>NC_090934.1:955543786-955846817 GCF_040938575.1 Ambystoma mexicanum | reverse complement strand
ACCCTGCTGTGCTTCCCCGTAGCGTCTCACCTTAGGGTCTGGAAGGACGAGCTCTCCATCCTGCTTCTGATGCAGGGGCGCGTTGGTATCCAGTTACGTCACTGGATTTTCGGATGGGTGAGAACCAAACTTGCTTGGCTTCCAGGTACGTTTTTCTATAAGTGGTTCCCCTTGTGTCCATGCATTAATGTTCTAATGCTAGTGTCTTTTTTCCCCATAGGGGCCGGGGTACGGAATGCCGGGGAACAGGCACCGAGGTGAGCGGTGAAATCCTTGTGGAAATCAGGTAAGTCTTTAATGAGTGTTTTGGTAATGTCTTTTCATTCACTCATTAACGCTGATGTCTTTTTCCCCTTAGGAGCCGGGGTCCGAAAATGCCTGGATGTGGCGCGGACCCGAAATGAAAAGGGAATGACCCAACAGGTAAGTCTTGACATGGAGTTTTAGCTTCCCTTTTCCCTTCTTTCTCTCACCTTTGTTCTGGTCTTTTTCTCCCTAGGCGCGGGGGCGCGACTGCGAATCCGGATGGTCGCTGCTGAACATGGAGGCGCCCTGTAAAGGTGAGTAGAATGCGACGCTGCAGCGATCGATGCGATGTGCTTTTAAAAATAAATGTCTTCCTTTTCAGGATTGTCGGCGAAATGTCTCTGGGATGCAGATTTAGCA
Organism: Ambystoma mexicanum; assembly: GCF_040938575.1. Classification (NCBI taxonomy): domain Eukaryota; kingdom Metazoa; phylum Chordata; class Amphibia; order Caudata; family Ambystomatidae; genus Ambystoma; species Ambystoma mexicanum. The sequence continues at coordinate 955,846,151 of NC_090934.1, read as the reverse complement.
GGTGAGGCCTTTTCCTTCTTCTGTTCTCTTGTTCCTTTCCTTTGCAGGTGAGTCAGGATGCTGGCAGGTGTGGCAGAAGTCAGGATGCAGGAGCAGACACGGTGAGCGTCCAGCTGCTAGATGCAGAACAACGCGAAGCACGTGTGGCTGATCGGGTGTGGTTTAAATAGCCTTGGAAGAAGTTCCTAGAATGTGTCCTTCCTCCAATCAGGTATGTATCCTTCCCCGACCACGCCCGGGTGGTAAATGAGTCCCACAGGTAAAGTAGTTCCCTTCAGGCCTCAAGGAGGCCGGGGTTCTGCAGCATGGTCTGCATAAGGTAAGTGCACCCAAACACTTTCATAATGAGCCTGGTGCCTATGGCGCCAGGACTGACTATTTCTATGAGCCTGGCGCCATAGGCGCCAGGACGCTGTCCAAAGGGCCCCTTATAAGGGGTTGCTGGGACCTTTCCCGGGGACTTGATGTCCGCTTTCGGGGACGCAGGGCCTGAGCCGGCTCCCCGGGAGCGGGCATCGTGACACTCGGAAAAGGCATTCAACAGGGTCGAGTGGAGATGCATGGAACTCCTCCTCCAGAAAATGGGCTTTGGAGTACACATTAGGGAATGGGTGGCTGCACTATACAGAGCTCCGAGGGCAAGGGTACAAGTGAATGGCAGGTTGTCAGAACCATTCCCCCTCTCACGGGGAACAAGACAGGGATGCCCGCTTTCTCCCCTAATCTATGTCCTTACAATGGAACCCCTGGCCATAGCAGTTAGAGCACACCCGGACATCAAGGGGATTAGGAGAGGCGAAGTAGAATTCAAGCTTTCCCTGTTCTCGGGTGATATCTTGGCATACCTGGTGGAACCCGGCTCCTCGCCCCCTCCTCCCGTGTCTGATGGCCGCATTTGGGCTTTTCTCGGGGTTAAAGATCAACGCATCTAAATCAGTTCTGCTCCCCATGAGAACACAGGACCCGGGCTTAGACTCCTTGGACAGGCTCAACGGGATAACAGTGGGGAAGGTCTCTATCCGATATCTGGACGTCCTCCTCACCAGGGATCTATCAAAACTAGCCCCTACGATCTATGACCCAGTCATGGAGGGGATCACTGCAGACCTCAGGAGATGGGGTTCAATGATTCTGTCATGGTATGGCCGCATGACGGCGGTAAAAGTGAATATACTACCGGATTTACTGCATCTCTTCACTGCTCTCCCAACCAGCGTCCCCGACCAAACCTCCAGGACTCTACAGAATGCGGTACGAGAGTTTATATGGCAGGGTAGGACCCAGAGGACCACGAAGGCCGTCCTGACCTTACCTTACCGAGAGAGGAGGGAGGGTTTGGGTTACCAGATTTCCAACTATATTTCCGCGCGGCCCAGTTGCGTGTCCTCCTAGAGCACATGAGGGAGGGAATGATAACCTATTGGTCCTATTTGGAAGACATGGACGCCCACCCTGTTAAAGTCCGAGACCGCTTGTGGGCCCCAGGCAGGTTCATCCCGAATAGACTTAAATCCCACCCAACATTGGGAGTTCTCTGGGCAATCTGGAAGGAGGGCCCCCAGACTGCATACCTAACACCGTGGCCGTCCCCGATGTCCTCACTCTGGGGACACCCCCTCACAATCTGGGAAGTAGGGGGTTCCGCAATGCACAGGCCTGGTCCGACTCAGGAATGGAGTGGGCGGGCAGATGTTCAGGGAAGGGGAATTCCTAACATATGAAGAATTGAGAGACGCTCTCGGGCAGGGGTCTCTCTCCATATTTGAATACCTCTGCCTGAAGGGTATCCTCTGCGACGAGTTATGGGGCCAAAATTTGAAGAGACAGCTAACCCCCTTTGAGAAACTACTAGACACAGCGACTTCAAGGAAGGGGGAGGTGTCCGGGATGTACAAAATCCTGAACACTATCAACCTAGTGGAGCGGAGGGGTTTCCGCACATTCTGGAACGATTTAGCAGGAGAGGTCATCTCGGACGACGCCTGGTCAAGGATATTTAAAATAGCATTCCACTGGAACTTATTCACAGCAGATATGGAACACAAAAGATTCTGCATGCGTGGCATAGGGACCCCGTGAAGTTGTCAAGGATGTTCTCAGGGGTATCCCCCGAACGCCCAAGGGGCTGTGACCAGGCGGGAACGAGGGGCCACATGTGGTGGCACTGCCCAAAAGTACAGGTGTATTGTGAGAAGTTAAGGGGTTGGATTGCTGAAGTCTGAGGAATTGCTCCCCCAGAACCCTTTGACAATGTTGCTGAGTCTCTCTCCGGAGGATACGGAAATACACAGGTACCCTAGAATGTGGGAAACAATGCTAAGGGCGGGCAGGGTGGCCCTGGCACAGAAATGGAAGAGCCCGGAGACCCCCTCAAAGGAGGACTGGCTGAAAAAAGTAAAGAATATGTTCTTAATGGACAAACTAACGGCAATGAACAATGACTCTGGCTCATTCCAAGTGAACTGGTATGGGGTGCAGCAGACCTGGGGTTGGGACGTTCACTGATGCCCGGTAGGGGCCCCCGGCAGGGGTGGACGGGGATGGGGTTAGGGATAAACTAAAAATGGAACGGGCGCCCAGGGCCCGGGGGTCGAATTACAGCCATAGAAGAAGTCAACGTCCACATTTACTCCCAAGCTCCGGACACAAAAGAGCATTCAAGGAGTCTCCCAAACTTATGGCTCAAGTTTGAATAGGTTTTCAGGGGGGGTGGGTATGTATTGGGGTGCGGGGTGGAGGGGGGGTAGGGGCTATTGGGCCAGCCGAATGTATATCTTTTGAACATGCATTGAGCCCGTTTGTTATATTAAGAAAATGTTTATAAAACCAAAGTTTGGCTGTGTCCAACACCTATACTTGCCTTCACGCTTAGAAACATACAATGTGTATGGATGTCAGCACTGAAAGAAACATTGTTCAAAATAAAGTTCTGAGCTTATTCCAGCTCGGGACTGGGTCAGCTTCCGAAAACAGGACTCTTGTTTCCCTTCCCCAAGTATAAAACGATTCCAAAAATGCCTCGGGGGTTCTCTTCCCCAAGTTCATCACGGTTCCAGAATATCTCCGGGGTCCCTTCCCCAAGATCACAGTTATAAGTGGTTCCAGTCTCATGGTTTCCAGCAATATTGTCAATTTCCACGTATACTCCTTTCAAATTGCACCGAACAAAAATGCTCTTTTCCACTTCAGCAATTATATCCCACAGCATTTGTCTTCAAGCTTTTCTTGGCTCTTCCTAGGTTGGGCTACTCCGTCTAGGTAGGCGCAGTTGTCGTACCACTCTGTCCACCCATCACCCGTCAAGCAACCGATTACCGTTTGCACTTTGTGATACTCTTTAGGCCTTCTTGATGAACACTGGTTTTCCACCAAAACACCAGTGTTAGCACTCAACATCTGTTGTGGTTTGTTTGCTCTTTCTGGCAACTTGGGGAGTCATCACCATTCGGATATTTGCATTTTTTTGCTTTGTCACAACTTGCAATCAACTTGGTTGATGGTGTATGTTCTCTTCAACCACCTTACAGTCACTTTGCCCTTTTGAAGCTTCACAACGTGCCTTTCACATATGCCTCTCATTCAGTTCATAACTGTTCATAAGATTTTTCACTTTGTTCCCTAACACATTTCAATTCTTTGTAAAATAGTACGTTTGTTTTCCAGTTGTGCCACACTTGTACATGCTTCTCAAATCTTTTCTGTAGTTCGGGATTCAATATTGCCTGTGGTATTCTCCTTAATACACCTTTTCATGCTTCATTCTTATTTCAAAAGTCACATGGTATTTCATTCACAATTCCTTCTCTCGAGTTCCAAACCCTCTTGTTATGCGCCCAATTCACAGGACATGCCTGTCCTTTTCCAGGCATCTTCCCCTCAGTACTATAGTGGTGAAACTGACTAGGAGTGTGTAATACTCCTAGTCACCTCTTCCTTGTCCCAGTCTTAAACGAGCCTGAATGGGATACAGATGAGTATGTCAGTGGGGAAGAGTCACAATAACCTATAAATGGTTGGGGGAGAGTGGAATGTATTTGGACAAGGGAAAGGGGGGATGGGGGGGTAACCATGTCTCACCAGTGGGCATCCTTTCCCCAATCTCCACAAACCCTCCACCCAGGTGATTGCCCCCCCCCCCTCGCATCTCCACCCCAGGGCCGGGATCCTAAAGCAATGGCCTTTCCCTAGCCAACTGAGAAGAGGATCTGGGTGGGAAGTCAAGCTTGTTCCCCCTTTGCAGGATACAGGAGGAGGTCGGAGGGCAGGTTACCAAAGTTACCGATTAAGTGGGAAATCTATTCAGATACCTCGGAGTAAACATTTTCCACGACCCTAAAATAGAACATGCGCAGAACATGCTGAAGGCGGTGAATAAAATCGAGAACTCTATGGAATTTTGGGTCAAACTGCCGCTTTCGTTAATGAGAAAGGCAGCGCTGTTGAAAATGGTAGTGCTTCCGAGGCTGCTTCATTATTTTACGAATGTTCCATTTAATATTCCCAAAGCCTTCTTTAAGAAACGGAGCACCACTTGCTGGAGCTTCCTGTGGCACAAGTTGAGGTGTAGAATGTCACTGGAGAAATTGCAGAGACCATACAAACAAGGAGGGATAAAATTACCAGACTTTGAAGGGTATTTTGTGGCGTGCCAACTACAGTTTGACACGTACTGGCTGTCAGATGAACAGACCCGAGACATGAGATTACTACAACCGGCATGCACCACATTCTTTTAAAAAGAAATGGCATGGACCACAGTGCCACATGATCCCAAAACCCCCCTGTTGCTGAAGCTAGGCATGAGGATGTGGCAGAGAGCTTGCCATGCTAAAAAGAGAAGATGATCAACTAAGGCTGAATGTCAGGAAATACTGGGAGACTAAAGGGGTGGAGACATACTGAAAGAGGGACGACCGATTACCTTTAGCAAGGTGGTTTCGGAATAGAGTTCGGGAGGGGCAGCACATAACCTATGCTTCACTTCTCCATACAATGAAATTGAAATGGCCAACAATAGAGGGCATATAGGTAGAAGATGCAACAATTAAAACACTATGATATCTCTGAAGGTGGACAAGCAGTATCGAGATTGTATGAGATACTGATTAGCAATCTAATTCGGATTCAGAAATGTTGGGAAGCAGATTTGCAAGAGCAGCTGTCAGACGCTGCAGGGAGTAGGACTATGGGGTACCACAAGAAAGTTTCCAGAAATGCAAAACTACATCTAATCCCGTTATAGGTCACTCAGAGCATACTTAATTCAGAATAAAATTGCAAAATTGGGTAACACAACAGAACAAGCTTGTCTGAAGCGTGGCCTGATTAACGCAGACCTGATATTCATGTTCTGCAGTATAGAGATGCAGTGAGAATTTCAATTGATTTAACACGTATCATAGGTAGACATAGTAAGTGAATAGGCTGAAAGGAGAGAGGGGAAAGAAGGCGGGTGGATTTGTTAACAGGAGAATATGATAATGCTTCACAAAGTATGTATGTTATTTTGTTTGAAAATTTTTAAAAGGAACAAGTTACTTACCTGTAACTGTTCTCCAGCATGGGTCTGGCATGGATTCACATGCTCATGAATATTCCCCGTCGTCAGGCTGGGAATCCTCGGTAAAGAAAAAAAAAGTATCAGTTTCGTTTCTGATCTGTCTTTCGTAGTAGTAACCAATCACTGATCTCTGCGTCATACCGACCACAGCCAATGACTGCCCTCTACCTAAGCGCCGCCTCTGGCAGCCATCTTCAGATTTGGTAGCACGTGAAGTGGCAGTATGACCAAGTGAAGAGCCGCAGAGGGGTAGGCGGGAGGGTTCGCATGTGAATCCATGCCAGACCCATGCTGGAGAACAACAGTTACAGGTAAGTAACTTGTTCCTTCTCCAGCATGGGGTCTGGCATGGATTCACATGCTCATGAATAAAGAATACATAGCAGTACACACATGCACAACCACGGGAGGTGGCAAAGGCTCAACATTAAGCATCACATCAAACTCAACATTAAGCAAATCTTACCTCCTCACCAGGCTCACCTTAGGCGAACAGGTTGCGCAGCACTGCTTGGCTGACCCTGGACTCCTCCCTGGAATCGGGATCGACGCAGTAGAATTTCGTGAAGGTGTGCGTCGACCTCCACGTAGCAGCCCTGCAGATGTCCAGCAAGGGCACACCAGATAGGCACGCCGTGGTAGCTGCGATCGCTCTGGTGGAATGGGCTCTCGGACGGCCAGGCAGCGGTCCGTTTGCCAACCGATGACAGTACATGATACAGCCGGAGAGCCATCTGGAAATGGAAGCCTTCGAGAGAGCCTTCCCGTGATTGACAGGTCCAAAGTTCACAAAGAGTTGTGACGTCTTCCGAAAACACTTCGTGCTGTCCACGTAGAACTTCAGCGCTCTAGCCACATCCAGCGAGTGCAAAGTCCTTTCAGCCGGCGACGAAGGCGACGGGAAGAAAACAGGCAACACCAAGGGTTCGTTGAGGTGGAAGTCCGACGGCACCTTGGGCATGAAGGAGGGGTGCGTCCTGAGCACTACCCTCGTTTCGTGAAAAGTCAAGTACGGGGCCTTGCAGGAAAGGGCCTGGATCTCTCCCACCCGTCGTGCGCAGGTGATGGCCACAAGAAACGCTGTTTTCCACGACAAGAACTTCAACGGAGCCGAGTGCAGAGGCTCGAACGGAGGTCCCATGAGCTTGGTCAGCACCACGTTGAGCTCCCACGCCGGGGCCGGAGCCTTCACCGGCGGGAACGATCTGAACAGTCCCTTCATGAACTCTTTCACCATACGATGAGACCACAAGGACGTCCGCCCCGTGGTTCTGGTGTATCGGGAGTTCGCAGCAAGATGAATCTTGAGGGACGCGTGCGCCAGTCCAGATTTGGCCAGCGTCAGTAGGTACGGCAGTACTTGGGGAGCCGTAATCCGTAGAGGGTTAATCTTCGGTGCGTGGCACCAGACAGAGAACCTCTTCCATTTGTGTCCGTAGCATTTAAGAGTTGAGGACGCCCTGGCCTTTGGAAGAACCTCTCTGCAGTCGGCCGGTATGTCGTATCCTCCAAACTCTAACGCTGCAGGAGCCAGGCCTGCAAGTTCAGCGACTTCGGGTCGTGATGGAGGATGGCGCCTCCTTGCCTGGAGAGAAGATCTGCGTCCCCTGGCAGCTTGATTGACGGGGACGCTGACAAGTCCAGAAGGTCCAGGAACCATATCTGCCTAGGCCACGCAGGTGCGACGAGGATCATCCTGCACCGTGACCACTTGAGCTGGTTGATGAGCCGGATCAGCAATGGCAATGGAGGGAACGCGTATAGAGACAGGCCCTCCCAGGGGAACGAGAAAGCATCGGCCATGCTCCTCGGCTGGGGAAACCTGCTGGCGAACCTCCGGCACTTGGAGTTCGTCGCCGTCGCGAACAGATCGTTCTGGGGTGTGCCCCACCGTCGGAAGAGGCGGTCCACTAGATCCTGCCGTAGTTCCCATTCGTGGCACGAGCGCAGCTCCCTGCTGAGTGAGTCGGCGATGGTGTTTTTTATCCCTGCCAGATGAAACGGCACCAGAAACATCCCTTGGGCGACGGCCCAATGCCACAGATCCTGCGCCTCCCTGGACAGGGCTGAGGACCTGGATCCGCCCCGTTTCCTGATGTAGAACATGGTGGTGGTGTTGTCGGTGAAGATCCTCACCACCTTGCCCTTGAGGGACGGAAGGAAGGACCCGAGGGCCCAAAACACTGCACGGAGCTCCAGGACGTGGATATGGAGGGACTTCTCCGTCGGGAGCCAAAGGCCTCTCGCGTGCAGATTTTCGGTGTGCGCTCCCCACCCTTCCAGGGAGGCATCCGTGGTCACTGTCTCCTGGTGGCCGGGGGTCAGGAAGTCCATGTCCGCCGTCAGATGCGTGCGGGTGCCCCACCACCGGATCGCTCGTCGGAAACTCTCGTCGAGTGTGATCCTCTCCTCGAAGCTGCCCGCGTCCTGGAACTCCTGCAACGGGCGCATCCAGAGCCTGCACAGGGGGATGAGGTAAATGCAAGACGACATCATTCCGAGGAGGGACTTGATGGACCTTACTTTGGCCGCGTCCGCAACCAGCATCCGCTGCACCTTGCCCAGAAAGGCCCTCGTCCTTTCCTCCGACGGATAGGCCAGGAGCGACACTGTCGAGCTTCGCTCCCAGAAACAGTGCGTCTTGCGCGGGCACCAGGTGGGACTTGGTGTAGTTTATGGAGAATCCCAGGTCCGTGAGAAGTTGGACGGTCCTTGCCGTGTGCTCCACGGCGAGCTCCTTCGTCTTCGCTCGGATGTGCCAGTCGTCCAGGTAGGGGTAGACATGGATCCACTCTCGGCGCAGCTGCGCCGCCACCGGTGCGAGGCACTTGGTGAACACCCTGGGTGCCGACCTTAGTCCGAAGGGAAGGGCTCTGAACTGATAGAGACGCCCTTGGACCACGAACCTGAGAAACTTTCATTGTCCCTTTAGGATGGGAATATGGAAGTAGGCATCCTCCAAATCCAACGTCGACAGGAAATCGCCCTCCTCCAGCTGACCCACGACGTGTTGGAGGGTGACCATCCGGAACTTCTGTGCCTTGATGAATTTGTTCAGTCGTCGTAGGTCCAGGATGGGACGCCATCCTCCAGTCTTCTTCACGAGGAAGTATCATGAGTAAACTCCAGAGCCCCGAAGCCTCTTTGGGACAAGCTCGGTGGCGCCCTTCCTGAGCATCGCCTTTACCTCCAAGAGAAGTTGAGGGACGTGAAGTTCTTTCCTGGCCACAGGGTGGACGCGCGGGCACCTTCTTTGAAACTCGAGCGCGTGACCCTGGGCTAGGGCGTCCAGCACCCAACGGTCGGTGGAGATGGACTCCCACACGCTGACGAAGCTCGCCAGCCGGCCTCCCACCGGGGTGCTTCGGTGGGGGCCCGACCCCACGGCCGGTTCAGTCCTACTTTGACGAGGCTTTGCCGCCTTGACCTCCTTGGCGACGACGGCGGGGTCCGCCTGACTTGCCTCGACCCCTGTAAGCTTCCTGCGACGACGAACGGGCCGCTTGACGGTAGGTGGAAAATCCGCTGCCGGAACCTTTGGAGGCACCCTTGCCTCCGCCGCTCCGAAAGGGCGGCCGCCGTTGCTGGAGAACCCCAAGAGCCCGGGCCGTCTCCGTGTCTGCTTTGATGGCTTGAAGGGAATCGTACACCGTTCTCCCAAACAGGTTGTTTCCATCAAACGGCATGTCCAAGACTCTGGTCTGCACGTCTTCACAGGAAGTCAGTAGCCTTGAGCCATCCACGCCGCCCAACTGGCGAAATCTAGTGTCGGCGATGTCCGTCACAATCGTAATGGAGTGGTCCGACGCCACCTCACCTTCCTGCAAGATCTCTAGGGCATCCACCCTCTTGTCGTCCGGTAGGCAGTCCAGCAGGGGGGCCAGTTTGTACCACAGCTCCCTGTCGTAGCGGGCTACGATAGCCAAGGCGTTGGCCGCCTTAATCGTCGTCGCTGCAGACGAGATGACCCTGCGTCCCATCGTATCCAATTTCTTACCCTCGCCGTCCGGGGGGGAAGTCAACGTGGAGGCCGCACCCCTCCCCCCCCTGCTTTCTTCCTGGCCGCCGCGGAGACGACGGAGTCCGGGGTCAGCTGTGCCCGAAGGCACAAGGGGGCCGCGTCCGGGACCCGGTACTTCTTCTCGTACCGATCCCTTCTAGCCGGTGTCGTGGCTGGGTTCTTGAGGAGGGCGAGGCCCTCATCCCAAATATCGTCCAGTAGAGGCACGGAGAGGACCGTCTTCCTCTTGGCCTCGCGCCGTTGATAAAGGAAACCTTCCTTCTTCTCCGGGCAGAGCTGGAAGAGCTTGGATGCCCTGGCGATCATGGAGTGAAACGGTCCAATCTCGTCGGGCGGGGAAGCCCGGGTGGGAGGTGACGACGGCAGATCCTCGTCGTAAACCTAGTCGTACGTACCCATCGCGGCCGTGTCAGTCCCCGTATCATCCCCACGAGTCGTGGACGGGGAGGCGGGCTGAACAGGTCGCGATAGCTGAAAAGGAGGTGGAGGGTGAATCCTTCTTCTCTTAGGGGGAGGGCTCCCGTTGGGAGCGGTTCCTCCGCTGGTGGTAACGGCAGTCTCGTCCTTATCTCCGAGCATAAGGACTGTATAGCCAACAAAATGGCCGCCGAGTTGTCTTGCGGCGCTGGTTGAGGGGAGTCCGACGGGCGGTCAGGGGCCCTGTCGGCACCCTCGACGATATCTTCGTCTCCTACGTCGGGATCCCTCCTGACGGGTTGGTCTTCTTCCACGCCAACGCCGTGTCTTAAGACCTCGATCAGCTCTTCCTCAGAGGTTGAGGCCGAATCCACGAGGACCTCCTGCCCCCCCTTTTTCTTCTCCGTCGGAGGTTTCACGGGGGTCCTGTCGATGGGCATAAAAGAGGAGTCCCTCCGCGGTGGCAGGGAGACTCTGAGCCCCGAGGTCGCCACCACTGGTGTAGCCTCCACAGGCTGAGCCAGGGCTGCCGCGACTGTCTCGATAGAGGCCTTGGCCGGATGGATTAAGGCTTTCACCACCTTAGGTGCGCTCACCGCCTTCTCCTTGGTGGGGGGGTGGGGACACTGCCTCGCTTTCCCTCCGATGGGGCCTTCGAGCTCGACCGGGGCCTCTCCAGGAGCTTCGCCGGGTGCTCGGCCTTCCTCTTACCCGAACCAAAGCGTTGGCTCGTGGTTGATGTTGCCGGGGAGTATGCGCCCTGCCTGGCGCCCGTAGAGCCCGACCGTTCGGCGCTCCCGGTGCCAGCGGACTCGCGGTGCTTGGCCTTGTGTTGGACCCCCGTCGCCGGGGCGTCCTCAAAGGTCTTAGAAGACCGCTCGGATTTCTTCCTCTTCTTCTCGCCTGACGGGCTCTTCCCTTACAGCCAGTTGGCGAGACGTTGATGACGGTCCTTCATGGTCCGCTCCGACATATTGCCGCAAAACGCACAGTCCTTCTCCACGTGCGTCTTGTCCTCATGTAGGCAGTAAAGACAAAATGAGTGTTCGTCGTCCTTAAAGACATTCTGAAGCTGGCATCCAGGGCAGACCCTGAACAGCTTTCCGGGCGTCGAGCTTCCCTTCTCCTGGGCCATGTCCGAGATGGGCATGAGAAACTTCTGGATTCCTCCAAAAGCATAGCTCGACGAAATCTTCACCCTTGAGGGGCGTAGACGAATCCGACACAGGTCCCTGTTTATCGGATGAGGAATCGCTGGAGCTTGAGGCTCTTTTTGACCGAAAAAAATCGAAGTTTTTGAGAAAAAACGTGAAAAAATAGCACTAACGCTCGAGAGCAATAGCACGAGGATCCCACCACTTGAACGTGCAGTAAAAATTTGAAGATGGCTGCCAGAGGAGGGGCTTAGGTAGAGGACAGTCATTGGCTGTGGTCAGTATGACGCAGAGATCAGTGATTGGTTACTACTACGAAAGACAGATCAGAAACGAAACTGATACTGGTTTTTTTCTTTACCGAGGATTCCCAGCCTGACGACGGGGAATATTCATGAGCATGTGAATCCATGCCAGACCCCATGCTGGAGAAACACATTTTTTTTCAAACTGAGATGAGGATCCAAGGGGAGCAGGTGTGAGGACACCCTCAGGTTTCTCACATTAGGTTTAAAAGATTCCACACTCCATTTGTGAACATCAAAAGATATATTATTCTGTGTTCATTTGGTGATCATCATCAGAAGTACACTTAACTCCATCGGCAAAGTGTTTATACACCAACCATATGCCTGCCATCAGTGTACTCAGCATAATGATTCTGCCACCATCATTTCAGGGTTTAAGATGAAAATCAGGAATAAGCATCACAAAAGTGGTTTGGGACAAATGAAGGCTACACAGTATTCCTTGTTATACTGAAGATAATCTTTTATGCAGAACCTTCAAAAATCTATTTGTTAATCAGTAACCTCTACTTAGTAGTTAGTCAATGATAAAACAGCAGTTCATTTCTAACTGATGCATCACTGGTATTTCCTTTAGTACAGGTTGGCCTCTATGCACCATGCAGATGACCATGCTGGCAAATGAAGATCGCATGTGAGTGGAGCATTGTTGGATTTTAAGGATTGTATGCCACATTTATTACTTTAGAGAAAAATTGGTAATTTCCAACATGAACACTAGGTAGAAATACGCGGCATGTGAACCTATAAAATAACCCAAGTTAGAAAAGAGTAACAGGTTTATCTTGATAATGTCAATGTCTTAAACAATTTAGAGTTGAATCAACATGACCATCAGCAAAGGCTTGGAGCATCCTGGTAGGGGTAAGAAAGGAGAGTGAATTTAGTGCAATGTTGGAAAATATCAGAGGACCAGACTAACGTTTGTACTCTAGCAAAGCATGCTACTGGCTACCCTTACCTTCAACTGGAAAAGCCATTTGACGTGGGGCAAATGAGAATTAATTCCATATTGCATACACCACAGTGCTCCAAATTACAATCATAATATATTACTTACGCAGGTCTTCTTGTCTCAAGTAAGGTCAGTAATATCTGGATTGCACTAACTATTGCAGATTCATTTTTATCCTGTACGAAGATATTAGTTAACAGCTGTTCTATAATTTCTTGCCTATGAAAAAAAGAATGAACACATTAGTTATTTGAATACTGTTCTTATTCAAATTTATCATTTATCACATTTTTTTTTAAACAGTAACTTATGGTTTAGAGAGCCGATATTTGGAGGTGCTGCTAGTTTCCAACAAGTAAATACACAAAACGGTACAGGAGACTGGTTTGCTTTAAAAGATCTTTACTGGATTCCAAAATGGCCGCTCACAGGAAAGCACCGTAACCGACACTCTCCTGGCCCCTGGCACCAGTCAAAGGTACAGTGCGGATACATCCGATAGTACTGGGGCCATCAGTGCAGAGAGAACGAGTCCAGCTTGTTCCGTGAGGACGGAATGGGGAATCAGAGCAGAGAGCGCGCCGGAGGATCAGTGCCTGTGGCGGGGTGCCTCTATTCCTCCGGATCCGACCCACGGGGAAGCAGAGGGGCGCCGTCAGGTGGTGGAGGAAGCCAGATTGTGGACGCTTCACTCCCCAGGAGGGGTGTCTGGTAAAGGTCAGGCTCCGGAGGAGCAAAAATCACCCTGCATCGAGAGGTGTGTCTGCGACGGAGATCCGGATTGGGGCAAGGCCCTGTTGTGGCTTTGGAGACCGGAACGGCCCAGCTGTACACAAGTAACGGGAGGTAAAGCAAACCGCAGCAGTAAGAAATGCGAGTTACTGAGGGAGGTGAATATTTGTGTGCCGCGGCTAGTGAGATGGGGATGATCTCCCCTGCGGCAGTCAGTGAGGGAGCCGGGAGCTAGCGTGGCTGGTGCTGCCCATCGGGGAAGCAGGGAGCAACTGTGAAGAATGGCAGTAGAGGGGCAGAAGAACAGGAGTGCTGTGCTCCTTCTCTCCCCTATCCCTTCGTCCAAAAAGGAACTGAGTTTCCCCCAGAATAAGACCATTATTCAGCAGGAGGGAGAGTGGCAGCCAGAAGAGCTCCAGTGAAATTGCGACACGGATTCCACCCGAGAAGGAAACAGCTGTACCCTGAGGAGTCTGAGCACAGGTGGATCTGGGCCCGGTGAACCAACTGGTGAAAGACTGGGCAGAATATTGAACACACAGAGAATCTGACCCCTTCTCCCCACGACTGGAGAACCCATCAGTGATTGACAGTGTGAGGGAACAAAAGGAAGAGAGTCTGCTCCTGAAGGCCTGCAACATTTAACAAGATCTCACACTGGATCGTCACAGAACGGGGGAGGGGCAGGGTGGGGGTTGCTCCTGGAACTAAGAGTTCTGTCTAGAGAGACTGTTCTCTGTGGGTGTGAGCCTTCTGAAGCTAAAGGACTTAAGGTAACATAGTGGAGAGGAATAGTGGAAGGCACAAAAGACACAGTCGCCAGATATCCCAACCGCTAAGACAGTTAATTTAGACTGACCAGATTTACCGGCGCATGAAGACTGCTACTCCTGTGGGGAGGAGAGAGGTTAAGAATGACCAAGAACAGGAAAAAAGTGTCAAAGTCTGACCAAAGGGGCTAAGAAACCCCTGGAAAGCAATATTCTAATGTTGTGGGAACACAGGGAACCCCTCCTGGAGGGTGGGGTTGGGAGGGTCAGAAATCTGGAAAAACAAGAAGTTGTGGGAACGCAAGATGAATCTGGGCGAGATCAGGCTGTTACACAAGATCTCCTCAGACAACACTTTCAAGACTTGGCGACAAGATCGCAGGGACCATGCATATACAAATGGATAAAATTCTAGAAGACAAGCCATCGGCAGTGCACAAACTAAAAGGAGACATCAAGATTGAGGAAAGAGTGGATACACAGGAGAACACTCTACAGGATCTGGCAGAGGATGCATGGAAAATTGATTAATTGGTAGAACAGTTAGCTACTGCAACTCACAATCTTGAGATACAGGCTGAGGACTTTGAAAATAGGTCCAGAAGATTGAATATCAGAATGAAGAGCCTGGCAGACAGAGTGCAGGACAAAGACATAAATGCTGCGATCAAGAAAATATTCACAGAGCTAAGAGAAGTGGACAGCGACACAGAGCGCAAACTTGATGAGTGCATAAAGACAGGCCATTAAGGAAAGAACCGGGAGCAAGACCAAGAGACGTCTTGGCGGCCCGTCACAACTATAGTCAGAAGGAAGAGATCTTGGCAGCGTCAAGGAAAGCAAAGCAGAATAACGTTGCTCAAAAGGAAAAGAAAGAACCCGGTTGTGAGCCTTCTTCGTGACAGATGTCTGGGACCGTTGGACTTTTCGCTACGGACTAGTCTTTGAACGAGAGGGACAGCAATATTGCATTTCATCTTGTCAAGGAGAGAGGAATACTAGGTCTTGAAGAGGATGTCTCGGCAGCGAGTGATCCTATATCGAAAAGGCAGATCAAAAAGAAGGTCTTGGAATGTCTACGGTGAGGAAGATCATCATCAAGAAGAAAGGAGCTCCAATCGACCAGTGTGGGCCTATTAACAGTTTGAGGAGCAAAGGAAACCGTTGATCGACAGGTCCGGAGAAAGCACTAAAATGATGGCCCGGGGAGAGTGGTCATTTGATAACTGAAGGTGGAGGGGGGAGGCGGGATCTACATATGGGTTTGGGAGAGCGCGCATTGGTTAAGGCTGGGTTGCAGTTTGGGCTCAATGCCCGAGAGGGCGTACCGGGAGGGGCTAGAGGCTGGTTGAGTCCACCCAGTGAGGGGGGATTGGGAGAGAGATGGGAGGGTTCCCAATCAAGACTCCAGTGTGTATCAAGTTATCCTCACAAAGTGTAAAGAAAATAGCTAAGGATAATAATACAACCAATAAACATATGTGCAAGACAGGGATAAAGATAGAATCAGAATTCAGGGATACCGACAAATGTTCCAATCCAATGATCGGTGTAAAAATGAGGGGTGATGATAGCACTGCAAAATAATTTAAACCTCACAGTAGTGAACTGGAAGAAAGACACCAAGGGGAGATATTTGGCACTAATTCTACAGGGGGGGGGGGGGGGGGAGAATTATATATGTTACCCACTACATATGCTCCCAATTCCGGTCAAGACGGCTTTATACAGAGGATGCTGAACAAATAGAAAATCCTTCCAAAGTGACAAATACTACTGTCAGGGGATTTCAACATTGTCTGGGATCCAGGGACAGACAGGAGCATGGGAAGGATCCATGCCCAAACTAAGCCCACAAAAGAATTAGGCTCTCAATGGTGGATGCATGGGAGGAGGGGAGGGGAACCACTAAGGGGTATACATTTTTCTCTCATGTCCCAGGACTTCCTCCATGAATGATTACATTTGGGTATCAAGAAACTTGTAGGGCCTCGTCTCAGAGAGAGATGTGGGTGCAATATCAGTATCTGACCCAGCTCCCATAACCTCGAGTATGAGAAGGAAAGGCTCATCTCAGGAAGTGGAGATACCCCACTTACATATTTGAAGATGAAACATTGCGGGAGGAAATGAGGGGTTGTAGAGGAGTTCTTCCAAGACTATAAGCAGGGGTATACAGACCAGCAAATTAGATGGGACGCATTTAAAGCTACAATTAGAGGAAAGATTATTGCAGCAAAGGCTCGACGAGCCAGAGAACAGAGACTCTTAGAAAAAGAGTTGGAGGAAAAATTGAAACAGGTTATGTCCAAGATGGGTACAGGAGCAAGTGGGGAAATACGGAGGAAAAATAGGTCTATAAGGGGCCAGTTGGAAATCTTAGAAACTAGGGAGGCAGAACGATCCTTGTTGTACCATAAAGAGCAATATTATATAAAGGCCAACAAGGGGGAATCGCCTACTGGCTAGGCTACCAAGAAAGGAGTAAAAAGCTAGAACGATACTAAAAAAATCAAAATGAAAGGGGGAGGGGCAATTTCAGTCCTAATGGATGTATTCAGTGAATGTTCAGCTTTCTATACAGATTTATATAAATGGGATAACCCCCTGGAGCAATCCCAGCTGGAATATCTAGATAAATGTTGTCTACCCGTAATAACAGGGAAGGAGAAATTGGAACAAGACATTACAACAGAGGAAGTTCGCTGAGCCATAGTGTCATTGCCAGTCAATAAACCTCTGGTACCAGATGGTTTCACGGCCGATTTTTACAAAACCTTCAGGGAACAGTTAATTCCCCATCTGGTCCAACATTTAAATAACTTCCTGGCTGCAGGAAAATCACTCCAACAATGGAGGAGGCAAAGGTGGTGCTACTTCCAAATCCTGGGAAAGACCCCGCAAACTGCAGCTCATATAGGCCGATAGCATTGATCAATATAGACGCCAAGATGTGTACAATAAAATTGGCGTCTTGACCGTCTTCTCCCAAAGATTATTGCTGTTGATCAATCAGGGTTTATTTGGGGCAGGCAGACTGGAAATACCAGAAGGAAAGCACACTTGATAGAAAAAGTTAAACATCCCGGCCGTCATCGCCCCGGACTTTGAAAAAGCATTTGATTATGTGGAGTGGCGGTTCTTGTTTCAAACAAGGGTTGGGACCAAATTCATATTTATGATAAAGGCAAATTATTATAATCCGATGCTGCACCTGTTGATCAACTGACACCTATCAGAGGCAATCTGAGTATCTAGAGGGGCAAAACAGGGGTGCCCTCTGTCCCCATTACTGTAAGCAATTCATTTGGAGCTGTTCTTCGCTATAATAAGGGAATCCCCAGACATAACAGTAATCCCCTTCGGAAGAAGGGCCCGTAAAGTAGCCGCATTTGTGGACGATATGTTATTAACACTTACGGATCCTGAAAAACATTGAATAGGGAACTGAGTCCCTTTAGGGAAGTTGCAAGTTTGAAAATTAACACATAAATCTGAGGCCTCGAACCTGAAGATTGCGGCAGATATGGAACAGGAACTTAAGGAGACCTTTTTTATATAGTTGGTCTGGTAATTCTATAAAATACTTAGGAGTCAATGATATATGATAAGGCATTTATAACACGCCTATACACAAGTGTTTCAAGGCGCGACGAGGCAAGAGGGGAACAGAGGAAAGAGGGACAATGATCTTACTAGGCCAGGTGACATTAAGATTGCGCAAGTGCAGGGGAGGGGGAAGGGGAAAAGTACAAGGGGTAAAGGGGAGGGGAAGCGCAGTACATAGGATAAACAGTAATACAACAATGAATCGTGCGGCCCCCTGGTGGCGGGTGAAGGGTAAGGGTAGACGACAGGTGTCAAGTGTTGGTAGGGGGTAGTAGGGATACAGAAACAGCACCAGAGTGCAAGGGTTGCCAGGGGGCAGTGCGGGTGTGCAACTGGCGGGGAGGGGACCTGGGCCCGAGAACAAAGGTTAGCCAGGTGACCAGTGCAGTTTCAGTCAGGAGTTCAGCAGGGGAGAGGAGGAGAGCAAGCAGAAGCAAAGAGGAAGGTCTTGAGGTGCTTCCGGAACCGGAGATGGTTCTCAATTTTCAGAAAGGTAGGGAGGCCCCAGCCGAAGAAAGATCTACTGCCAACTTGTTGCTTGGAAAAGTTACTGACCCTGAGGGAGTTGGAAGTGGAAGACCGAAGAGCTCGAGAAGGAGGATATTTAGGAAGAGAGAGTTGAAGTTCTTGAGGCCCCAGGCCCCAGAAGATCTTGTTGACAATGCATAGGGTTTTGAACTTAATCCTTGCAGCCACTGGGAGCCAGTGCAGAGATTTCAGTCCTGCAGAGATACAATCCCTGGGCTTGAGGCCAAGGACAAGTCCCTCAGTCCTGTTCCGGATGAGTTGCAGAGGGTGGAGATTAGAGGCAGACAGATTTAGAAAGAGGCTGATGCAGTAGTCCAGCCTAGAAAGAACCAGAGCTCTGGAGACACTGAGCTTCTGGGGGAAGGAGAAGAAAGGAAGAATAACTGAGGAGGTGCAGCTGGTAGTGTGACTTCTTAGAGATGTCAGCGAGGTGAGGATAGAAGGAGTGTGGAGTCGAAGATGACCCAGGGGTTTCTAGCCTCACAGGAGGGAGCAGGAAGAGGGCCAAGAGTGGGCAGCCAGAGATACAGGAAAAGAGGGAGCGGGTGTCCCGATGAGGAGACTCTCAAGCTTACTGGCATTAAGGCAGTGATCTTTGGTGGCACACCACTCCTGGATAGCAGACAGTCGGAGAAAGAAGGAGAAGAGGTGGCTGAAGGGAGCCTGAAAACGAGCAGAGTCATCCGCATAGCACTGAAAGTTGGGACAGAGAGCGGCAATGCGGTAAGCAAGAAGTGCCAGGTATTGGTTGAACAGCCAGGAAGTGCGGTTAGACCCCTGGGGAACACCGAAGGTGGAGAAAGAGGAGAGGAAGGACCCATGTTGGACAAATATCTCTAAAACTACGGAAGATTTATTAATCAACTACCCCCTCCCCCCACCCCCCTAATATAGGCCATTAAAAAGATGTTATTCGCCGGAGGCCAGCTGGCAATATCGTTGCTGGGAAAGATTAATGGCCTCAAGATGGCTACTCTTAAAACTCTTGTACTACTTTACAACGTTTCCAACAAGGGTGGCCAAATCCTTCTTCCGAACTATTCAAAGACACCGGGAAGTTCATATGGAATAACAAAAAGCCCAGAGTTGCGAGATTGGTGATGACCTTAGGCCATATTATTTGGTCTCAGAGATTAAAGTAATCAGGGATTGGCTAAAGGACGAGCAAAGGTTATGGGGCGAAATGGACAAAGCAGTGGAAGGGGGGCCAATTCATCCCACGAATCCCTTGTGGGGGATTCGTGGGATGAATTGGTAAACAGAGCAGGCCTTACCATCTATCCGTCACCATTTACTCCAATATTGCACAATCCTCCGTTTTCCCCTGGGAGCGGGGGTCAGATTCGGCAATGGGAAGAGGGGGGAAGCCTCAAGATACAGGACATGTTTAAGGGTAGAGAGATCAAATCCTTCAACCAATGTAAATTAGACTTTGAATTGGATGAAGGGGAGAGGTATTGGTACACTTAAGTGAGATATTGGCTGTTGTGCCCATTAATAAAGGAGGCAGCAACAAGAGTCATAATGCACTATGAAAAATTCCTATCAGACTCAGGGGACAAACACGTAGTGGGGTCAAAGTATGGGTACATTAAGCAATATGAGGAACCGGACACAGATGCTATATGAGGAAATGGGAAGAATCCGTTGGCCAACCGATAAGAGGAGGAAGGGTGGAAACAACTATGGCAAAATATCCCTCGATTCACTAGGTTGATTCAACTACAGGAGTTATGGGTAAAGTTGATGTGTCAATGGCATGGGTTTTCCCAGAATATTCCCAAGACGTGTTGGAGGGAACGTGGAACAGAGGCGACATGGAATCACATGTTGTGAATGTCCACAAACCCAGGCGTTTTATGAAAAGTGCCAGGATGCTTTAGAGGAGATCAAGGGGAAGGGTAACAAAGGCCTCGCAATTGTCGGATTAGGTGGGCTATTGGAAGAGCTGGCTTCAAAAGCACAACACAAGGTGTATGTTATTCTAATGTTGGCAGGGGCACTTATAGTGGCACAGAAGAGGAAAACAAGGCAACCTCCTATGGAACATGAATGGGTAGGTAAGGTGTGGCATTTTGCGGCGTTTGCATGGGTATCTTACTCAATACAAGGGGATCATCAGGGATTCTTGGCAGACTAGAACTTTGTATTGAAGAAAAGAATCTAGAGTGTCCTGGTGACTGAGGAGGATGAGCCTTTAGGGATTGATATAAAACTTTGAATTATCTATATTTCTCAAGAAAATTTATGATGAGTAGGAGAGATATCCTATGAAGGGATCTGGACGAAGCTTATGGCAAAGGATTGACAAGCCATCTTCAGGGGTGTTGGGAAGCAGACACTGGACCACGGTTTGGGCAAGAGGAAGGGATAAGTGGGGGCGGGGGTTACAAAGAATGTTCTTATACTTTGCTTCCTCTGGTAGGCAGACCTGAATGTAGCCTCGGAGTTAACCATGAATGAGGAGATCCTGAGCCCCTTTTTGATACTCACTTGATCAGCAGCCTATCAATTTAGCCCTTTCACGCCCACCACCTTCTCCCCCTCTAGCACTATAAAGCACTTGTTCCCGCATGCAGTGCTGTACAAAGGACCAGAAGTAAAGTTACTGCAGCATCAAAAAGTGACAACACAATTGTATGCATTTGAATGGCACGGGTGTAAACCAAATGTAAACCAATCATCCCAAAAATGAAATTCATTTTAATTTGTATAAATATCCCGAAATAATTTTAGTTGGCATTCACAAATTAGCTTAAGAAACCGCAGGCCAACCTTGAAGAAACAAGGCTCATCACTTGGGGGAATAGGAGGAGACCTGCAAGCACACTACACACCAATAATTCCCACACAAGTCCAGGAAGCTATGCAAATGAGAATATATAGTGGGATGGGAAATTCCCATGCAGAGCAGTGAAGATTTGAAATTAACACCAGACAACAAAGCAGAAAAGCAAGCTGTTTAAAAGTTGCCCAGGAATGGGTTCTATGATTTTTTGAAATGTTTGCAACTCCAATTGCGCTTAGACCTACATGCAACAGGATTTGTGCAATATCTTTTGTTCCTTACTCTCACCCCTTACTCTCCACAATCCCCACCTATATTCTCTGCCCCCTCTTATTACCTGGGGATACCACTGGATAACCTGCCACTTCTCCCACAACCCCTCACCCCTTCGCTCCCGAATCTGTCTGCCTTTTCACACGCTCCCTACTTATTGCTCTTCCTCAGTCACTGGCACACCCACCCTGTCCATTTCTCTTCCTAGCATTATATAATGGATATTTCACACTGGTTAGGTGTCCATTTCGCAATACATTGGTATACATCCAGGAATTACATTATTGCAGATTCATATTCTGTTGACTGCTGCCACAACAAGAACAGCTGTTTTAATGAATACAAATGACTATTTGTTGAAAACGTTGAATGGAAATAAAACGAATATTGTACAAAGGCGTCATCACAGGAACTGGTCTGAAACATACCAGAATCCTCTGGAGACAGACGATTTTCCCCCATCAACAAATGTGCAACTCCTCCTTTCATTATCGGGTTTTACTTATGAAACTGTAAAAATACAATTGATGGAAAAATATTCTTACAGGTAAGAAACATTTATGCTACAGTAAGGGACCTCATCCAGACTAATCTTATGAATGGACTGCAAGTACTCCTCAGGGTTATACCCATGAAAAAGGTTTCCATTACATGAGTCAATTCTAACATCTGAATCCAGGCAGTAACTACTACAAAAAGGTATGGCATAATATATATATTATGCTTAGCAGGAGGGACTGAAGATTTACAACGGGGGAACTGAGAGACACAGAGTCCAAAGACAGTAACTTCTATCAATGTACATTTGATGTGTGATCGGTCTGTGCAGGTATGTGCCCAAGCATAATGTTGACTGGATGGTCGTACTTTACTTAATTAGCTTTATATTGCAGCTCTTGGTTAAATAAACATATTTTAAAAACGATATCTGTCTCAATGAAGGAGGAAATGGAACATGCTGAAAACACCATGCGGACGACCCGGCTTATTTTCACAAAGAATTAAAAAAAGGAGAAATGAACCATGTCAAATCAAACCAAGCATTCTAGTGTCTAGGGTAGGCTACTCCTTCATCACTAACTTGCCTTACTATAAGAAGGATTCCTCCCCTTGTCTGTGCTTCACAGAGTGGAAGGGTTACTCCTGGTTGATCGCAAGGTAAGAGAGGTAGAGTAATGCCCATGGGAAGAGGGAATCCAAAGTCTGACGGAGTTTCTAAAGTGTACAGTGATAGTGATATGGGAGAAAAAGTGCACTGAATACCTACTCCATGAGGACCCGCTGTCCAGAGTTCTATGCCTAAGAAATAAAATATCCAAAGCATCTGTCCAGAACGAAGTTCAATCAGTCAGCTATTATTTTATTTCTAGTGGAGAACCATGTAGGTCATGGTGAATACTCTCATAAGGAGTGGTTCTCTTGTTTGAGAACATTTAGTAGCTCCTCCCATACCCATCCCACCCATTGCACTAGGGTACTGTAATCTGCTCTGGGTAGGCCGCCCGTCCTCTTTAGCATGTATGTTCAGGTAAACGTTTAAGGTTTGCAACTATGATCGGGGTACCAACATTGCAGTTGTCTTTAGCTATGATGGCGTTCTTTCAGGTTCCTGCACAATCTGGATATCACTACCAGCTTGTAGCTTCTACAGCTCTCAGTTAAGTACTCAATCCTAGTGCTCTGTGGGAACAGGTTTGTGGAAGTTTCCTTCAGACACTTCTCCCTTAAATCTGAAAGGTCTCACTTTGAGGGCCAAGTGGCTTGGATATCTCCAGTTGCACCTTTCTCAAAATACCCTATTCTGATAGGACAACACTGGTATGCTTTGTCTCCATCTCTCACTGCTCTTTGAATAGCACACTCCCTGGACGTCCATTTTAGCACACTCATTGCTATGGAATTTCCATCTCCTTTCATATGGGTTGCAATCAGTAAATTGATATGAGTGCCATGAGTTGTTAGTTTGTTTTCCCACAGAGACTGTGGTTCATTATTGGTCACTATTAATTGGGTCCACTTACTCCCCATCCATATGTTTATGCCTCTTCTCTATGTGGAAACAGGTCTCCTTTATTTGATAAATGGAATTGGCCCATGCACTGTTTCCAAGCTGCCTTGCCTCATAAAAAAGGCCTGCCATAGTAGGGTTAGACTACCGATAGTGGCGCCCTTCATTCATCTAAAGCTTTTCTGTGCTGCAGTATTTATCGACACGGAGGGGAATTCCTGAACTATACGTGAGCACTTCATGCATACAAACTGTGAAGACCATTTTTAAAACTTTCACCGTTCCTTTGCAGGTCTCGTATAGCCAGTGTCCGCTTTCTCCATGCTCCTTATTCGGATTTACGCATGCAACTAATTTGTGGAAATGGACCACAGATGAGACCAAATCACAGACCTGTTAGGACTGTCCCTCTTGTTGTATCATTCCTTTTTGGTCTAGACTTTAACTATGAAAAGGAATCTAGTCACGATTCAGAGTAGACCCAAACCCATTTCTTTGCCACACTTCGGTACAACTCACCAATCAAGATGTCTGGGGTTAAACTAATAGGTTTGGGGGGGTCTCGGGATAGCCACGTAGCCCCCTTCAGCTGTTACATCACCAAGCATGTGGCACCCTCTGCCCCCAGTAGTTCTCCCCCAAGGAGTAACAAATTCATAACAGTCACAAAGTACTTTGTAACAGCTGAATATCAGGAGACAGCCACTGTGCCTTTAGATAAAGGGAGAAAGGAAATGTTCATTATGATAAAAGCTGAGGGGCAATTTCTTGTTACTCCCCCATCTCAACACCTTCAGGATGAGATTTCAATCTACTAGATTTAGTATCAAGAGAAGAGGAGTTTACCTCCTCCCTACCTCTCAGGGTCAGCTGGTTCTTCACTCATACCAAGGAGCAGTGATGAGCCCTGACATAACCTGGAGTATCTACTTTTGTTAGGGACATTTTTCGAAACCCTCAGGTGAGTAGCATCAGAAGACCAATCTGGTAGTGTCAAAGTAGTGTCCACCGAAACAATCCAAATACTCTAAACTGGTGGAGTATTGGAGCAGTTATTCTTCACTGTTAAGGGGGATAGGGGGAGACTATTAAAGTATAGTCTGGGCCAGACACATACAAAATAAAATACACCACACAATGGACTGTAGAAACATCTATACCATTTATATGCTATTAGAGCAAGGTCAAAAACAAAAAACAAGTACTTAGAAAATATTCAAAGAGGATAACTATCAGCGGGTGCAGCGAAAATGCACTCCCTATCCACCACCTCCAATTTTATGAGATCCTGAGCTACAGAGAAGTCCCCAACAGAATTGGGCAGCAAGGACACCCTTTGAAACAAGGGGCATGATTTTGAAGACCCAGGGGAGCTTCGTGCAACCCACATGTGCCAGTGCATCTATCGCAGAACCTAGAAGGGAGTGGAAGCGAGGCCATGATGGGCATTGTTCTACCTGTGAGGCAGGAGTAGTGGATCCCAGACCCTTGGGAAGATGAGGAACCCGGGAGTCAAACCAATTAGAAAAGAGGGCAATTTGGGTTTGTGGGAATGCACTTTAGGGCGCTGCTACAGCAGTGCTAGCTTCACGCTTCCCTCTATCCTGGACTAAGGGAAAATTAGTTGGCTGGTTGAACAGCCTAAAGGAGCAGGGAGGCCAGAGTGGTTGAGGCCCGAAAACAGGAGACGAGCAGGGACACGCCGAATATTAACCAGGTTACTCACCATAGTGACCACCTTACTCCTAGTCCATAGTCCTTTCCTCCATACTTCTGGGACATTCCTCCCTCATGTGGGACGGGACCGGAGCGTTTTGTAAAAGCATCCAAAAATTTCAAATTTATTTAGTCCTTTTTCTCTTTCTACGCGGGGCCCAGCACGCAGCCGTAACCCCGCCCATCTCGGCTCCGCATCGCCCATCAGTCCTTTTCCATCGCCAGGTCAGAGACCTTTTAGCAATAACAGAGGAACCTTATTAGAGGGGATGGCGGGCGGGCGTATGGAGGAAAGGGGACTATGGACTAGGAGTAAGGTGGTCACTACGGTGAGTAACCCAGTTATACTCCTATGTCCCATCCCCTTTCCTCCATACTTATGGGAGATTCCCAAGCACTCCTTACAGGAACTATGGGTGGATGGAAAAAAAACCTTACTGAAACAGGTTCTTCAGCACAGCCTGACCAAACTGAGAATCAGCTCTTGAACTCAGGTCTAGACAATGTTTACAAAAAGCTGATGGGGAGGTCCAAGTAGCTGCCTTTGCGATGGTCTCCCAGGGGACACGTTTCTGAAAGGCAACTTCGGCTGCCTTGACCCGCACTAGGTGTGCATGAACACCTTTAGGATGCTTCAGCCCTTGAACGGTGTAAGACTCCGTAATGCAGGCCGCGATCCATCGGGAGATGGTCGCCTTAGAGGCCTGCTTACCTTGTGGATTACCAAAGGTGACGAACAGTTGAGAAGAGCTCCTAAGTTCGGAAGTTCTGTCAAGATAGAACTTAAGAGCCCTTCTAACATCCAGAGAGTGTAGAACCCTTTCCGCCTCTGAAGCGGGGTTCGGGAAAAAGACAGGCAGGGAAATAGACTGGTATAGATGGAACTCAGACCACCTTCGGCAAGAAAGCAGGGTTTGTCCTTAGGACCACCTTATCCTTGTGAAAAGCTAAGAAGGGATGTTCCACCGACAAAGCTTGGAGCTCACTCATGCGCCTTGCTGAAGTGACGGCCACCAAAAATGACACCTTGCATGACAGGTTCTTGAGGTCCACCATGGCCATTGGTTCGAAAGGCTTATGGCACAATGCTGTCAGGACCACATTTAGATCCCACGCCGGGTGCGGACTGCGAATCAGAGGATAAAAGGCGTGTCAAGCCTACAAAATGTCTCTTAACCACTGGATTAGACAGGGAGTAAGAACATTGGTCTGTAGATAGGTATGCAGAAAACGCTGAAAGATAAGTTCTACATGACAGAACGTGAACTCCCAACTCTGCTAAGTAGGATACAAAAGACAACACTGTCAATCGTAGCCCGTCTTAGGTCCAACTGCTTGTTTAAACACCAATGACAGAACCTAAGCCATTTGCTTCTGTACTGGGACCTAGTCGAAGGTTTTCTGGCTGCCTGGATAATGCGCATGTTATCCGCAGACAGGCAAAGATATTCTAAAGACCTGAACTCAGGCACCATGCCACTAAGCTGAGTAGTTGCGGGGAGGGGTGCCACAGTTATTGTTCCCCCTGGTGAAGAAGATCGGGGGTCACTGGTAGCCTGATCGGCAGATACACTGACAGGTGTTGAAGTTCTGAGGACCAAAACCTGGCTGGCCACCACGGGTCTATGAGCAGAAGAAACAGTTCACCGAGTTCTTCAATTTGCAAATCGTCCGATGAATCAGAGGCAGAGGTGGGAAAGCATAAGCCCCCATCTTGTGCCATGGAATTTCAAGAGCATCCCCCAGAGAGGAGGCTCCAAGCCTGTTTCTGGAGGCATACAGAGGAAGCTTGTTTGCTGCCGTCGTGAAGAGTTTCACTTCTGGAGTGCCCCAATGCAGGAAAACTTCTGAGAAAATCTCTGCCTTCAAGTCCCACTCGTAGCTGACCATCATCCGGCGACTGAGGGCATCTGCCGTGACATTCAGCTGGCCTGGAATGTGTACTGCAACTAGCCAGAGACCATGACGAACCACCCACTCCCAAATCTGGTCGAACAGGATCACAAGAGGGGGAGACTTTGTGCCCCCTTGCTTGTTGATGTAATACATCGACACCACATTGTCCGTGCAGATACGGACCACCTTGTTGGCTATGATCGGTCTGAACGCCTGGAGCGCTAGGAAAATTGCCAGGAGCTCCAGATGATTTATGTGCAGGAGCTTGTCCTGAGGCGACCAAAGAACCGAGACCTGAAGAGGATCCAACGTCGCACCCCACCCCAGAAGGGAGGAGTCCGTCGTGACCGTTATCATCAGGGCTGAGTCCTAAAACCCCGCCCCCCACCGACAGGTTGCTGAGAGACTACCACCAGTCCAGGGCCACTCTCATGGAAGCCGGAATCATTATCAACTGGAGTCCGGATCCACAGCCTGAAGTCAAGAGCTCCAAAGAGCCATCCTAGTCCGCCTCATCTTGAGGCGAGCAAGAGGAAGTGCCAAAACGCACGAAGCCATGAGGCCCAGAAGCCTCTGAAACCACCACGCCGACATGCTATCCGACTGCGCAAACATCTGACACGTGGCCAACAGATCTGCCATTCTGTCCCCGGTCAGGTACACTCTGCATTCGATCTTGTTCCAGCGAAAACCCAGGAAGATCAAGTCCTGAGAGACCGTCATGGAAGATTTCCGCCAGTTCACCGACAGCCCGTGGTGGAACAGGAGCTGGAGGAGAGACTGAAGATTGAAGGTAGCTTTCAGCGGGCAAGGGCTGTGCAAGAGCCAGTCGTCCAAATACGGATATACATGGATACCCTGCAGAGGAAGATAGCCCGCGATCACCGACATCTTCGTAAAGACACGCAGTGCCAAACTTAGGCCAAAAGGAAGCACTCAAAACTGGAAATGCTCCTCTCCCGCAGAGAAACAGAGACATCTCATGTGTGGACCCCAGATCAGGATATGCATGTAGGCATCCTGAAGATCCACCACGCTGAGCCAATCGCCCATCTGCAGGGAAGACCGTATCTAGCTGGGCGTGATCATCTTGAATTTCTCTTGGGGTAGGAAAAGATTGAAGGGTGGGGTAGGGAGTAGAGGTAAGCGGAAGCCCGCCCGAGCGACTGACATGACCCACCCGTCTTCGGTGATGGTCTGCCACGCCTCCCAATGAGACGCAATGCGTCCTCCCACCAGGGTCTCGAGCGAGGAAAAACCCTCATTTGGCAGGCTTTTCAGTGGTGGTACCACCTGAACCTGAGGAGGCGGCTGAGGAGCGGGACAAAAACCAAATCCGTTGCGGTCTCCAGCGGTTATTACCCGAAGGAGTATCCACTCTGCGGGATTTCCGGTCTAGGAAGCCCCCGAAACCAAAGGAGGGCTGGCTCTGCGACAGCGGTCTCTGGGTCCTGAAAGGGGTTTTAACCAGGACTGTCAAAGACTTAGCTGTCTGGGTGCTGTCTTTCGTTTTGGTGAGCTCCAAATCGCTGTGGAATGAAAAAGCTCCTTAGCGTCAAACGGCAGGTCCAACACCTTGTCCTGTACCTCCTCCGAGAACTTGGTGGCATGCAACCACGCCTGTGGAGAGGTGTCAACACCCAGCATAAGGCCCCGAGCCGACATGTAGACGCAATGAGCCGCAGCCTCAAGCAGATCCTGGGCGAAGACTCTGGCGTCAGATAAACCCGCCTTAAAGTCTTCCAGCTTCTCGACCGGAATGAACTCCTCGAACTCTGACAGACCTTTCCACATCTTCATATTCGCCCCGCTAACACCAGTTCCGCGTTAGCCTGCCGGAGCTGCAAGGCCAAGTTAGCGAAAATCTTCCTCCCAAGGGAGTCCAGAAGTTTGTCCTCTTTCCCCAGAACCTCAGTCGCCGTCGTAGAAGAGGGCGCTGCAGGCCTGGACTGCAAAGTGGCCGCGGCCACCACTGTGAAGGAGGGGGGCGGACAAGATGACATGGCCACCTCTTCCGAAGAATGCAGCCTGTATCACATGTCAATTTTCTTATTGAAGAAAAGTCCAGAGTGTGGCTTTTCCCAGACCCTACGGACCTCGGCCAAAACGTCCTTCTGCAAGAACAGGCCGGTACGCTCTGAAGGAGACAAGGTGAACGCTCCCCGAAAGCACACCCTCCTGAGGAGCGGGTGCCTCTGGCACTGGAACATCCAATAGGCACATCATGTCCAGTACCCGGTCATGAAAAGCTCTAATAGAGCGGGGCTGGTCTTCGCTGTCCTGCTTGCCCTGCGCATCATCCGACAGGTCAGGATCCTGCTGAACCGTGTCAGGCACCGTCTGGTCCACAGGGGACAATGGGGGCAAGGGCGGAAGGGTCGGTGGAGGCACCGTAGGCAATGTTAGGGAGAATTCTCTGTTTGGGCTGAATTTCCTAACCTAGTGAGTCCCCCAGCAGATTTGCTGGATTTTTGGGGTTTATTTTTTTCTCCTGCCAAGAGTGAGACTCTTTTACCCTCACTCTTGGACATGATTTGAGTGTGTTTCTTTGAATCTAGAAGTGTTTAATGGGCTATGGGGTCTTTTACTCCATAGGGTGTCATGTGTTTTTGTGATGTGTGTTACACAGCACCCTCAGTGCAGTAACACAGGGGTGTCATAGTGACCCCCCCCCCCAGTATAGACTCCATACCCTGGGACTGACTACTGTCTCCCAGGGCATGTAAAGTCACCATTGACTTTACTAGTCTTACATTCTGAACAGAACCAGTACAAACCATCATATTGTAGACGTAATGGCTGGGGCAATTCGATTGCCCCAGGGTCTGTTAGTCGAGGGGGCACGTCTCCGTCCCCCCTGATCGAGTTTTGGCTGGTGGCAGTGGATACTACTTTTTATATTCTACCGCGAATATTTTCCTATGGGATTTCCCAGTGTTTTAGGCTACTATCTTTATTTAATTATTTACGGTAGCCTCGAACATACCGCCGGGTTATTTAATTATTAATTCTCTGGTTGGTATTTTTTGCCAAAACTTGATTCTAAAATGGCGTTTGTGTTCTTGTCTGACTCCAACCCAAGTCGAACCCTTTGTTCCACTTTTTGGCGGGCTTCTCCACAGAAGCCCTCCAAAGTGGTGCCACTCTGCCTGGGGTACTTCGGAGGGGTGGAGGGGAATTTAGGCACCCTGGACTGAGTTGCCTAGGCAACTCAAGTCGCACTCCGTCCTGATTGGCCCAAGTGGTGAGCCGGCCGGCTCACCACTTAGCATGTTTGAGTGACAGCTAGGCTGAGTGAATGGGGGTTTGCTGCATAAAAGCAGGGCTTTGGGGACTGGAACTTCGGAAGTCGCCACAGGACCTAAGTATCCGACGAGGGAGAAGCTGAGCCGACCTGCCACGACACCACCACCGGTGGAGCCCTGCTGGACTGCCTCACCACTTTTCCCAACGACAGAGGAGAGCTCCCGCCGGAGAGTCTTCTTCCTTTGACTGGTGGGGATAACCAATTTCACTGTCTTTTCGCTTTCCTGACGTACCTCGTGGCCATCTTGCCCGTGTCAAGCACCCCAGCAGCCGGGATACCACGTTTTACCATGACCGCGAAACCAAGGTACCACCTTTAACCGGAAAACTCTGCGGCTGGTTTCTTCCCTGGTAGTGCAACGACATTCATCTTTCCTCCAAGTCGAGATCTTCTCTTCCCCTGGACGACGACGCAACTTGCACCCACTACCAGGAACAACTGCCACCGCTGGAGGATCCTTCCCACTTAAGGTACCGTGTCCCGCCTGGCTTCCCTTGCTACCGACTGTACGGGGTAGATTTAGTCCCCGGCTTTCGAACCTGGGTTAGCCTGGGACACCCTGGCTAAACTTTTCTAAGCCTCTCTAAAGTCTTTTTGAACCCTCTGCAAGACTTTCTAAGCCTAGTGTAACTGTGTGATCTTGGGCGCATTTGTGCTCTGCTCCCTCTAAAAGTGGGCCCAGCCTTTGGACTTTGGCTCACCAGTGACTTTTTGCTCTCTTCCTTGCTAACAGTGTTCCTGAATCATAGAGTGGTGTACCTCTTCATATTCTGTCTTTTTCCCTCCCTTTCTCAAACTTATTAGAGTGCAATCTAGTTAAGCGCTCACCTCTGTATGAAAATAAGTGGTGTTTTACTGTGATTTATCTGATAGGGAAAAAGGGGTGTATATATTACAATAGTAACTGTGTTTAGAATATTTTACAATTAGAGTGCTGGAGTGTTTGAACTGTGTTTTTAAATAAATAATTATATACTTTGATACCAAAGCTCTGGTCAGTGTTTGCTTGTATTATTGTATCTGAGTGCCTATTGAGTATACTCTGTATACTGCCTAACTCTTCTTGAGGGAAGTCTGACTGCTCAGCCACAGCTACCAGGTAAATCTGGGTGGTGCAGACTGCTACCAAGTGGGTTTACTGCCAACACCTGTAGTCTTAAATCTTTTGCAGTGGTCCCTAAGGGAACTGCACAGGTTTCTGCCTAACAGGCAAGGGTGGCGCCAGAGGAACCACTGGTGGAACGGGTGGAGCCGGAGGCACAGGCGGACATATCTCCCTAAAAAGACCTTTGAAATACTCTCTCTCATGGGGTCGGTACGCATGAGCGTCTGAAATTTGCCAAAAAAGGTATCCTCCGGAGACTGTTTTGGAACTGCCGGAGAAGGCCTCATGAGGAGGATCATTCCAGGGACGCAGAGGGGAGGGTTGCCACACAGGCCCACCCCACGAAGTGTGCACAAAAATCAAAGGTGCCGAACCCAAAACAACGAGACATTGTGCGGAAGGGGCATCCGGGCGTTCCAATCGTAAACTGGATGAAACGGATGTGCACAAGGAATTATGGTCATCCGCGGAACCAATTCCTACACATGAGGCCGATGGGGTAGTTGTAGGTTAAGCGCCCAAAATGGCAGCCGTGGCGGGAACGGCCGCCATTTTGCCATCACCTGAGGGGAACTGCGGCACGTGTGGAAGTGAGGCAGGGGTTCCCGTCGGTGGGTCAGGGGTCTTAATTTTAGCCTTTACATAAGTGTTAGGCAGAATCCTGTGCTTAGGGACCACTACACACAATTAAGACTACAGGTGGCAATACAGGTTTTACCTTTGGTAAAAGTCTGTACTAATATGTCAGAGTGGTAGCAGTGGCGGAGAACCCAGGCTTATCACAAGAGAGTATGAGCAGTAGCAGAGATTACACAAAGGGACCACAATTACTGTGACTCAAGCAAACACTGACTCAAGGTTTCAGAAAAATATAAGTACATTTATTTTTAAACCATTTGTTGTAAAGTAAAGACTTCTATTGGATTAAAACCACACGAAAAATATACAACTAACCAATAAACTTTGTACAGTAAGTCTCAAGCTAAGTACCCTGTGTTTGAATGGGCCAGCGCTACGAACAAAACATGTTACCGCGAATACGGTTGTGATCACTTTTTGACAGTTCGGTCTAATAACTAAATGCGTATCCGTGACATGAAATGCTACCGGGGCAAAAACACAATTAGCACCCGAGATACCCAGAGGGAGTTAGGAGGCGAAAATCACAGGCAATATTTTGGTTAGGCAGACAGAATCCAGAAACACTCAGACAGGAGTTCAAGAGTCAAAGGGACGGAGCCAGGGTCAAGTGACACCGGGAACCTGTTGCCGAAGATCACAGTCAGACAGTTCACGATTCAACGTAGCCAAGCGTACTTCGATATTGTCAATGTTCGGAAGCAAAAGTTATAAGGAGGGAGGGAAGACAAGAGCAAGCATTGGAGATGAAGAAAAGGGATTCACCCTGTTTCCTCAAGCAGAACACAGTACCGTATTCCAATGGTGCAGCTGGTGCCCTGGCAGTTGTTCCTGGTGGTGTCCCGCAGACCCATAGTTCCTGGAGCTTCGAGGTGAATGAGGACGTCTGAAGGGGGTCTGCACCACACAGGGATGAAGCCGGCAGCAGCGACAATGAACCACTCCGGACCACTACAGCAGTGTGCAACGATTTCGACCACGAAGGCGACCTCTGGCTGAAGATGAACTGGTTATCCCCACCAAGCTCAAAGAAAGACTACTCCAGACTGGATCTTCTCTAGTCGTCGAAGGGTAGATAGCTCAGGACTGCAGCAGGGCTTCACCGGGACGGGGTAGTTGCAGCAGTCAATCTCTCTGCTTCTCCTCGGGTTCCTTGTAGTTCAAGTGGTGACTGACTTCTAGCCCAAGAGACCTGCCTTTTATGCGCAAAACCCCCATTCACACAGCCTGGCTGTCAATCACCCAGCAGGGGGGTTCTCCGGCCGGGACAACCACCTCAGCCAATCATGGCAAAGTGCGACTTGGGTTTCCTAGGATACACTGTGCAGGGGGTGACTACACCCCTCCCTCACATTCAGCCCACCTAGACACCCAGGCGCCTGCCAAAAGACGGTGAACAAAGAAGGCGAACCTAGTTTGCTGCGCAAAGTAAAACAGAAGAAGGACTTTAACAAAAAGAAATGGTGAATAAACCCAACCGGAGCCAAAAGAAAGACAATTCGGTCAAGCGGGTTTATGTTCGAGGCTAATATAATAGCCTAAAACAATAACACGTTTATCTAATATAATCGCGGTAGAAAAGTTAGGGTAGATACCACTGCCACCAGCCAAGTCTAAATGTTAAGAGAGAAAAACAATGCTCTAGGAGGTACAGATATAAAAAGGGATACAAAGTAACCCTTTCCAGTACTCCATGGAAGATGGGGTGTAATGGATCTGTTATAAATTGACTATTTAAAGTCAATGTTAACTTTACCATTTTCTGGGGGAGGATAGTCAGCCTCAGAAATGGAGTCGGGGGGGGAAGTCTCAAAGACAACCCTGTGCCACGGCACTGAAGGTGCTGTGTGACAGAAAAGAAGGGGGCTACTGAAGTTAACGAAGAACGAGCCGGTACTATGAGGCCTGGAATGTTTCTGTGACATACCAATAGCCAAGCTAGCCTTCACAGGAAGGACCTCAGCACTGCCGGTAAAGGAAGAACTTTCACTCCTTGACCCCGCAACAGTTCTGGCGTCGCCACAAGAGCGGGAACGGTGAGGAACAACTTTCACCGATAAGGCCTTGGCGGGCGCATCAGAAATGTTGGTCACTTTAGCCTCTGCATGAGGGACCTCGGACCTAGGTCTGTTAACAGCCTTACTAGCGTGGGCCTCGAACATCCGTTCGGTAACACCAAGCCCAGCCGAGACCACCGGGGGCCTCCCGGTACATTTGAGGGAAGCCGATAAAAAGGCCTCAGAGCAAGCTCCCGTACCCCACGACTCAGAACAGGGTCTAGAGGCAGCCCCCAAAGGAGGGGCCTCTGAGCATGCTCCGGTATCCCCAGGCCCCTTACGGCGACCCTCAGAGCAAACTCTGGTACAGTTATTAGGCCCAGAAGGCACCTCGGGGCAATGCCCTTTGACAGAGCGATCAACGCTCCTCCTGGCTCGGGAAAAGCCCGGAAAGGTATCTCCCGGCCGGGATGCTCTGAAAAGTAAAGAACTTACCGGGCGTTTCTTCTTTTTGTCGATTAACGCATGAAAATGCAAAGGAGGAGTACGTCGAAACACCTCCTCCCACTGCTCGAACCGACGTTTAAGTGCCCGGACCGAAAGGGAGTCGCAATAAAAACAGGAGTCCCAACGGTGATCCGGACCCAAACACTCTAGACAAAGAGGATGGGGTCGGCCCTCACGAAGCATTGGTGACACGATGAACAATCTGGAAAGTCTAGTTTGAACGACAGAGACTAGTACACGATCGCTAACAAGAGCCAGAGAAGATGAAAAAAAGGGGAAGAAGATCTTCCGAGGATGCAAGAGCGTCCAGTCCCGAACGAGCGGAGAAAGGACTGATGGACGATGCGTGGGGTGGAACCGAGATGGGCGGGGTTACACCCACATGGTGGGCCCCGTGCAGAAAGAGAGGTAGTACTAAAAAAAAAAAAATGAAATTTTTGGATGCTTTTACAAAGCGCTCCGGTCCCGTCCCACAGGACGGAGGAATGTCCCATAAGCATGGAGGAAAGGGGACGGGACATATGAGTACATTGGGGAAGAGGGCAGGCCGCCAGGAACTGAAGAACATGGCTGGAGGAAAGGGGATACCCTCTCCCACTCCATCACCCCCACTTGAGGTAAGAGGCGGTTGAGTGATTGCCAAGAAGAGATCCTACAGCTGTGGCCAGTGTAAAAGGGGGCAGAAAGTAGGGCACATGGCTCGCAGGCACATAGTAAAGGGACTGGCGAAGGTTGGCCAGTAGGGCCTAAAATTCAAATTGGGGATTGGAGGTCATGCCACATTTGGATAATGTCTAAATCCTGATAACCCTGAAAAGAGGAATACCTAAGGCACTGAACAACTGATTAAAGAATATCTGAAAGAATGAATCTAGGAAATGGAATTGGAGCCTGCAGGAAAAAGAGCTGAGAGAGACTGGAACAGTTGTGAACCTGATTTGCTGTGCCCACCAGCATCTTGCCGGCAAACATGTAGGCATATATCGAGCAGATGCTCAGGGTGGAGGTATGCCTTGTCCAAATTTGGATTTCAACCTACGCACTCCGGAAGCAAAGGATAGAAGGAAACAGTTCCATGTGATTTTACTGCGGGATTAAATTTTGCAGGGTTTTTTCCTGCAGATATTAGAACAGAAAAAGAGGTTGGTAGGGGGGGGGTTACCCCATCCCCCTTAATTTTTAATCTATTCCTGAACGCCCACACCCCATATATATATTTGTCTAACCCCCCCTAACAATTTCAATTCGTTTTTTCGTTATAAAACCCACAGCAAAAAACCCTGCAAAATATAATCCTGCAATGAAATGACGTACCATGGAAACATCAGCTGCAGTCAGGGAACAGAGGTGCTCATGAAAATAATTATATTGAGAAATTCTGGCAGCGATCAGAGCATGGAGTCTGACAGACCTGGGCTAGAGGAATTGGGAAAAAAACATCCTGCGTCTGGTTGACATTATTGAGTTGAAATACAACACCTGTTCCGTCAGTTTGGAAGCATGAAGAAGGAGCTGCAGTGGAAATCAAATGTGGACACTAAAGAAAGGCAATGCATTCTGATTTTTTTGATGCCACAGATGCAGAAATACAGGCTCAACTGGAGAAGGTGGTGCAAGTGGTTGTTCATGTCCTCTTCAGCAAGGAAGGAGGTTCGATTTGCGAATGGACTGAGCTCAGAGGAGGGTGCTCAGGGCATGGGCCAAGATCAATTGTGGTATGCCATCATTACTAGGTCAACAAAGCCGGTATGCCGAATAAGGCACAGGCCCAACAAACAGATACAAGCAGAAAGTATGCATTATGCAAGACTATCCACCATGATGCTAAACAGGAGAAAACATAGGGTTCCTACATCCTGGTTGCATGATGAAGGAATAAAACACAGATGGGCTATCCCACAGCCCAGAGGTTTGAAATTCAGAGAGTCCTATACACTGAAGGAACCAGAGGGCATCGAGTAGGCCACAAGATCTTTAGTAGACATCCAGCCAACAAGTAGAACGGAAAAGTAGAATGGACTTACTTCCATACAGAAGAGGTAGCAACGTTTCCAGAAAATAAGGGTTAAGTTAACGGGAACCGCAAGTGTAGCCAGTCGAACACAAAGAGGAGGAGGTAGTGAAGAGGCCTATCCTATTTTGTAAGAACTATCTTTAAACTGGGGGTTACCACAGAATATCCTCTGAAGGGGAAGGGTTGGTGGGCAGCGATGGGGGAGGTTTTCAAGTGCATGTTAAGTGCAGACAAAGTGCTGGGAGGGGGACTGTAGGGATACAGAGACAGTCACTAGGTGCAGGGGTTGCCAGGGAGGCAGTGCCGGTGGGCAAATGGCTGGGCCAGGGCCCGAGATCAGTGAGAGTGGCCCGGTAACCAGTGTAGTTTGTCAGGAATTTAGCAAGGGGGAAGAGAAAGCAGAAGCAAAGAGGAAGGTTCCGAAGCTGGTTCTCCTCAAGTTTCAGGAAGGCTGTTTCAGAGTGTGGCCCATGCCACGGAGAGAGATCTACCCCCAACTCGTTGCTTGGAGAAGTGGCTGACCCTGAGGGAGTTGGAGGCGGATGAGCGAAGAGCTTGAGACGGAAGATATTTAGGAAGAGAGAGTTGAAGGTATTTCAGCCCCAGGCCCCAGAAGGCCTTGTGGACAATGCAGAGGGTTTTGAACTTAATCCTCGCAGCCACTGGGAGCCAGTGCAGGGTTTTCAGTCCTGGAGAGATACAGAGCCTGTGCTTGAAGCCAAGGACAAGTCTCGCAGTCCTGTTCTGGATAAATTGCAGGGTGGCGAAGAGTAGAGGCAGGCAGATTTAGCTAGAGGCTGTTACAATAGTACAGTCTAGAGGGACCAGGGCTCTGGAGACTGAGCTCTGGGGAAGGAGAGGAAAGGAAGAATACCTCTGAGGAGGTGCAGCTGGTAGTATGACTTCTCTCCTCACATTTCTGGCGTCTCTAAGAAGGAGAGTGTGGAGTCGAAGATGACCCCAAGGTTTTTTGCCCTGCAGGTGGGAGCAGGAAGAGGGCCAAGAGGCCGGCCAGAGAGCTGCAGAGAAGGAGGGAGTGGGTGTGCCGATGAGTAGAATGGGGGCATGAGGTGTGTTTTAGGCAGAATTATATGTAGTACCCTTTGGGAACACCACACAAAATTAGGACTACAAGTGACAGTACAATTTCACCTTTGGTACAATCCTGTACTACACAGTTAAAGTGGCAGCAGTAGCAGAGCAACCAGACATCTCAAGAGTAAGTGAGCAGTATCAAACATTTACACAAAGGACAGCAATTACTATGATTCAAGCAAATACTGACTCAAGGTTTTCAAGTAAAAGAATATACATTTATTTCACTCTTCAGTTATATAACATTACACTATTATAAGCAGTCTAAAAATCACTCTTAATACACCACACCACTTCCCTTAAATTCCAGACAAGTTAAGCTCACAAAATGAAGTGGGAGCAAAATGGCACTCCCGCAATTTAAAAGGGAGGGAAAGAAAAGTTCACAGAAATGGATCCACACTAATAGGTACGTACTCTGGGCACGCGAACATGAGAGACTACAATGATAAAATCAGTTGGAAAAGGCTTAGGGCCAAAGTCAATGGCTCAAAAGTATTTTGCTCAAGATAATACAGTCAGGGTAGTTTGCAGTAAAGTTCATGGCATGGTTTCCGGACGAGGTTGGTTGGTAGAAAAGTTAGTTCAAAGAGAAGAGAAGGACAAGCCCTCAGATTGGAGAAAGATTTCAAACACTTTCACCGCGGCTGAACGAAAACGCACAACCGGATTTGCACAGTACCTTAAAACTGAGAGGGAGCTGTAGCTGAGGCAGAAGTTCCTGGTAGTTCCTGCAGGCTCACGGTTCCTGAAGCGACTGTCGGAATTATCAGAAGTAGGAAGACTGGAGGGTCCTGCACTAACCAGGGAAGAAACCAGCAGCAGAGAAACGCAAAGAATAAAAGGTGTGCTGCTTAGTAGGGTCTGACCTTCCTGGCTGTACAGCCCACTCTAGCTCTGTACAGCAAATTCGACCAGAAGACTGGTCCTGGCTTGCAGTTTGGGTGAATTGGTTGGTCCCACCAGCTCAAGGGAAGAAGTTTCCTGGAGGATCTTCTCTGTCGTCGGATTCTGGAGATTCGGACCTGCAGCAGGGCTTCACCGGACGGTTCAGTCGTTGTAGGGGACCTCTTCTTCCAGTTCCTTGTTGGTTCTTTCGTTCCAGTGGCGACTCTGCTCTTCCAGTCCCAGAGACCTGCTTTTTATGCAGTTTTCCCCCATTCATACAGCCTGGCTGTCAATCACACAGCAGGGTGGTTGGCCTGGCAAGGCCAGTCCCCTTAGCCAATCAGACAGGAGTTCGACTTGGGTTACCAAGGAAATCCATGGCAGGTGTCCTAAAACCCCTCCCTCACACCCTGCCTACCCAGACACTTAGGCGCCTAAAGGAGGGCTTCTGGGTGGAAGCGCGCGAAAAAGCGATTAACAAAAGGGACCAAACCTGGTTTGGTGCACAGAGTCAACACAAGACAGACTTTAGCAAAAAGAAATGGCGAATAAACCCGGACGGAGCCAAAATAAAATGGATTTGGTCAAGCGGGTTTATGTTTGAGGCTAATATATAGCCTAAAACATTACCACGTTTATATAAAATAATAGCGGTAGAAAAGTTAGGGTACATACCACTGCCACCAGCCAAGTCTCAAAGTAAAGGGAGAAAAACAATGCACAGACAAAAAGGGATAAGAATTAACCCTTTCCAATATCCCATGGAAGATGGGGTGTACTGGGTCTGTGGTTAAAAGTGACTAAGTTAAAGTTAATGGCAACTTTACCCTTTTCTGGGGGACTGTAGTCAGCCCCAGAAAACTGGAGCTGGTAGAAAGTCTAAAAGACAACCCTGTGTCACTGTACTGAAGGTGCTGTGTAACACATGACAATGTGGGGCCCTGGAGTAGGTTAGGCTCCAGTGCCCAAGATCACACAAAAAGTAGAAACACATAGCAAAAACACATGTAAGAGTGGGAAAAAAGGCGCTCACTCTTACCAGGTGAAAAAAATAAATTCTAGAAATCCAGCAAAGCGTCTGAGGGACTCAGCAGAACGGAAATCAACCATTTATGAGAATTCTCCCTAACAGTGTGTGAGCTTGGATAAACTAAGAGGGAAGGGAATATATTTAAGAGAGGGAGAGAGCGATCAAGTGCGAGAGAGAAGGAAAGCAAGGGTTCTCCACCATACTGTATTGGTAGAGGGGGTGAAATGAGGGGAGGTCTCTAAGGGTAGGGTCAAGCCTTAGATTATCCCTTGCGACAGTGGGTGTTCATGCAAGTTTGCATTGTTTTTGGCTGGGAAGAGGAGGGTTGGATATTCTGAGGATGGTCAAAAGGATATTCGATTTGTATAGGCAAGTTGAAGATGTCACAGATCGTCAGGCATGGGATGCAATTGGAAGGGGTTTGAAAGCGCAAGGAGAATGGAGAAAAGGCAGATGAGGCTTTGCAAGTGGGAGAATGGATGATTTGTAAGAGGCTGGATGGTAGCTACTTTGCATGTAAAGGGGTTTAATGTTCCTTATAAAGAATCCCTTGTTCCTTGGGAATTTAAAAATAGAGGAATTGATATCCTCTTTGTACAAGAATCCCATTACTGGAATGGTGAGGAAAGGAAAACACGGGGAGTGGGCATTGGACCATCTAATTGTGTGTCGCAAAAATAAAATAAAAAGGAGGGCCTGTTTAGGAATTATACTCCATAAGAAATTAAGAGTGGAAGCACTTAATGTTAAGAGATTGATGTTTAGAAGATTGTAGGTGTGGTATGGGGCATGCTTGTTAAATTAATCTCTATTGTTCTTGGTCACATCAGGGACAAGAGAAATGTTTGGGGGAGGCGTTTGGGTACCTGAAAGGATGAATGTGCAGGGGGTTCCAATTCTGGGCAGTGATTTTAATTGTGCGTTTGATCCCCAGTGTTGATACTCAAGCAGAGGTAACTTGCTAATTTTGTGAGCTGTTGGAAGATCAAGGGCAGTTTGGACTCCGAGAAATGCATCCGTTGGGGAGAGGATCTACATGTAATCTCCTCCCCCCTCCACTAATAGATACTCCTGCATAGATTATATAGAGAGGGGACCAAAGGGAAAGGATTACATCAATATGTTTCTGGTGGCATGGGCAGACCAGGGGATGGTCCAGTTAAAGTAGTGGGACACACCCCTCCCCCCCACCCCGAGCATAATTTGGGCAGGCCGCCCCCCCGCCCCCAAAAAATGCCAAATGGTCAGTATGTACAAATGGCTATGAACTATTGCGCGCCATCACCGCACCCTACTCCCAGTATAGTCCCTGGGCTCCCCCACCTGCTCCCACCACTATCCCATGGTTCCCGCCCATCCTGCTCCCACCCCAGTCCCTAGGCTCCCCCCATCCCGTTCCCAACACAGTCCGAGGGCCAGTGGCGGCTGTTGAATTTTTTAAGTGGAGGGGAATAATTCTATGACAAGACAGGAGGCTCGCATTATGCTTATCTTTCTTTAATACTGCCATATCAGCATTTCAAAACTTTAACTTTTAACTTTTATGTTTTGGTTTTTCTTACATGTTACTTGGAAAAAAAACAAAGCAGGAAGTTACAAGTTTCATATCTCAACTGAATCAACTAGGTTTTAGAAACCACGCTTCCCATAATCCTGAGGCCCTTTGTAGTCCTGACCTCTACTTCCACACCAACCAGTGACCAGATAGGAGTATAAACACTGGCTCCCCGAAGTCCATTCCTCTTTCTTTTTGCTGCCATACTGAGAAGTGTTATGTCTCATGTTTCTGTTCTTAGATTATCGTTGCCTATTATGATTTAGTCACTAAATGTACTCATTCTCAATGATAGTTAGCTGATAGACTAACAGGTGTTTGATTGATGGCTGTCGAGAGCTTATTTTTACAGCGTTTGTACCGTTGTGTATAAAGCACGCGCGCACGTATTACCAGTGTTTTCCCCCCGTCATGCTTTTATTTCAATTCTAACAGGAACGGGAGTGAGGCGGGGCGGAGCCGTGGGCAAAGCCGCTCGCTTCTGGCAGCTGCCCCGTTCTCCTCAGGCGAATGTGAAGTCTTCGCTCGCGAAGGCTCTAGGACCCTGCGGCAGCCTACATTATACGCGTGTGGGCGGAGGCGGCTCGCGCCGCCGAACGTGCAGGGCTTTAGGACCCAGCAAAGCAGGTTCAGCCTCATATCATTCCCGGCATGCTCCACGTTCCCCTAACGCTTGCTTTTCACGCGTACACATAGCGAAACGGAGCGGAAGGTCGTGGGAGTCAGTACCTGAGAGAAATCTTTTCTAAAAACAAATAAAACTAAAAAAGGAGAGACATTTCTTGGTGGCATCTGTTGGATCTACAGAGAACGTGAAACAGTTTCACAGATAGGCTAGAAGGCGCAGAGTGCACAGGAGGTGAACTCTGATTCAGAGCCTTAATTTTCAGCTGACCCCGAGAAGTTAGTGCTGCTAACAGTATTCAATGGGTCACTCATCGCACCCGAGAGATTCCCAGTCCACCTCACCAGAGTGGGGTGAACAAGAGTGAGAGGAAGAACCCACTTGGCAAGACACAGATTTATCCCTCAGCTTCAAGAGGGTACTGGGAGATTCACTTTCTCAAGCAGTCTCCCAAAGGGTGCAACCTTTGACTGAAAGGTTAGAAATGCTCGAAGCATGCATGTCTGAGCAGCAGGAACAGCTGGCGGCCAGGAAGAGACGGGCTGACAGCCCTGGAGAGGGGACGTCAGCTGGACACCCTCAGAAGAGGGTTGAAAATAAGGGAGGTAAAAAAGCCCGGAAGAGCACAGACTCACTGACCCCCTCGGGCACAAAAGATAGGGTTGACTCTGTTCCCCAAAGTGAAAGCGACCCAGTCGCCAGATTGAAAGAAGCCTTTCTAGCAACATTAGCAGATGGCCACATCAGACCCCCTGCCCCAGGGGTGGACAATTCAGGGGAATATGAAGAGGGATACGCCCCCGACGACAAAGGCGGCGAGGAAGAAGAGTTCCCTCAACAAATTCCTCAAACTCTTCCCGAGGAAGAAGACAACGTAATCGATATGTTTGACCCGGAGTCCATTAGCCACCCAAAGTCTTCTGAGTTGGTGCCCTCACCCAGAGTGGCATTATACATGTCACAACACATCAGGAAGCCGCTGGACTGAGAAGTTCAATCCCGCATGCGATCAGAATGTCCACGGCCTGAACTGCCCGGGAAGCTGGCAGATACACCAGAACTAGACCCAAAAATGGTCACTTATGACCAAAACAGCACGAGACGTTAGGAAAGGCATCGATCGTGCGTGGAAAGGGTGTCAAGATAAGCTCTTGGATTTAGCGGGTCCACTGGCAAAGATTATGGACCTTGGAGAAAAATCAAAAGATACTGGTACCCCAGTAGATATTCACGCCCTAGGTAACTGGGCTCAAAGGGCAGTGTGCTTGTTGGGTAACGTCAACTGTGCACTCTTCGGAGCGTAGAAGAGGCATCCTCCTAAAGATCGACAATAAGCTCAGCGATCTAGCCACTAATGAAGCAGGTGAGGGTGCTAAAGGCCTGCTTTTTTTCGGGGAGGCCTTCACTAAGGAAACGTCTCAATTTGTTGGCAGCTACTCAGCCCTCGAGAGAGCTCAGAGCTCTATAAAGAAGATATTTCCCGGGTGTGTTTTTGCTGGGACCGGACGAGTCAGAGGTTGTTCGTCCGGTCGCTACAACTATCAAAAAAGGCCTCAAGGTCCACGCGCTCAATATTGGGAAAACCGTCAACAGGACACCTTTTTCCCGGCCAGAGAGAGGAAGACATCCAAGAGGCCGCAGAGGAAGAGGTTCTTTCCGTCAGCCCGGCGCAACAGGCGGCAAGTACACCAATTGTTCCTATCAGAGGCAGAACTCTCCGTTTTCTGAGAGAATGGCAAGCTTTGTCAAGCGATGCTTGGGTTTTACAAGCAGTAGCGGGCCTTCACGTAGATTTCATAGACATCCCAAAGCAGTACAGAGAACCTGTCCCCATTTGCATGACACAAGAAGAGAAAGCGCTTTTACACAGCGAGTTAAGCAAATTAGTAGAGAAAAACGCAATAGAGCGCGAGAGCACAGAAGGTCAGGTTTTCCTCAGCAATATGTTCCTGGTCCGCAGAGGGGAAAAGATTCGTCCAGTCATAAATCTAAAAGAATTGAACAGTTGGCTGCAATACAACCATTTCAAGATGGAGGGCATACATCTCCTCCGAGACCTATTGCGTTCGGGAGATTGGCTAGCCCGTCTAGACCTCAAAGACGCCTATCTAGCGATTCCGATAGCAACTACCTTTCGGAAGTATCTCCAGTTCCGATGGGAAGGAGAGATTTGGCGCTTTGCATGCCTGCTGTTCGGGCTGGCGTCAGCACCTTGGGCGTTCACGAAAGTGATGAAGCCAGTAGCTGCAGCTATCAGGGAGAGAGGTATTCGTATGATTATCTACCTGGACGATATTCTGGTGATGGGATCCAGCAAAGAGACCCTCA
The DNA here is from genome assembly GCF_040938575.1 of Ambystoma mexicanum. NCBI lineage: Eukaryota > Metazoa > Chordata > Amphibia > Caudata > Ambystomatidae > Ambystoma > Ambystoma mexicanum. The sequence continues at coordinate 955,802,326 of NC_090934.1, read as the reverse complement.
CGCGGGAGGTGCAGTGGATTTTCAAGTTCCTATCATCTCTGGGATTCTTAGTCAATTTAGAGAAGTCCCAATTGGTGCCAGTTCAGAGGTTGGAATTTTTAGGCTTCGCCATAGATACCGTGAAAGCGACTCTAGAGCTTCCAGGTCACAAAGTAAGAGCGATAAAGAAGGAGCTCAGAACAGTGATTGCAAAGCGAGTAATTTCGCTTCGGAATCTGGACAGAATAGTAGGTCTGCTTGCAGCCTCCATTCAGGCCATCTTCCCGGGACCGTTACATTATCGAGCGTTACAGAGGCTCAAGATCAAGCATCTCCGCGGAGGCCCGAGATACCATCAGCTAGTGAACCTAGACCAAGAAGCCATGGCAGAGCTACGGTGGTGGTTAGAGAACATGGAAGCCTGGAACGGACGAGCGATCTTCACAGATGTTCCAGAACTGACCATTGAGTCAGACGCAAGCAGGTCAGGTTGGGGAGCCAGGTGCGAACAAACCCAGACAGGCGGGAAATGGTCCGGCGAAGAGTTGAATCTCCACATAAATTGTCTAGAACTTCTTGCAGGCTCCTTCGCAGTTCGGGCATTCACGAAGGACAAAATAAGATGTTGCGTATAGCTCAAGATGGACAACATCTCAGCAGTCCGCTATGTCAACAAATTAGGGGGAACAAGATCCAGAATGCTAGCGGAATTAGCGAAAGATTTCTGGCATTATTGCCTTCAGAACGACATTGCGGTGACTGCAGAATATCTTCCAGGGAGCCAGAACAGTATAGCAGACTGGAACTCTCAGTATCTTGTAGACTCCAGCGATTGGAAGCTGCACCCTCTAGTTTTCAAGCGTCTCCAAGACATATGGGGACCACTAGACATAGATCTGTTTGCGTCCAGACTGAATGTGCAGACCCAGAGATATTTCAGTTGGAGGATAGATCCAGGAGCAGCGGGTACGGACGCTTTTCTACATCCATGGAACGGAGCAGTCCACTATGCCTTCCCGCCATTCGCAATGATCACAAGAGCTCTAGCGAAAGTCCGCAGAGACAAAGCGGAAGTGGTGATGGTGCTACCCTGTTGGAGGGCGCAGGCCTGGTTTCCAGTAGCGATGGAACTTTCTACGGATTTTCCGAGGATAGTTCCGAGCATCCAGGGCCTTCTACTCGACCCGACCGGTCGGGTTCACCCGCTCCTAGAAGCGGGCTCCTTACAGCTGATTGCCTGCAGGGTTTCAGGAGAAGATGGAACTTGCCAGTAATTTCGAACCTCGCTGCACATTGTATCCGAGAATCCTGGGCGCCTTCCACCATTAGGAGCTATAGCACGGCTTGGAACAGTTGGGCGCAGTGGTGTTCAGAACATAGTCTGGATCCCATTTCAGCACCTCTAGTGAACATCCTGAACTTTTTGGCTTCAAAATTCCAGGAGGGTTCTGCTTACAGAACGATCGGAGTCTACAGATCAGCAATTTCAGCAGGGCACAATAAAATAGAAAATAATCCAGTAGGAGAGCACCCAGCAATCTTACGGCTCCTCAAAGGTATAAAACTGAGAAGGCCGCCAGAGCCAAAGTATGCGGTTTTATGGGACGTTAGAGACGTTTTTCAGTTATAACTTAGGTGGCCGGAAAATGAAGCTTTATCCCGGTCACAATTATCAGGCAAATTAGCTATGCTTCTATGTCTAGTAGCGTGCAGGAGAGTGTCAGATGTGAAAGCATTGGAAATCGATAAAGATATTTTATCCAGAAGGAGTAGCGTTTACTATCGCGAAAAGAACAAAGACCGACTCCAGAGTAATTTCCAACCCATATTTTGCAGAGAATAAGAAGTTATGCGTAGCACAATGTATCAAAGATTATGAAGCAGCAACAGCACAGATCAGACCGCGCGGCGTAACCCAGTTGCTTATAGCGCGTAGGAAGCCTCACCGCGCAGTAGCTACAGCGACCATTGAGAGATGGGTGAGGGAGGTCATGCAATGGGCAGGGATAGACTTATCCTTATTTGGTGCACATTCCGCTAGGGGAGCAATGGCTTCTAGAGCGTTTGCGACAGGAGTAGCCCTACAAGATATTATGAAATCTGCCGATTGGTCTTCTGAATCCACCTTTAAGACTTTTTACTTCAAGCCAGTATCTGATATACCGAATAGAGTGATAGCAGCTTTGAACAAGCATAATGCGAGCCTCCTGTCTTGTCATAGAATAAAGATTGCCCACGCTAATAGCTCAGGAAAGTCTTCATTCTATTAAAGACAAGGAGGCGAGAATTATATCCCACCCTAATGTATGAAACAAATGAGAGAAATGACTGAGCGAATGAAAACTGTCATGCATGGTGCTCCATTTGTAGTTCATTCCCGCCTCATAAGATTTTTCTGTTCTCATAGGAGACGACCAGAAGGCGACATGAGCAAGTCAGGATATACACTGAGGATCTTCTGGCAAGTTGTCCCGTTGGACCGATCAGTCACGCCAGCTGCGGATCGAGTGCAGGCCTTATGGATTGTGTTCGACATTTTGGGGACTCTCTATACTTCTAGAACTCTGATGGCAAAAGAAAGAGGAATGGACTTCGGGGAGCCAGTGTTTATACCCCTATCTGGTCACTGATTGGTGTGGGAGTAGAGGTCAGGACTACAAAGGGCCTCAGGATTATGGGAAGCGTGGTTTCTAAAACCTAGTTGATTCAGTTGAGATATGAAACTTGTAACTTCCTGCTTTGTTTTTTTCCAAGTAACATGTAAGAAAAAACAAAACATAAAAGTTAAAGTTTTGAAATGCTGATATGGCAGTATTAAAGAAAGATAAGTATAATGCTCGCCTCCTTGTCTTTAATAGAATGAAGACGTTCCTGAGCTATTAGCGTGGGCAATCTTTACTATGTACCCCAAAAATGCCATAGCAACCAAGCACAGTCAGGGAGCCCGAACCAATCAAGAGTGGTTCGGGGGGTTTTCCCCCGTGAATTTTTGTAAAAATAAAGGGTTAAAATGTTGCATTGTAGAACATTCTTAAAAAAAAAAAAATGGGTAAAAATCCTAACAGTTTGCAATTGGTGCTGGGGGGGGGTGCAGGGGGCAGGCATTACTTTTTTACTGGACATCTATGATAGATGTCCAGTAAAAAGATACCATCTCTGTCCCCTGGGCCCCACTGGGCCTAACACAATCAACATGTGTGTATACAAGGCGGTAGGGTTCCAAGGGGGAAAGCATGGTATTTTTGACAGGACATCTATGACAGAAATCCAGTTAAAAAAATACCATCCCTGTCCCCTGGGCTCCACAGAGCCTCAGAAGGAGATCTGATTTTGGTAGGGGGATTGGGTAACAATGGCATTTAGGCATTTTTAAAATGCCTTTGTTGTACAACCCTCCTCCCCCACCCTCTATCCACCACATGCCAAAATCAGCTCAACGGACCAAAACAAACACATTCGTACAGCAATCACTCATTGTTTCACTGGGCAGGCTCCTCAGCTCCTCCATATTGGGTGAGGGGACCACCTGGTGGGCGCCCCCTTGCCATTATGGATGAGCCGTCAGGCTTGGACTGGCCTATAGGGCAAAGTATGCACCAAAAATGCAAAATGCTAGTGTGGGCCAGTCAAAATGGCCCACCTTTTTGGCCAATGTGGGCCAGTTTGATGAGTTACTTCACTATGCAGTTAGGTAATTTTGACCATTGCTGCTGAACAAATATTCTTTAAATATCACAATTTACTTACATTTTAACACAAAGCACTCCCTTGTGAACTATTCAAACAGTCTGACTAAAGGAATTAATATCCATTTACAGCTGCAGACCACTTTCATTGGTGCCTGAGACAGTTTCATGCTTCAACTTGAACTGTTAAAGCGTTATTTGCATGCCTGGCAAAAGACAGGGGGAGATGGCAGTGTAATGACCTGCTGTTGTAAGAGACACTTTAGAGAACGGTTGGCAGAGGAGATAAAGGATGAGTTTTACAAGGAATGAAGATGAGGCCCCAATGGGGATGGTGTGTGACAGTTAAAGCTACATTGAGGGGGCGGCCTCATGATTAGCAAGGGTTCCAGTCGTAGAAGCAAATGCTTAATCAGGGAATGGACCCTGAATGACACCCTAAAGCACCTCCTGGCTCAGGTGGGGATCAGTCAGTGAACCAGGACACTTGCAGAGTAGGATTGAGCAGGAAAGGGGAGATCTAAGAGCATTAAAGTAGGGAGATTTTTAAAAAGGTCATTTTTCATAAGCAGCAATATTATGAAAATGAGGGGCACAGCCGATACAAGATTAGCCAGGAGTTAAATAAACAGGGGGGATGAGCGACGTGTCGGAGGGTTCATCACTAGCTCTGAAGAGTTGTATAGGTTTGAAAGAAATAGGAGAGGTTTTTGCACAGTATTGTGAAACCCTATACAGACAGGAGGATTTGAAACCCCCCCATCCCCAAAAAATAAGAGGCCATTTTTTCAGCCTTTATGCTACCTAAACTTGGGGCAGAAGCAGTTTGAGGCACCGATCAAAGAAGCACTTAGGGAGATGAAGTTGGGGAAGGTGCCGGGAAGATTATTATTCTTTTTTTTAAATGCCACTGAGAAACAAAGAACTTCAAGATATTTGGGCCAAGAGACTGCCTTAAGTGTTTATTACAGTTATATCGGAACAAAAGATCATCCATGTAGTTTATGGAGGCATCCATTTTGATTATCCCTAAAGATGGTAAGCGCACCTGCAGTGCTGTGCGTCTTGCAGGCCCATCTCACTGCTTAACATGGATGCCAAGATTTTGACTTTTGGCCAACATTTTAGATCTATTCTTGCCTAACCTGGTTCACCCTGATCAGGTAGATATTGTTAGTAAACATCAAGGGGCTGATCCTGTCCAAGACTGCAGATCTTATGCACGAGATCTTCTCCCAGGAGGTCGGCGTTGCTCTAGCTGTAGGCAGAGAAGGCATTCAAACAAGTCTTTAGGATTTTTTTATTTTTTTTTTAAGTCCTAGGACTGTTTGGTTTTGGGTCGAAATGAATATTCTGGATCTCAACTATATTCTGCACCACAAGCAAGTGTGAGGTTGAATAGCTGTTTGTCATCTTTTCCCTTGGGTAGAGGAACATTTCATGGGTGTCCCTTATTGTTCTCAATTCTTTCTTCCATGGCCATTTGACCACTGGGGGTTAAAATGAGGAGCAATCCCCTAGCTGCAGTCCAGGATAAAAAGGTGGCGGACTGGAAATTTAAGATGGGACCCTTTGCCCATGACACATTGTTACATCTCTAATCCACAGTGCTGAAATATGGCTATTTTGGCTCATGTGATGGAAAAAGGGGGTGTCCGGTCAAAGGATCGAATTCAAAGGATTGACGGGTCAAAGGATCGACGGGTCAAAGGATCAACACAAAAGGATCGAATTTTTTTTTTAATTAAATATATTTTTTGGGGGGTTTCGTTTAGGGAAAAAAAGTGGTTTTTACCACAAAAACAGGGGATGTGGACCCCCTCCCCCCAAAAAAAAAGTGAAAAAAAAGAAAAGAAATTCGATCCTTTGACCCGTCGATTCTTTTGTTGTCGATCCTATGACTGGGAACCGAAAATGGGTAGTTGTCAGAGTACAGGATAAAGGAAATCCATTCTCTTGCTGGTAGGACCTAGAACAGACTCACTAAAGGAGGCCTTAGAATCAAACCCGCTCCAGATTTGTTGAGATAAGATTAATTACTTCGGCGGTGTGCCTCCCCACTGAGTTCTCGAAATATATTAGGTTCAATTATTCGCCTTTCTGGGAACAAATTAAAGGTTAAAGGGGGAAAACTTGCATTAAACACGCACAACCATGCTTCATGCCTGTGCGAGTATTTGTGCTCGGATGCGATGACTGGCTGGAGGCTAAATTATAAATTACTCACCATAGTGCCCAATGTACTCCTAGTCCGTAATCCCCTTTCCTCCACACTGTATGGGCGTCCTCGCTAGGGACTGGAAACAACCTTTTTCACCAGAAGAAATTGTCTTCCCCTTTAAATCTAGATGCGCTCAAGGGCACGTCCAAGGGAGCATGCGCTCCCCTGACTCCGCTCACCGGCGCCACTCCTTAGCCCACTTTGACACGTCAACAATATTACAATTGCCTAATGACACTGAGTTGTTACAGGGGAAGATGGTGGGATGTATGGAGGAAAGGGAACTATGGACTAGGAGTGCGTTAGTCACTACAGTGAGCAACAATTACTTCTACGTCCCCATCCCCTTTCCTCCATTCTGTATGGGCGATTATAACTGAATGCAGCCCTGGGGAGGAGAGTTGCCCCTCTAAGAAAACAAGTTCTTCGAAACTGCCTGGCCAAAAGCTCATCCTGCCCAGGTAAAATCTTAGAGCACAACTGACATCCAGACAGTGCACAACTTTCTGAGCCTCATCCTTTGGATTCACAAAGAATGTTGGAAGTACTATCTACTCGTTAAACTGAAAGGATGACACGACCATAGGGAGAAATGCAGGGTACATCCTGAGCACCACCTTGCCCCGGAGAAATGTGGTACAGGGCTCAGAAGCAACCAGCGCCTGAATTTCGCTGATCCAGCATGCTTAGGTAAGGCCAACCAGTAGGTCCGTCTTTATAGTAACCAGCCAGACGTCTGCCGACGCCATGGGTTCGAAGGGTTTGTGGACCAGGGCGCCTAGCACCACGTTAAGGTCCCAAAGCAGATGTGGACGGTTGACCGGTGGATATGATCTGGTCAGGCCCGCCAAGAGCCTGTTAACCAACAGATTGGAGGAGAAGTCGTAGTCTCTAGAGTTCTTGTAGATTCCATGGGCGCTAGATAGGTACGGCAGGTGTCGACCTGCACACGTGAGTGAGCCAGATGCGCAGAGAAGGATAACACATCGTCCAGTGAGCATGTCAGCAGATCTATCGCTTTTGTCTTGGCCCAGTGACAGAACCTCATCCATTTGCTCTTGTACTGACTCCTGGTGGTGTCGCTTCTTGCCCCCTGGATGATAGCAAGGAGGTCCTGTGACACGTGTAAATGCTTCAGGGTGACCTGTCAGGAACCACGCTGCCAGTGCTAACTTCTACGGAGCGGGGTGAACCAGTGTGCCCCCCTGCTGAGAGAGCAGGTGGGCTGAACCCAACGGAAGACGTACCGGAGGCTGCTCCGACTGTCGGAGGAGTTCCCAGAACCAAGGATTGGCGGCCACCATGGCGCTATCAAGATGAGTCAGAGGTTCTGTGACTCCCTGACCTTGCAGATGACCCGGAGAATCCGGGGAGTGGGAGGAAAAGTGTATGCATTCATGTTGTTGCACGGAATCTACAACGCGTCCCCCAGAGATCCCCTGCCTTGTCCCATCCAGGAAGCAAACTGGTAGCACCTCCTGCCGCTTGTGGTGGCGAATAGGTCTACCTGGGGGAGACCCCACCTGTCGAATATCCCCCTCAGGACCTCTTTGTTCAATTGGCACTCGCAGTGGTCGACCCTCAGCCTGCTAAGTCTGTCCAGCTTCAAGTTGGATTCCCCCGGAACGGGAACTGCTCATAAGTAAATTTTGTTCGACAGTGCCCACTCCCATATGTCGATGGACAGCCTGCAGACGGGAGGGGACCTGGTACATCCCTGCGTGTTAATTTAATACATGCAAGTGGAGCTGTGTCTAGATGCAGACAGACTTGCCGCTGACAATGGGGAAGAACGCTTTGTGAGCAAGCCAGATGGCCATCATCTCTAATCAGTTGATGGGTTACAGTTGTTCCTGCCATCACCATGCTCCAGGAATATTGTGGTGGTCCAGTGTAGCCCGCCACCCATCCCTCTAGGGACGAGTATGTGTTAATGGTGATTTCTGGTAAAGGCTGCCTGCCGCTGCACTCCACCAAACCAGGTCCTGGTGAAGGTGCTGTGGTATGCTGACTAGGGCTGCTCGGGAGCCAGTCTCCACATTTCAAGAGGCTGAGAAATGTAGCTGCAGCCTCCTCATTTTGAGTCTTGTGTACGGCATAGCCAGGAGATGCCGCCATTATTCCATTTAAGTGCTGGTACCACCATGCAGAGGTTACTGTCTGCTAAAAAATGCCTTGTGGCCTACCCGATTGCCGTGATCTTGTCTTCCAAGGGGAAGATCCTCTCCACCCTTGTATCCCAAATTAGCCCCAGGAATGTTAAGGACTGAGTGGAAACAAACTGCGACAACTTGAGGTCGATAGAGAACCCCAGATCATACAGCATGTGCATAAGTGCTGAAGCTGTGTGATGTACTCCCTCGGGCGACTCCGCTCAGATGAGCCAGTCGTCCAGGTATGTATAAAGGTGGTGGCCCGCTGCCCTGAGCAGAGCTGCTACCGCATTCATTAACCTTGTAAAGACCCTTGAGGCCAAATTGAAGACAAAGGGGAGGACCTTGCATTGGAAATTAAAGCCCATGATCCTGGTCCTTAGGAAGGAACGATGGGGCTACCAAATCAGGACGTGCAGGTAAGCATCCTTCAGATCCAGGGAGCACATCCAGTCTCCCCCACACAGTGTCCCCGCAATTAGTGCTGGACTAACCATCTTGAACTTTTGAAGGGGTAGGGAACGGTTCAAGAAAGAGGTCTAGAACAACTCTCAGGGCAGTCTGGTTCTTTTTCTGTATTGCGAATATACGGGAATAGAAGCCCATGCCTCATTGTGAAAATGGACCCTCTTCCATCGCCTGACCCGCAATGAACGAGCAGATTTCCGCCAGAAGAGTTGCCGTCCCAGTCTGTGGGAGTGGAGTGGAGGAAACAGGAAACTGAGGTATTGGCAGACGGAAGCCTGTGGAAATTACCAAGAGAATCCATGGGGCCACAAACCTTGCACACCAGGAATGGAAGTGATGGGAAAGCCTGCCCCCCACCGGAGACTAGTGGATCCGGATGGCACATCAGAGTTTTTCCTTCCGATGCTGGTGCCTGGTAGGGGGACTGGAAAAACCCCTTTTAAGAAGATGTGCTGCTTGCGCCTGTGCTGGCTGGGTGACCTGTCGGGCTGTCTAGAGCGGCGCTCTTGAAAGCCCCTGAAGCTACCAAAGGTACAACCTCTGTCATAGCTCTATAGCCTTGGGCATATATTTAGTCGAAGATTGACAAGGACTTAGCTGTTTGGGAGCTATTTTTCTTGATCAAGCTCCTCATCCATAGTCGAGTGAAACAAGTCACTCCCCCTCAAATGGCAGGTCGAGAATGCGCTCCTGCACATCGGGGTTAAACTTGGTTGCTTCGAGCCAAGCTGTCCTCATGTCGCTGGTGACACAGATAGCTCTGCCCGCAGTGTTAATGTGTGCCACTATGGACTCCATAAGCCACTATCTTCGCCTATGCCAACCCTGCTCTGAATCTCACCAGACTATGCGCGGGGAGACCACAATGCCAAATCATTTAGTTCACCGCTGCGTCTGCGTTGGCCTGGTGCAGGTGGAGCCCAGCATTAGAGTATATCTTTTTGCCGTATGACTCCAGCAGCTTTTCCTCCTTCACTAGGGCTGATATATGGGCAGAAGAAGCCTGCGGGTTAGTGTAAATTAAGGCCATAACAGAGGAATGAGGTTGGCTGTGCACAGATAGTATGAGCGAGTCCCCTTCAGCCTGTCTATACTTGGCATCAAGGTGATTATTCGTAGGATGCGTGGAATGAGGCTTTACCCAGTCATTTTTGGCCAAGGATTCTACATCCTTTTTTAGAGGGATGGCAGTTCTTGTTGATGGCAGCAGATGGTTAACCCCTCCACCAAGACCCCCGCCACAGGTTGCACAATTTGGGGCAGCGGGATTCGCAGGTACTCAGCAACACCAGCCAGCCTCTCATGGAAAGCATAAACTGAGGAGGGAGTACCCTGATCCTCTTCTTCGTCTTTATCACCTGCTGTGTCCTGCAGGTCAGGAGCTGCTGGTGGAGTGCTGGGTGCGGATTGCTGTGGCATGCTGACTGGCAGTGCCAGAGGCTGCAGACGGGGTAGATCTGCTGTGACTACCTGCAGCGTTTAAGCGCAGGAACCTGAGCCTAAGCCGGAACCAGGGGCTGGACCACGGTCAGGGCTTGAGGTGGCGCCAGAGGGAGCATGTCCTTGATGCCCCTAGCCACCCCGCTTAAGCCACATCTGAGGCAACATCATGAGGGTGAGGAACTTTTCAAAGAACCTATTCTTGCATGCCGGTGAAGGACTCGGCTGCATGGAAACAGGACCTTGTGCCTGCTGTGTTCTTGCATGCCCCTTGTCGCCCTAAACCAGGGTCTGTGTACCGGCCGTGTGCAGAAGTGTTTGGTTATGTGGACCAGGTAAATGGCATTGTGCAGTCTTAACTCGACGTGCATTCCCATGCCTGCGTGCTGCTGTGGGGAAGATCTGGATGCACTGCCATCTTGTCTGGCCGGGCGGCCATTTTGTCATGCCCAGCACCACATCCCTGTTGCGTGGTGCCTGATTAGCTAGGACCAGTCTCCACCTGCATTCTTAAGAGCAAAGGCTCAGACCTTCCCTGCACCTCAGGTACAGACCTGGGAGGCTAACTATCCTCCGCCATGACGCCGGTAGCGCCAATGCTGCGTATAAGTGCCCCCTCAGGAGCAAGCACAGTGTTAGAGAAGAGCACCTCCGGGAGATCACCGTACCAGAGCCTTGCAGCCTCTCAGCGGTGGGACCGGGAGGTTCCTGTGACTCCACAGCCTGTTGGACGGTATCTCTCTGAGCCTCGGTCCCCTTGCTGGTTTTTAGGACCTGGAAGGCCTCTCCCGCTTGGATGCTTCCCAGGGAAGGAGTTGCCCTTGCAGGATGCAGAAGAGGAGAACAGGGCACCTACCGTAGGCCTAGTCTTCCACCTCACATATGCCTTGATGTCTTCTGGTGGTGATCTTTCAAACAGCTGCCTCCACCTGGCTAAATGGTTCTTCAATGAGCACAGGGACAGTATGTCGCATGCTGAACAGCCGTGCCAGCTGAGGTTGGGGCCAAGGCACCAGAGCCAGAGCGCGTGAGGCTCCGATGTGAGGAAGGAACTCTTGAAGGCCAGACACCTGCTGAAACCTCCCATCGTCGACATGCGCCGGGGAGGAGTGTGGCACCAAAGAACAGAGTATTAGTCTGATATTTCTATACAGAAAAGGGAAAAAGAAAATATCCCGGGGAAGAGCGTGTGGAATTACAAGTCAGGACTCTTAACCCAGGAGCGCTGGTGAAAGCAGTCCGCTACTGTCGATGTGGAAAAGAGAATAGAGGCGTGGTGCCGGTAGGCAGTCAGGGTAGCGCTAGCTCCCAGGACTGCGCGCATCTAGATTTAAAGGAGAAGGCCATTTTTTCTGGTGAAAAAAGATTGGTTTCCCGTCCCACAGTATTAAGGAAAGGGGGCGGAACATTAGAGTATCACCCGCACTGACGTCTGACGGGCCCTGGGAAATGTAGTGCAGCAGCACCAAGGGTAAGTGTCCACTTGTCCCGGGTGCTGGTGTGCCCGCCAAGATGGCAAGATGGCCGCAATCAGTAAGCTCTCTGCTGCACACAGAGATCCGACAATTATCCTGATGTGGTAAAGGAAACCTTCCTTTCTGGTCTCCGTGGGCGTTAGCTGGAAGAGCTTGGACACTCTGGCGACCATGTCATGAAACTACCCCACCTCATCCGGTGGGGATGCCCTGGGCGGAGGCGTTACGCCTGCCGTGATGATGCCGTGTCTCTGTGTCCCTCACTGGGGTAGGCACACAGCGTGGAGGTTGATGTGGCGGTGTTGGGTGGCGCTTCCTCTTTTTCGCCAGAGGCTCGTCCAAGACCACCTGGACTGGAGCCGGAGGCCTCCTTTTCTGAATTTCTGACACCAACATGTGCAGGGTCGAAAGGATGTTCAGAGATGCAGCTCTCAGCGGAGTTGGAGCTTTAGGCATGCTAGGCCCTGTGTCGTTGGCGGCTCTGCCATCGTTTACGCCATCGGCGTCCCCCACATCCTCATGGATTGTGTGAATGGACACCTGGTCTTCCTTGTCCGAAGACGAAACATCTGAGCCTTTGAGTATGGTCTTCCCCGAGGCCTCCTTGCCCCCCTCTTCCTCTTTTGCATGAGTTCCCATTTTGCATCATGAGGAGTCGGATTCGGGCTTAGTGGCGGCATCCTCTTTTCCGGTGTCTTCTCTACCACCTCGGGGGTACGGAGACTCTAGGTGCAGTCGGGGCTACCTTTACAGGGTCAGCCGCTTTGGCCTTCGAAAGAGCGTCCTCCACCATCTTAATCATCGTCGATTTGTCTTGCGACGCCTGGGCCTTCTTTGGCAGGTCAGTCACCTTCTCTTGCACCCTAGGTTTCTCGGGCTTCTCCCGCAGCTTAGCCGGGTATGACGATTTCCTCTTTGAGAAGGAGCAGGTTTGATGGCTGGAGATGGCGGCAGATGGTGAGGTAGATCGTGCCCTGCCAAAGGCCGGACCCGCTTGCGCGGCGACCCCGACGGAAACAGACTTGCAGTGCTTGGCTTCGTCTTGGGCCCCCACGGATTGGGCACCCTCCAAGAACTTGTAAGCCCAGTCCTGGTTGCTACGTTCCCCAAGCAGGGGCATGACTCAGAGGCCTTGGCGCTGAGCCACGCCGCCAGTCTACTGTGACGATCCTTCATGGCTCTCCTGGTGAACCCGAGGCAGACCTCGCAATCTCCTTCTCTGTGGTCTGGATGGAGACAGAGGCACTGAAGAGGTTTGTCCTCCACAAACACGTTCTGTAGTCCACAGCTAGACCAGTTTGAAAACGGAGCTTCCCTCCTCCTTCTCTTCCGACATGGTCCACAGTGCGGAGTAGGTACGATGGCCTTCTGGAAATGTTGACGATCCTTACCCTTGAGGGGCGTTGAAATTCACCCACAAACTGATCCCTGCTTGTCAGCCGATGGAGAGAAAGAGCACACAGGCTCTTGTTTGACAAACAAATTACTTTCTCGAAAAAAGCGCTAAAACGTAGAAAAGCTCACGCAGCAAAACTCGAGGACTCAAAGCTGGAACGTGCGGTAAAAATCTGAAGATGCCTGCAAGAGGAGGGGCTTATGGTGAGCACTGTCATTGGCTGGGGGCAGGATGACCCAGAGTACAGTGATTGGTTTAGTGGAGAAATACACTAAGTATAAAGTAAAACTTTTTTTTCTTTTACTGCAGGTACCCTTAAGGCCGGAAAATAATTGTACATGAGCATGTGAATCCATGCCAGACCCCATGCTGGAGAAGCCAAGAGCTGGGGAAGAAGCTCAGAACTTTATTTGGAACACTACTTTTGTTGTTGACATCCCTACACAGAGTTTAGCTTTAGTTGTGAAGGTAAGTATAAGGGTTGGACACAGACTAAGTTGAATTTATTGATTCAGACCATCCTTAGTTTTAGGTAGGGAAATCCCACCTCAGCATAGGGCAAGTTAGGCCTTACACCATCATGACTAAGTTAATAAATACATTTTGTTTGAACTTTGAATCTGTCTATGTCTTGCTTCATGAGGTCTTCACAGTGGGTAGTAACATTCACACCTTCATTCGCTGGACTGGATAGAGACCTATGATGTTGGAGTCCTTTCAAGCACATTCCGGTTTAGATACAACCACTCTGTGGCAATGGCAGCCGTTAGTTGAACGGCTAAAGGGTGCACACATGATTGATTGTGGACCGGAGTTCAACCTGATGAGACTAATCAATTGGGTGAGCCCTCAATCAACTTGGTCCAATAACTCCACCTGCACCACCCTTGCCACATTCAAATAGCGCATCATTTTGAGGTTTGCACTACATTTTTAAATATGCTGATTTTGAGATGCAGGAAATAACCACGTGAAATAAGCACTAGTGTATGTTTGCAGTGTTTGTTAATTATTCATTCCATTGATCCCTGCCTGCTTTTCAAGTACAGATGGCATGTCCATAGCAGAATTCATATTTACTAAATACAACACAATCTGCTGGAAAGTACACTTTGATAAAACCCACCAATCAACAACATTGCACAAAAGCAGTATTCGGCTCAAACTGCCCCCCCCTGTCCAACCACCACCTAATCGCAACTGGAACCAATGTGAAAAGGTGTAAGTAGCGAACACTTACGAGTTAAGAGCACTCAGTATCAAGCACTCAGATAAACATCGCCCTGTGTGTGGATTATCATCAACCCAGAAACTTTGAGTAAGGTAGAGTATCAAATCCTGGGAGAAAATAAAAGATGAGATTTCCAGTGACAACACGTGTGTTTAACAAGGAGATCGGATAATTCCTCCGACATCATTGAGAGAGAGAATAATGGAGATTGCCCATGAAGGTCATGCGGGAAGAAGTTTTACTAGGAGAATGGTGAGAGAAGTGTATTGGTGGCCGAACATGTGGAATCAGGTGGAACTATTGGTTAAGGATTGTACAGCTTGTGCTGTGAGCGACAAAGGGAAGAGAACACAAACCATACCCTTACAACCAGTGGAAATCCCAAAGTCTGTATGGACTAAATTGGCCATCGACATAACAGGACCGTTCGAAACACTAGGACCCCAAAAAGTGTACTTTATTGTGTTAGTAGACTACACATCCAAGTGAGTGGAATGGGGAGTAGCGGAAGGTACGGTTACTGCTATGAAAGTGGTGCAGTTTTTGGAGAAGATCTTAAATAGAGAAGGGGACCCACAAGAATTGATTTTTAGACAATGGTGCTCAATTCATGTCGTTAGAGGTATAACACTTTTTGAGGGAGAGAGCTATTGGGCAGAGAACTACAGCATTGTATCATCCAATTGCCAACTGTTTAGTTGAAAGGTTGAATGGGTTCATAAAGGGAATCATTCAGCTAGTGATTGCTGACAATGTGCTGTGGAAGTAGATGCTAAAAGAAGCATTGAATATGTACAGAGTTACCCCACACTGACAGAAGAGGAACCTTTCACGTTAATGAGAGGAAGAACAGCTACTAATAGACTTGGACCTGCTTGGCTTGTGTTGAGAAAGAATAAAGAAATTAACATGGAGAAGATAGTGAAGAGAGAGAGAAAGACAAGCAGAGTATAAGAATTATTATGACAAGAGACACGTGACAAAGTGCAATTAGAAGGAGACTCGATTTGTGTGAAAGAACCAAGGAAGGAGTTGAAAGGAGAATCAACATACAGAGCTCCACAGAGAGTGGTGGAATGCTCAAGGAAGTCTGATTCTGGAGAATGGCAAGGAATGGTCTTGTGATGACATTATACCTGCGAGAAAAGGAGATTCTTTGGAAGAAGAGGTTGTGGAAGAGATATCCAGAGACATTACTGAGAACCATGACATGCCATCAAAGAAGAAGTTACTTCTTACCTTGTAACGTTCTTTCGACGGGATGTTCCTCCGACGTATTCCTCATCTTAGATATCTCCTTCCAGCTCTGCTGGCCGCGGAAAATGTTTTCTCTCTAGAGGGCGCTGCGCGTCGACGTCCTCCGAGTCGATGTCCCTCGACAGCCGCCGTATCGACGTCATCCTGCCTATAAAGGCTGCGCGCAGCGTCCGTTGCTCTGTTCCGTTTTGTAGCCCACAATAATACTTTCTGGACTAACTAATCACCCTGAAGGAGCGTAAGCTGCAACAACAAGGGAAGTAGAACTGCGGGGATGGATGGGAGGGTCGATGAGGAATACGTCGGAGGAACATCCCGTCGAAAGAACGTTACAAGGTAAGAAGTAACTTGTTCTTCGAAGGGATTGTGTCCTCCGATGTATTCCTCATCTTAAATAGGCTCCCATAGCAGTATTCTATTATCGGAGGAGGGAGTACTGACTTCACGCTGTCTTCTATTGATGAATAGAAGACAGTACAGCCCTTCCAAACCTAGTCTCTTGACTGGAGGAGGAATCCAAATTGTAAAAACGTGTAAAGGTATGGACAGACGACCATGTAGCGGCCGCACATATGTCTTTAACCGGCACGCCTCTTTTGAGGGCCGATGAAGCTGCAATACCTCTGGTCGAATGAGCCCCAAGGTTTTGAGGGGGCTCTTTCCCTGCCAGTTTATAACATTCCAGAATGGCTAGAATGATCCATCTGGAAATGGTCTGCTTAGTTATTGGTAACCCCAGCTTGTGACCTGCGTAACCTACAAACAGCTGGTCTGCCTGTCTTATCCTGGCTAGTCTACTGATGTAAAAACTTAAAGCCCTCCTAGGGTCTAGCCTGTGTAACCTCTCTTCCTCTTTCCCCGGGTGAGGAGGAGGATAGAAAGATGGTAGGGTAATCTTCTGAGTAATATGGAATTCAGAAACCACCTTTGGGAGGAAATTAGGCTTCACTTGCAGGACAACTTTGTCTTTGTGAAATATTGTGTGAGGGGGTTTAAAAGAAAGAGCTTGTAATTCGCTCACCCTTCTAGCAGATGCAAGTGCTATTAATAAAACAGTTTTAAGGGTAAGGAATCTTAACGAACAAGAATGGAGAGGTTCGAAAGGTGTACCCATCAGGAAAGTTAGTACTAAGTTTAAATCCCATAGGGGAACTTGGAATGGTCTTGGGGGATAAACATTGGTTAACCCCTTTAGAAACTGTATTACCAAGGGTAATTTGAAATAGGATGGTTCTTCCGCAGTACGCTTAAAGATGGATAGCGCTGCAAGATAGCCCTTAATGGTGCCAACTTGAAGGCCTGAATTTGCCAAATATAGTAGGAAGGACAAAACCATTGGTGTACCACATGAAAAAGGGTCGATATTCTGTTCTCTACACCAGCTGCAAAATCTGTTCCAACGGCAGCGGTATAAAGACTTTGTTGCTGGCCTCCTTGCCGAAAGCAACACCTCCATAACAGCATCAGGGAGGTCCCAATCCTTGTACCTCAGCCTTTCAGAAGCCAAGCGTGAAGGTTGAGGGTTTTGATGTCTGGATGGAGAACCTGACCTCCCTTCTGTGAGAGTAGGTTCTCTCTGAGTGGAAGTCGAATTGGAGGGCAGATGGACAAGTCTAGAAGGTCCGGGTACCACGTTCTCCTGGCCCAATCCGGGGCAATTAGGATCATGGTTCGCCGGAATCTTCTCAACCTCCTGATCATTTGAGGAATGACAGGGACCGGTGGGAACGCGTACAGAAGCGGAAACTCCCAGTCCACTATGAACACGTCTCCCAGAGCTCCTCTCGGGGGAAATTCCCTTGAGCAGAACAGGTCGCATTTCCTGTTTAGGCTGGTGGCGAACAGATCTACTTGGGGGGTTCCCCAAAGGGCGAAGATCTCTTGAAGGACTTCCTGAGCTAGCTCCCACTCGTGGGAGACTGTGTTCTGCCTGCTCAGAGCATCCGCTGTCAAGTTCTTCTCTCCGGCAAGGTGAACTGCCGATAGAGATTCCTTCTTGGATTGCCCAAAACCAGAGCTGCATCGCCTCTCTGCACAGGGGTAGTGATCCTACGCCTCCTCTTTTGTTGAGGTAATGCATGGCCACCGTGTTGTCCGTCATTATCAGGACGCTCTTCCCTTGTGCAGCTGGCAGGAACGCCTTCAGCGCAAGTCTGATGGCTCTCAGCTCTAACAGGTTGATGTGTAGTCTGGACTCCGATGGAGACCAACGACCGCTGATGGTCAAGTCGTTGGCGTGGGCTCCCCACCCCGTGAGTGAGGCATCCGTGACTACTGTTATCTCCGGCCAGGGTTGCCAAAACTGTTCTCCTTTCAGAATGTTCTCCAGACAGGCCCACCACTGAAGGTCTCGAGCCACCCTGCCGGGAACCTGAAGAAGATCTGTCATTCTCCCTGAGAATTGTGACCACTGAGTCCTCAGTGCCCACTGGAGGGATCTCATTCTCAGGCGAGCCTCTGGCACTAGGAAAATGCAGGATGCCATGAGGCCTAGCAACCTCAAAAAGTCGAAGGCTGGGAGACGTTGGGCATGTTGGAACTTGGTAACCATCTGCAGAATATCTTGAGCCCTCACCTCTGGTGGCGAGGCTTTTCCCAGGGAAGTGTCCAGGATCGCTCCTATGAACTGGAGTCTCTGCGATGGTATCATTTGTGACTTCTTTAAATTGAGGGAGAAGCCCAGTCTGTGAAGGAAGTGGCACACGTGATTTAGCTGGATCTGAGCTTGTTCCGGAGAAACAGCCCTGATCAACCAATCGTCCAGGTAGGGGTAGACGTGAATCCCTTCCCTCCTTAGACTTGCAGCCACTACCGACATTAACTTGGTGAAGACCCTCGGGGCGGAGGTCAGCCCAAATGGCAGCACTCGAAATTGATAGTGAGAGTTGCCAATTGCGAACCTAAGGTATTTCCTGTGTTTGAGATGGATAGGCACATGGAAATAAGCGTCCTGAAGGTCCAGAGATACCAACCAGTCCTGGAACTGAAGGGCCTGGAGGATCTGAGAAAGAGTGACCATCTTGAATTTGTCTTTTCTGAGGAATTTGTTCAATTCTCGCAAGTCCAAGATGGGTCTCAGTCCTCCGTCTTTCTTTGGAATGAGAAAGTAAGGGGAGTACCAGCCCTTGTTCCTCTCCGCTACAGGTACCGGTTCTATGGCACCTTTCTCTAGCAGGTCCAAAATTTCCTGCAAGAGGAGCGGATCTGGAGCTTTCTGAGAGCTGATCCCCGGTGGATGACTCTGAGGTATACGTAGGAAAGGCAGGCAGTAACCTTGGGCAACTGTTTCCAATGACCAAGCATCTGACGTGATAGCCTGCCATACCGCCAGATGTTGAGTCAACCTGCCTCCTACAGGTGTCCTGTGAGGGAAGTCCTCAGAGTGGTTTTGGGGCGGCTGATGCAGATGCCGATGGTAAAGAGGCACCTGCTGTTGCTGCGGCTTTTGAATATCTACCCCGTCCACCTCGGGTAGTTCTTCTTTGTCCCCTTTGAGCCGGTCGTCCTCTACCTCTTCCGAATGCGGAGTAGAAGCGAAAAGACTTGCCTCTCGCAGAGGTTCCTGTGGGACGAAAAGGAGTCTGACGGATTGCAGCTCCTAGGGATTTTGCTGCTGCTTTTGAAGTTTGCAGTTTCTCTAAACTGTCATCCGCCTTTTTCCCGAACAAAGAAGAGCCATCGAATGGCATGTTCAAGAGCCTGGCTTGCACAACTGGGGCAAAACCAGACTTTCTCAACCAAGCGAATCTCCTGGTTGATGTACTTGCCGCCATTGCTCTGCTGATACTGTCAGCCGAATCAATGCCCGTCAGGGATTCGCACATAGCGTCTTTACCGTCCTGTATAATATTCAGGAACGGATCCCTTTCTTCTCCCTCCGGGATGCAGTCAGCCGCTGTAGAAGCACACTCCCAAAGTGTATGGCTGAACCTAGCAAGGGTGCAAGTAACATTAACAGATTTTAACGCCACGCTACATGCTGAAAAGACTTTCTTTGCCATAGCATCATATTTTTTATCGTCCCTGTCCTGTGGGACGGTAGGATAAGCCGTCTTGACATCGGTAGAGGATGCTGCCTGTACCACCAGACTTTCTGGGGATGGGTGTTTAGACAAAAACTCCGGGTCTGTAGAAGATGCCCTGTACTTTGTAGACAGTTTTTTATTTACTGCTGGTACTACATCTGGGGTTTCCCAGTTTGTCATGATCTTTCTCTGAAGAGCTTTATGAAAAGGCACCACAGGATCCTCCTGTGGGCCTTTGTCAAGAATATCTGTGAGGTCATCTTGTTGGAAAGATTGTGAAGGTGCAGACCACCCCATGAACTCTGTGATCCTGGCCATTAAGGCTCTATAGGGTTTCAGCATGCTCCCCCGGGTCTGGCTTAGCAAACTCCACCTCAGGGGAAGTGTCTAACCCACTTGCCTCATGTAAGGAATCATGAAGATCCTTTAACCTGCGCTCTTCAGAGGAAAATTCCTCCTAATTGGGGTTACAGGTCCCTGCAACTCAAATGTGTCTTCCTGTTCAGACAATTCACCCTCTTCCAAAATTGAGGACAGTTCTCAATTGTTCTGAACTCATAAAGGGAGTAAATCCCATTTCCAAGGCAGAGGGTGCCGAACTTGTCATTATCGGCCTCGAAAACGTTGATGTCGTCGACGTCGAAGGCTTCGAACGTGGCGTCGAAAACAAAGGCGGAGGCCTCGAAGACCTCGACAGAATTGGAATTCTACTCGACAATATCGAAGCCATCGACGTCGAGGACCTGGGGATAGTCACTGGGTGTGTCGTAACCGTGACTTTTCTTGGCGTCGACGCCGGTGTCGAAGCTGGCGTCGAGTCGACAGACCCGTGTGTCGAAGGTCCCTTCGACAACGGCATCGAAGACACCGACCTTTGCGTCGACGGAACCCTCGTCGACGGCGACGACGGAACCTTCGAGGAAGGTTTGGAGGTCATAGTCCTACTCAAGGGTTCGAGACGCGCTCGAGAGGTTTCCTTCGCTGGGTACTGCGACTCGCAGCGTTTTTGACCTTCGGGTCTTTCGACCAGAGCATCGCTCTCGGCAGTCTTCGAGGGGGTCGAGGCCGCTTTCTCGAAGACGCTCATCATATTTTTGCGGAATTCCTCCCATTCAGCCCGGGAACTATGTTTCGTGGGGCAAGGGATTCTTTTTGGCGAAACAGAGGAAGAGGAAGACGGAGAAGGGGATCTTCGGCGTCTCCTCTTCGAGTGCTTCGATCTCGAGTGATGGGACCCACTCCGAGACCTGGAGCGCGAATGGTGACGAGGAGACGAGTGTCTCGACTTCGTCGACGAAGAAGAAGCTTTAAAAGTCTTACCTTTCTCCAGCTTCCCCCTACGCTCCTTCAGGGCCTTAGCTGTCATGGACATACAGTCCTCGCACTCCGAACAATGGTGTTCAGCTCCCAAACACCACAGACAAACTCTGTGAGGGTCAGTCAACGACATCTTTTTCCCACAATCTCGGCATTTCTTGAAGCCGGATCGAGGAGTTGTCGGTTCCGACGAGGAAGCCATAGAGTACGGATCGAATGACTTGAGGTAAATAGGATTAATCTGACTAAGAACTGAGCAACGGTATTCCGAGGCACTGAGTAAGCGCGGAAAAACGGAACTGAGCAACGGACGCTGCGCGCGGCCTTTATAGGCAGGATGACGTCGATACGGCGGCTGTCGAGGGACATCGACTCGGAGGACGTCGACACGCAGCGCCCTCTAGAGAGAAAAAATTTTCCGAGGCCAGCAGAGCTGGAAGGAGATATCTAAGATGAGGAATACGTCGGAGGACACAATCCCTTCGAATAGGAGGATTATACGAAATTTCAAAAAGGATTTCATTTATTATTAAACTTCTGCTTGGGGGCAGCAACTTTGGAGGACATTTCGTGTTACAAAGAGTTTGCAGTCCAGATCAAATCCTTTTCAGTGGTTAAAGATGGTCATATTTCATGTCATTGATGTACGAGTTAATTTAGACATATTGAGTGTGGGTCTTTAACCACATTAGAAGTTTTATTTTTTTATATTGTTGCGTGTTGCATTTTGTCTTATTTCTTCATCTACTTATCCTTTCCATCATTTCCTTTACTTCTATCTTATGCTCTTGTTGTTTCTTTGGAGGAAAGTGGAGGGGGAGATGTTATGATGTTTGTACTGACTGACGACGTCTCCATGATGTGTATGATTCTGGAATCTAAGGATTCCAGTATCATACACAAAGGAGTTTGCCTGATGGAGGTTGCACCCACCTGGGGACTTCCCCATCGACAATAAACCCACAATAACTATCACATGTGTGGTGGATATTCATTTACAACAGACATCAACCCACAAAACAATAAAGATGTCACAATATAGCCAAACCATTGTGATTATTTTACCCAAAAGCCACTTTGGCTGTTGAGCAGTACCAAACCAGTGTGATTTGATATTGCGAGAAATTATATGACACATTCCTGGGCATCTCAATGCATGGGTAAACTATCTCCAGCAAGTCACTGCACAGAACCTTTCTGCCAACCAAGTCTTGAGGTTAAATTGTGATTCAGTACATAAGGATATATATTGTAATCTGTGATATATATTGTAATCTGTGTATTGCGTTTCAGTACCTTAATTACTAATATTTTCAATAGTTTTTGTATTTAAATTGCTTGAAGACGTCAAAAACTAAAATAAATTTTAATAACGGCAATGCCAAAGGGAAATGTTGGAGGTGAGCGACAAACCCAGGTCTGCTATGAAAATGAAGCTTCGAGAAGAACAAGTTACTTCTTACCTTGTAACGTTCTTTCGATGGGATGTTCCTCTGACGTATTCCTTATCTTATCTTAATAGATCACTTCCAGCTTGCTGGCTTCGGAATATTTTTTCAGTAGAGGGCGCTGCGCGTCAACGTCCCTCGAGATGGTGGCCCTAGACAGCCTCCGTATCGGCACCAACGTCGTCGTGTGTATAAATAGACTCGCGCAGCATCCGTTGCTCAGTTCCGTTTTGAAGCTTAAGAGTAGCTGTGCATGAGTTGGTTATTGACCTTGAAGGAGCGTAAGCTGCAACTACAAGGGAAGATTTACTGAGGGGATGGATGGGAGTGGCGATAAGGAATACGTCGGAGGAACATCCCATCGAAAGAACGTTACAAGGTAAGAAGTAACTTGTTCTTCAAAGGGATTGTTTCCTCCGACGTATTCGTCACCTTGATAGACTCCCATAGCAGTGGTGTTTAAACGGAGGTGGGAGTAAAATTGGAATATTTCCCTTAAAAATGAACAGAGTGTAACACAGCTTTGCCAAATCTGGTTTCCTGGCTAGAGGAGGAAACCAGATTGTAGAATTCCGTAAAGGTATGTGCGGACGACCATGTGGCAGCCGCACATATGTCTCGAATCGGTACCCCTCTTTGGAGGGCCGAAGAGGTTGCGATATCCCTGGTTGAATGAGCCCTAGGGTTTTGAGGGAGCTCTTTCCCTGCCAATTTATAGCATTCTAGAATGACTAAAATAATCCATCTGGAAATGGTCTGTTTTGTGATTGGCAATCCTAATTTGTGTCCTGCATAACCTATATACAGTTGGTCTGCTTGCCTAATCCTAGCAAGTCTGCTGATATAAAAACTCAAGGCTCGCCTTGGATCCAGCCTATGTAGCCTCTCTTCCACTTTCCCGGGATGGGAAGGAGGATAGAATGAAGGTAAGGTTATATTCTAAGTGATGTGGAATTCAGAGACTACCTTTAGGAGGCAATTAGGCTTCACTTGTTGGACAACTTTGTCTTTGTGAAAACTTGTATGAGGAGGTTTGCAAGATAGAGCTTGTAATTCACTCACTCTTCTGGCAGATGTCAAAGCCACTAGTAATACTGTTTTAAGGGTGAGCAATCTTAATGAACAAGAATGGAGTGGTTCAAAGGGAGTACCCATCAGGAAATTTAAGACTAGATTTAAGACCCACAAGGGAAGGGCTTTGGGGGATAAACATTAGTCAACCACTTCAGAAATTGGATTACTAGGGGTAATTTGAAGTATGATGGCTTCTCCGCAGTGCGCTTGAAGATCGACTGCGCTGCTAGGTAGCCCTTGATCGTACCAACTTGAAGACCTGAATTCGCTAAATAGAGCAAAAAAGATAACACCATTGGTGTACCGCATGAAAAGGGTTCGATATTCTTTTCCCTACACCAGCTGCAAAATTTGTTCCAACGGCAGCAGTATAAAGTCTTTCTTGCTGGCCTTCTAGCCGAAAGCAACACCTCCATTATGTCATCTGGGAGGTCCCAATACTTGTATCTCAACCTTTCAGAAACCAAGCGTGAAGGTTGAGGGTTCTGATGTCTGGATGGAGAACCGGACCTCCCTTCTGCGAGAGAGGATCCTCCCTGTGTGGAAGACGAATCGGAGGGCAGATGGACATGTCCAGAAGGTCCGGGTACCAAGTTCTCCTGGCCCAGTCTGGGACAATTAGGATCATAGTCTTCCGGAATCTTCTCAACCTCCAGATCATCTGAGGAATGACAGGACAGGAGGAAAAGCGTACAGAAGGGGAAACTCCCAATCCACTACAAACGCATCCTCTAGAGCTCCTCTCGGGGGAAATTCCCTTGAACAAAACTGATCGCACTTCCTGTTGATACTGGTGGCGAACAGATCCACTTGAGGGGTTCCCCAAAGGGTGAAGATCTCTTGAAGGACTTCCTGAGCTATCTCCCACTCGTGGGAGACTGTGCTCTGCCTGCTCAGAGCGTCCGCTGTCAAGTTCTTCTCTCCGGCTAAGTGAACTGCCGATAGAGCGATTCCTCCTTGAATTGCCCAAAACCAGAGCTGCATTGCGTCTCTGCACAGTGATCCTACGCCTCCTCTATTGTTGAGGTAGTGCATGGCCACTGTGTTGTCCGTCATTAGGACATTTTTCCCTTGTACAAATGGCAGAAAAGCCTTCAGCGCTAGTCTGATAGCTTTCAGCTCCAACAGGTTCATATGCAGTCTGGACTCGGACGGAGAGCAACGACTGCTGATGGTCAAGTCGTTGGCATGGGCTCCAAACCCTGTGAGCGAGGCATCCGTGACTACTGTAATCTCCGGCCATGGTTGCCAAAACAGTTCTCCTTTCAAAATGTTCTCCCAACAGGCCCACCACTGAAGGTCTTGAGCAACTTTGTCCGGGACCTGAAGGAGATCTGTAATTCTTCCTGAGAATTGCGACCACTGGGTTCTTAGTGCCCACTGAAGAGATCTCATTCTCAGGCAAGCCTCTGGCACAAGGAAGATGCAGGATGCCATGAGGCCTAGCAACCTCAAAAAGTCGAAGGCTGTGAGACGTTGGGCATTTTGAAACTTGGTGACCATCTGCAGAATATCTTGAGCCCTCACCTCTGGTGGCGAGGATTTCTCCAGGGAAGTGTCCAGGACCGCTCCAATAAACTGGAGTCTCTGTGATGATATCATCTGTGACTTCTTTAAATTGAGGGAGAAGCCCAGTTTGTGAAGGAAGTGGCAGACAATCTAGTTGGATCTGAGCTTGTTCCGAAGATACTGCTCTGATCTTCCAATCGTCTAGGTAGGGGTAGACTTAGATCCCTTCCCTCCTTAGACTTGCACCACTACCAACATTAGCTTGGTGAAGACCCTCGGGCGGAGGTCAGCCCAAATGGTACAACTCGAAATTGATAGTGAGAGTTGCCAATTGCAAACCTCAGGTATTTCCTGGGTTTGAGATGGATTGGCACATGGAAATAAGATTCCTAAAGGTCTAGAGATACCAGCCAGTCCTGAGGCTGGAGGGCCTGAAGGATCTGAGAGAGAGTCACCATCTTGAACTTTCCTTCCTGAGGAATTTGTTCAATTCTCATAAATCCAATATGGGTCTCAGTCCTCCGTCCTTCTTCGGTACTAGAAAGTAGGGGGAATACCAACCTGTGTTCCTCTCCGCTACAGGTACCGGTTCTCTGGCTCCTTTGTCTAGCAGGTCTTGAATCTCCTGCGAAAGGAGCGGATCCGGAAACTTCAAAGAGTTGTTCCCCGGTGGATGACTGAGGGGTGCATAGAAAAGGCAGGCAGTAACCTTGGGCAACTGTCTCCAATGCCCAAGCATCTGACATAATAGCCTGTCATTCCGTCAAATGTCGAGTTAACCTGCCCCCTACTGGTGGTCTTGTGAGGAGAGACCTCAGAGTGATTTAGAGGCGGCTGACGCAGATGCCGAGGGCAAGGAGGCACCTGCTGCGGCTTTTGCACTTTTAACCCGTCCACCACGGGTGAATCGTTTTTGGCCCCTTTGAGCCAGCTGTCCTCTGCCTTTTCCGAAAACGGAACAAAAGCGAAAGGACCTACCCCTCCAAGAGGTTCCTGAGGGGCGATACAGAGTTTGACGGATTGCAGCTCCAAGAGATTTCGCTGCTGCTTTGGATGTTTGTAACTTCTCTAGGCTGTCATCGGCCTTCTTACCAAACAAAGAAGTGCCGTCAAAGGGCATATTCAAAAGTCTGGCCTGTACATCTGGAGCAAAACCAGACTTTCGCAACCATGCAAATCTGCGGATTGTAGTACTTGCCGCCATGGCCCTGCTGATACTGTCAGCAGAATCAATGCCAGTTTGAAGGGACTCACACATTGCGTCTTTACCATCTTTAATGATGTTCAGAAATGCTTCCCTTTCCTCTCCTTCCGGGAGAGAGACAGCCGCAGATGAAGCACACTCCCAAAGTGTATGGCTGAATATTGCGAGCGTGCAAGTAGCATTAATGGATTTAAGCGCCATGCTACATGCCGAGAAGACCTTTTTAGACATAGCGTCAAACCCTTTATCATCCCTGTCTTGTGGAATAGTAGGGTATGCAGATCTACTCTTCGATGAAGTTGCTGCTTGTACAACCAAACTCTCTGTGGTTGGATGTTTGCTCAAATATTCAGGGTCAGAAGCAGATAAAAAAAAACTATCTGCCAAATATAGGTTAACTGCTGGGATAACCTCAGGAGTTTCCCAGTTGACAGATATTTTTCTCTGAAACGCAGCATGAAAGGGAACCACAGGATCATCCTGTGGGCCTTTAAGTAAAATGTCCGTAAAATCATCCTGTTAAAAAGAAGGTGAAGGTGTGGACCACCCCATGAACTCTATTCTGACCATTAAGACCCTATAAGGGGTCTCAGCATGTTCCCCTGGGTCTGGTTTAGCGAATTCTACTTCTGGAGAAGTATCTAAACCAATTGCCTCATGCAAAGAGTCTTGAAAGTCCTTCAATCTATTCTCTTCAGAGATAAATTCCTCTGGTACAGGTGTAGTGGTCATCTGTAACCCAAAGGGTCTTTCATGGTCAGAATCCTCCCCTTCCTCATATATAGAGGACAAAGCTCTGAAATACTCTGACCTTGGGTATGGTTTAAAAACCCATTTCTAAAGCAGAAGGGGCCAAGTTTGCAGTCCCTGTTGAGAAAACGTTGAAGTTGTCGACGCAGAAGTCAAAGGCTTCGATGAAACCGAAAAAGGCGTCAAAGTATGTGGAGGCCTCCAAGAACTCGAGAGGATCGGAATCCTACTCTGAGTCGTCGAGGTTATCGACGACATCCTCGAGGTAATGGTTGAAGCCCTCGGTACGTCTAGTGAGATGTAGTAACAGCAGTAGGTCTGTCCTTTATCAGTGTCGACAGCGGTGTCGAAGACGGCATCGATTCCACCGATTTGTGCGTCGACGGACCCTTCGATAAAGGCGTCTATGACGCAGATTTATGAGTCGAAGGAACCTTCAACGACGATGACGCAGTCTTACTGCCTTTGCTCGAGGGTTCATGGCGCTCCTCGGGCAGTTTCTTTCGCCGAGTGCAACGACTCGCTGCGTTTTGATTTTTCGTGTCTTTCACCCAGGGTATCACCTTTAGCCGTCTCCGAGGGGGTCGAGGCCGCCTTCTCGAAGACGCTAAGCATTTTTTTACGGAATTCCTCCCACTTAGCTGGAGAGCTGTGTTTCGTGGGGCAGGTGACCCTTTCCGGGTAAGTAGAAGAAGACGAAGAAGAGGGAGATCTACGACGCCTCTTTTTCGAGTGTTTAGATCTCGAAGACTGAAGGGAACCGCTTCGAGACCTTGAGCGAGAATGTTTCCTGTGACGGCGAGGAGACTAATGTCTCGACTCTGCCGAGGAAACTTTCGAAGAAGTAGAAGTTTTAAGAGTCTTACCTCTTTCTAGCTTCCCCTTACACTCCTTCAAGGCCGTCATGGACATTCAGTCCTCGCATTCCAAACAGTGATGCTCCGATCCCAGGCACCACAAACAGATCCTGTGAGGATCATCAACGACATTTTCTTCCCACAATCTCGACACTTTTTGAAGCCGGACCATGGGGTCGACGGTTCGGAAGAGGAAGCCATCGAATGAAGAAGATATCTTCGAGGAATATTAAGAAATACTTGAATAGAGCAACACGACTCCGAGGCCCACGAAGCATGGAAAAACGGAACTGAGCAACGGACGCTGCACAAGTCTATTTATACGCACGATGATGTCGGTGCCGATACAGAGGCTGTCGAGGGATACCAACTCGAGGGACATAGACGTGCAGCGCCCTCTGCTGAAAAAAATGTCCGATGCCAGCAAGCTGGAAGTGATCTATCAAGATAAGCAATACGTCGGAGGACACAACAGATCGTCCAATTTATAGTGATTTAACGATCCCGCACAATGCCGCAAAAACGGTCGTTTTGCGCAAAATGCCGCAAAAACGGCCGTTTTGTGCAAAAACAGCATCTTTAAAAAAAAAAAAATGTAAAACTTTTTTTTTTAAAAGTAATCTGCAAAAATTACTGTTTTAAGAAAAATTATACTCAGGGTGCCAGGTTCTCAACTTTTCTTTTTTTTTTACAAAAGAAATTAAATGCGCTAACACATCTCATCACTTGCACCCCAAAAAAGTGCAGCCCAATCCACAAGAGACATGAATGGGCACATTTTATATGCGCGCCCATTCAGATGGCCTTTTTCACCTCCTTGATCAAATAAAGTGGTGTTTCTGTCAATTTAAAAGCGCATCCCTCATTTCCAAGCAAGATGCACTTTTAAATGTGTAGAAATTGTAGGCAACACTACGCGCACGGGATGCAGTTAAGTAGGGGAGGGGGTGGGGTGGTGGTGAAAGGTACATTTTGCCTTGTTTGGCTGAAGTGTAAATCAATTTGCGGCAAAATTGACTACGGTCAATTCCGCCGCAAATAATTACACTTCGGTCAAACAACCCAGAACACCATTCAAGGCAGTTAGCTAGCGCACAATTTGAGCTACAGCTCAAGCCTGTGGAAATGCGCCGGTCACCTTTGAGAATAAGGTGACCTGCTCATTTCCAAAAATGGGTTGTCTAAAAATAGCATATCCTCCGTTCTTTTTTTTAAATGCCCCATTATTTGAGGAACTGGGTCAAAATGTACATTTAAAAAATAAAATGGTTACACTATGAGAGGGAGAGTGATGGGTGAGATATGAAGTGATAGGCAAGAAAGCAGAGGGAGAGCAGTGGGTCAGAGGAGGAAGCGCTGCCCAAGAGAGCAGAGGAAGCAGTGATGTGGTGGGCCAGAAATCTGAGAGCGAGCAGAGGTACAGAAAGTAGAGGGAGCGTATGGTCGGTGAGCCAGAAAACAGAGGAAGCGGTTGGCCAGAAAGAGGCAGTGAGCTGCAGATTGGGAAAAAGGATGAGGGAAGAGTGCGATAGAATGGGAGAAAGAATGCAAGATGCAGAAGCAGCACAAAAGAATGAAGGGCTGTATATTTCGGGAGGAATTGTAGCGTGTAAGGTGTGAGTTGGGAGTATGATTTGGAGTGTGGCAGGGGCTGGGCAGTGCAAATAGTGACTTGACAGTGTGACATAGCACGTGAGTATTTGTATGGCAGAGTGAGAGGTTAAGGAATGCAAATTGTGATGGAGAGTTGGTGAGATGTGTGTTGGTGAGAGAGGTGTGTGAGTGTTTGGGGGATTGGCGAACATAGAAGGGGAATATTTTCAGCATTACAATTGATAATGATCAATTTAGTTAATACTATTAAATAGGCATGAACATTAAACCAGAAATGTAGCCAAATCAAACACTGTTCTGCCAAGCCAGAGACATTTGGGACTCTTTCTATTAAATGAATACAAAAGATACATAATAATGATACCCTGGCTCTCTTGTAGCCTTGCACGCTGCCTATTTCCTGCAATGTGGCAATCTTACACCCTCGAGTTAATACAAAATGTCCCGCAAAAATGCTGCAATAAATAAAGGTTTGTGCTGCAAAATTTGCCATTTCATGCCGCAAAATCCTGGAAGGTCTGACACAATCCCTTCGAAGTGTAGATTAGCTTCAACCCATTCCTGTAGGTCACAATGCACTCATGTACAATGTGGCAATCATGACAGCCTTCCGTACTGAGCACGCAAAGCTTATTGGCACTCTAAGTACGTCTTTTCTGTTCCTATTTGCACCTTTAAAAAAGCACACACAAAAACTCTGCTTGGGCACAATCTTGAGCATGGACATCGCTGGATAAAAAAAAACAGAGACCAACGGTCTTGTGTTGTAGGAAAAAGGTGCATTGTGTGTTAGCTGATACTTAAAATATTGATGACAGTACCTGTAGCCGCTGTAATATAATAACAGCACTGTCGTTCCAGTGCTCCATGTTTCCCAACAGTGTATACCATTGCCAGGAAACATACTCAGCACCAATCCTGCGTGTGTTATTACTGAACTACAAGCATGACTGTGTTGGTGGCACACACTGTCTCATATATTACTCCTTTTGTCAGATCTATCACCATTGCATTTCAGAATATGCCACTGCTCGATGTGATCATGCCCCAGCATTTATAGGCTGTTACAGCAGACCGGAAATCGTCATGACATAGCCTAGCTAATGGAGGTCTTTTTTAGAAGCCTGCCCTTTCAACATGGCTTATGCCAGCTACAACTTTCAATCATCAAAGAAATAGGAGGCATAGGACATGGTACGTGTGTTCTTCATTGGGCAAGAGGACCACATTGCAATGACATCTCTCCCTTGCAACCGACAGCCATGGTCTACACACATCTGGGTACAAATTAGGTTCCTACCCCCAAACCCAGGGGTCCAGTACTGCAGATTCAACACAAGTTATCAAAATAAAAGTAAAGCACAGGCATCCGTCGCTTTGGCCCTAGCCCTTGCTTGCATTGCCAACCAGCTGAGTGTCAAGTGGTGTAGTAATTAGCATACAAAGGAACAGTTACTCACCGTAGTGACCACTGTTCTTACAGTCCGCTTTCCTCCATACTGGTGTGATATC
Source organism: Ambystoma mexicanum (assembly GCF_040938575.1). Taxonomy (NCBI): domain Eukaryota; kingdom Metazoa; phylum Chordata; class Amphibia; order Caudata; family Ambystomatidae; genus Ambystoma; species Ambystoma mexicanum. The sequence continues at coordinate 955,771,710 of NC_090934.1, read as the reverse complement.
CATCCCACAGGGACAGGACCAGTGCCTTTTTTGCACCACATTGAAACTGTTTCCCTTTAAAAACACACACATGGTGTGCTCACCCACACAGACAGTGTCCACATTCCTCACTCAGTAGTAATTTTTTCCACTCATTAGCTACTAAAGGCTAAATTAACCTATTTCACAGGGATGGAGGGAGAGTCGTATGGAGGAAAGGGTACTATGAACTAGGAGTAAAGTAGTCACTACAGTGAGTAACTATTCCTTACTCCTGCGTCCTGTCCCCTTTCCTCCATACTGATGGGAGATTGTGTAGCATGAAAATTCATTGGTGATGACCAACTAGGAGCAAACACATTTCGCAAGACCAAACCTGGCGTCAGTCCTGGAGTTGGTGGTATCCAGACGATAATGCTTGAAAAGGCTGACTGTGTGGACCATATAGCAGCCCTGCTGTTGACGTGCCATGGGACTTGTCTCTGGAAAGCTACTGCAGGAGTCACGGCTCTCACTGTAGCGCGTGCACACACTCGGGTGGGGGGGGGTCAAAGGGGTCAGTTTCTGTGAGGAATAGCAATGGTTAAGGGCCGACACAAGCTATCTAGCCATTGTGGCTTTGGATGCTTGACTGCATGACAAAGAGGGCATCAGATTTTTTCCTGTCTGGTCCCATGTAGGTAAACCTTTAGAGCCCTGCCGACACCTAAAGAGTGCAGAACAGTACGCAGAGGACTAGGGGTCTAGAAATAAAGTCAGGAGGATAACCTCATTAATATGGAAGGAGGAACACACTTTGGGCAGAAAGGCCAAATAAGGAGGGTGCTGTTAAGCGTCAAAGACAATCGCTACCTGATCGGAGAGCTCCGTCCCAAGCGACCTCTTTGAGCTTCCCACATAGAAGAGATTGAAGAGATTGAATCAATCACATCGTGAACGCGTCGAAAGCGGCCTCTGATTGCATAGAAGAGAATAGCTGATCGTAAGAGGCAGTGGAGTGCAAAGGCTGGTGTCCCGAGACAAACTGGCCACAGCGGTGTGACCGATGCGATATCAACGGAGGGTAGTGCCTGCCGGCGCCGCCTCAGACCTCAGAGGAAGAGAAATTCCTGCTGGGGCCTGGCGCTGCAGCAGCCTGTGAGGAGGAGAGGCTGCATGTGCTTGGTCTTTGTCTGGGCTACGCGACATCTCCCTCCTCAGCAGCGGTGCAGAGACATCAGCGAGGAGCACGCCGGATCGGTTCATTCAAGTGATACTGCGGCACTGGTCCGGAGGCCAAGGACTGCTGGACTCACCCAGGACCAGTGCAGCGAGGAACCAACGATTTGATCCGGCACGGGGTGGGTGTCATGGCCCACCCCACTACCTCCGCAAGCAGAGCAGCAGCAGTATCCCGCAGTCCTCTAGCCCTTTCCCAGGAGCCCCCGCTTGTGGCAAGAATTTGTACAGGCCGTGGCATCCGAAAAAACAGACTCAAGGGGCGCCTCCTCGCCCACCCTGGGAGACCGGCAGGAATACGATGCAGTTGAGACAGCATTGTTCAATGTTGTAGAATTCTCATTTTATGGCTAATTTCCCTTACCTAGTGAGTCCCTCAGCAGCTTTGCTGGATTTCTGTGGTTTCTTTTTTTCCACCTGGTAAGAGTGTGAGCCTTTTTCCCCACACTTAGTGTATTTTATGGTGTGTGTTGTACTTTTTGTGCTCATGGGCTATGGAGTGTCACCAACTCCCTAGGCATCATCTTTTTACTTTTGTGTCACACAGCACCGTTAGTGCAGTCACACAGGGATGTCTTTTAGGCTTCCCTTGTGAACTCGATTTCTGGGGATGACTACTGTCCCCCAGAAACATGTTAAGTCAACATTGGCTTTACTATTCCTTTTGAACACAGATCCAGTACCAACCATCTTACAATGGAGTACTGGAGGGGAATATCTTTCCCCTGTCCTTCTGTACCTCAAGGGGCCCTTTGTGTCCCCCTTCCAAACTCGACATGGCTGGTGGCAGTGCTAACTATCATTTTTACACAGATTCCCTTTCTGGCTGTGGTGACAGACGTGAACATAAAACATGCTACCCCATATCATTTTTTTGTTGGGTCCTAGCATGGTTTGCTGCCATTTCGTGTTGAAAAGGTCTTTCTTGGGGTTTGCTTTTCGCGCCAAACCTGGTTTGGCTTCCTTGTTCTACGTCCTTTGGCAGGATTCTGTGAAGAAGCCCTCCTTTGGCGTCTGGGTGTCTAGGTGGGCTGAATGTGAGGGAGGGGTTTAGTCACCCCCTGTACAGGGTCTCCTTGGAGACCCAAGTCACACTTTGTGTCGGCTGGCTGAGGTGGTTGTCTGGCTGGACAACCCCCCTGCTGTGCGATTGACAGCTAGGCTGTGTGAATGGGGGATTTTGGCATAAAAGGCAGTACTCTTGGGCTGGAAGTCAGTCGCCACTGGAACTACATGAACCGAAGAGAAGTGGAGAAGAAGACAGCTGCTGCAACTCCTGGATCCCGGTGAAGCCCTGCAGCAGTCCTGAGCCATCTACCCTTCAACAACAGAAGATCCAGTCCGGAGTCTTCTTCCCTTGAGCCTGGTGGGATCAACCAGCTCACCTTCTACAGCCAGAGAATCCTCTTCCGAGTCAAAATCACTGCACTGAGCTATAGTGGTCCGGATAACCATCAGAAGAGCCCTCTCCAGTTTTTAAGGTGCGCACATTTTATTCATCGTTGCTTTGCTGCTGCTGGCCTCATCCCTGGGCAGTGCAGATCGCTCCAGACGTCGTCGTCCTGGTCCACATGACTGAAGCTTCAGGAACCGTGAGTCTGCAGGAACTACCAGTAATAACTGCCGTAGCACCAGCTTTCTTCATCCGAATTAGGTACTGTGTCCATTTGGTCGTTCTCTCTGTCCGACCTTGAGGAATCGGGGTGAACCCTTTTCCTTGCCGAAGGCTTGTCCTTTCTTTCTTCCCTCTTATAACTTTTGCCTCCCTTTGACAATATCCAGTACTAACGTTAATCTTAAGCTGTTCTCACTGTGTGATCCTCGACAACAGAGCACCTGCTCCATTTGACACTGGCGCAGGCATATTGACTTATCTGCCTCTTAGAACACGTCCTCTGATTCCATTGCCTTGACAAAAGTATTGCCTATGATTTTTATCCACTATTCCCTTGTTTTATTCTATGCGCTAAATGTGTGTGACTACTGTTACATTTCTGCCCACGGGTACGTTTTTCTTTCGTAAGACCGAACTGTAACTACTGTCAACAAGTGATTGCGTATTAACCCACGGTAACGTTTTTGTTTCGAAACACTGGTCTGTCAAATCCTAATGTACTTACCTTGAATTGACCTAAACCAGAGGAATTGGTTGTGTGTAGTATATTTAGAGTGTGGTTTTAGCTAATAGAAGTGAAGTGTTTTGTGAACAGATGGTTTAAAAAAAAAGGTACTTATATTTTTAACCAGAAACCTTAGTCAGTGTTTGCTTGAGTCACAGTAATTGTAGTACTTTGTGTAATCCCTACTACTGCTCATTTGCTCTTGAGTTAAGTCTGGCTGCTCAGCCATCGCTACCACTTTACTGTGTAATACAGGCTTGTACCAAAGGTGAAATTGTTCTATCACTTGTAGTCTTAATTGTCTGTAGTGTTTCTTAAGGGTACTGCAGATGATTCTGCCTAACACTCAATGCTGGCAACCAAAGAGGTATCAAGGGGAGGCAATCCAGCAAACAGGGGAACGCACAACGCGGCCTGGGACTGAACTAGGTTTAGAGCCGGGATGCACAACGTGGGGCAGGTGCAGTAGGGGGCAGAACTTGGAGGACGCTGCACTACAAACGCGACACAGGCATTGGTAAAACAACCATGATACGTAATATAACAATGGGGTGACCGGGCTGGACTCTACAGAACAGGTTGTTCCTGCGGACCTTATATCCGGGATAGCCCTGGAAAAGGGGTGACCTTTGTGCGACCAGAGTGGCGATGAGACTGATGGTCAGGTTTGAGCAGCCATGATCATAACCAATGTCACGCACTGCAGCACGTCCTCAACCCCCCCCCCCATGCAGAAGATACACAGCCGTTTTGAATTGCTGGTGGCTGAGGGCATGCACCCGAATGACCATTAATATCAAGCCCATTATGATTTGAAACGCTCGCACAGAACACTAATATACGCAACTGTCCTAATCATAGACTGGAGTGAATTGGCCTGGTGCCCCTTGATGGACAGGGTGTCACAAGTGCCTGGGATGGGGTTCTTCAAATATTGTGTGGCAATCATTTACAGATAGATATCTTTCATATGATATGGCATTTATAACGGGCCTATACACAAGTGTTTCAAGGCGCGACGAGGCAAGGGAGGGGAAACAGTGGTGGAAGATAGACAACGATCCTACTAGACCAGGTGTCATTCAGATCGCGCAAGTGAGAGGGTAGGGAGAAAGGGAAGAGTGCCAGGGGGAAGGGAAAGGGGAAAGTGCAGTACATGGGATAGAATAATAAATATGATAAATAAAAGCAGCCTGATGGTGGCAAGGTAAAAGCAGCCATAAGTACTGCTAGGGGGACTGTAGGGATACAGAACCAGTCCCTAATTGCAGGGGGTTGCCAGGGAGGCAGGGCAGGTGTGCAAAAAGGCTGGACCTGGCCCCAAGATCAGAAAGGGTGGCCAGGTAACCAGTGCAGATTCAGCAGGGAATTTCAGCAGGGGAGAGAGGAAGAGAAAGCAGAAGCAATGAGGAAGGTGTTGAGGTGTTTCCGGAACCGGAGATGGTTCTCCTCAAGTTTCAGGGAAGCAGGAAGGCTGTTCCAGAGGGAGGCCCCTGTCGAAGAGAGAGATCGACCACCAACTCGTTGCTTGGAGAAGCGGCTAACCCCGAGGGAGTTGGAGGCAGATGGAGAAGAGCCCGAGAAGGAAGGTATTTAGGAAGAGAGAGTTGAAGGTAATGCGGCCGCAGGCCTCAGAAGGCCTTGTGGATAATGCAGAGGGTTTTGAACTTAATCCTTGCAGACATTGGGAGCCAGTGCAGAGATTACAGTCCTGGAGAGATACGATCCCTGGGTTTGAGGCAAAGGACAAGTCTTGCAGTCCTGTTTTGGATAAATTGCAGAGGGCAGAGAGTAGAGGCAGTCAGATTTAGATAGAGGCTGTTGCAGTAGTCCAGCTTAGAGAGAACCAGGGCTCTGGAGACGGTGAGCTTCTGGGGGAAAGAGAGGAGAGGAAGAATACCTCTGAGGAGCTGCAGCTGGTAGTGTGACTTCTTAGAGACGTTGGAGATGTGAGGAGAGAAAGAGTGTGGAGTCGAAGATGTCCCTGAGGTTTTTAGCCTTGCAGGTGGGATCAGGAAGAGGGCCAAGAGAGGCCGGCCAGAGAGCTGAAGGGAAGGAGGGAGAGGGTGTGCCGATGAGTAGAATCTTGGTCTTACTTTAATGTGAGGCACCTGAAGGCAGGACTGAAACCTGTGTATGAGCCACTACGCCCCTGCTGAATATTAGAAGCCGAACGTACAGGAGATCGAAAACTGAATATAACCCCTGAGCAGCAGTGGTTACTGGAGGGGTCTACCACCCTAAAATAGACAATTATATATGGACACATTACATCTATTTAACGAGCTGCATTAAAGGCAACATCCATACAGAGGGCCTGGCGCAGACGTGCCACGTAAGCGACTCAGATTCAGGAAAGGGGGGGTAACAATATCTCAGCGAGAAATAGTCATTTCAAAAGTAGCAGTGCAGCATGACGAAAGGCGCAGGAAATAAAAGGCCCAATGAACTCCTTTACTAGCTCACAGGCCCCCACCCCGGAGACAGCGGCTCCCGCTCCGAGGCGGCATATCAGAGGCAGCGGTCCTGAGTGCTCACAAAGACCAATTACTAACGGCCATGCAATGTGGCTTCATGTCACTAAATGTAACGCTGGATGACATTGTCATGACCACAGGGTCCCTAAAATCCAAATTAGAAAAGGAGAGCGGGTGATCCTCGGCGCACAATCATTGCAAAAATGCTTTAATTATAGGGACAGAGACCTTATCCTGAAGAAATCCAGAGAGCAAGGGACACTTCGATATGAAGCAAAAAAATATAAGTTACTCACTGTAGTGACTAACATACTCTTAGTCCATAGTCCCCTTTCCTCCATACTGTATGGGCGTCCCTTCCAAGGGACGGGAGACGGAACCTTATTTCTTCAGAAAAAACCTTCTTCCCCTTTAAATTTAGAGGTGCGCTGAGCATGCGCTGCCCTGACTCCGCCACCCAGCGCCACACCTCAGTCCCCATTGACAATAGATTTAACATTGCCTAACATTGCCTAATGACACCAGTATTATTAGGGGGGAGGTTGGTGGGACGTCTTATGGAGGAAAGGGGACTGTGGACTAAGAGTACGTTAGTCACTACGGTGAGTAACTTCTAATTACTGTTTCGTCCTGTTCCCTTTCCTCCATACTGTATGGACGATTACAACTGATTGTAGCCCCACGGTGGAGAGGAGACCCTCCTTAAGCAAATAGGTTCCTGAGAACCGACTGTCCGAAAGCCGCATCAGATCTAGAGTCGACGTCCAAACAGTAATTCTTGCAGAAACCCGAGGGAGAGGCCCAAGTGGCTGCCCTGCTTATGACTTGCCAAGGGACATGGCGCTGGAATGCGATGCCCGTTGCCTTGGCCATGACTGCGTGGGCATGCGTGTTGGCCAGAAGTGGCTTGTGCTGGACCTCGTAAGCTTCTTTGATGGCAGAGACCATCCAGCAGGATATGGAGGCCTTAGAAGCCTGATCTTGAGCCTCCAAAAGTGACGAACATAACATCGTATTTGCGGAAGCCCCTGGTCCTGTCCAAGTAGACTTTCAGAGCACGCCTGACATCCAGGCAGTGCAGCACACTGTGCTTCGTTCTTAGGATTGGGAAAAAAACATAGGAAGGACTATTTCCTCATTAAGGTGGAAAGCAGAAGGAACCTTGGGCGGAAATGCCAGGTGCGTCCGCATGACTACCTTGGCCTTGTGAAAGGTGGTATGTGGCTCAGAGGCGACCAGCGCCTGGATCTCGCCGACTATACAAGCCGAGGTAAGGCCGACTAGTAAGGCCGTCTTTATGGTGACCATCCTGATGTCCACGGACGCCATTGGCTGAAATGGTTTGTGTGCCAGTGCGCCCAAGACTATTCTGAGGTCCCACACCGGGTGCAGTCTCTTGACAGGGGGGTAGAGCCTAGCGAGACCCATCGGATGTTTTTTGAAGATAGGGTTGGAGGAGGAAAAAATGCCCTCCTCCGAGTTCTTGTAAGCCACAACGGCAGCAAGGTATCTACGGCAGGTATTCACCTGTACGCCTGAATGAGCGAGGTGTGCCGAAAAGGAGAGCACGTCGTCGAAAGTGCAAACCAAGGGGTCCATTCCCTTGGAGTCTGCCCAGTGGCAGAATCTGGTCCATTTGCTTTTGTACTGGGCCCTGGTGGCTTTGCTCCTGGCCCCTTGCAAGATCTCCAGATTGGTCTATGAGAGGCTCAGGTACCAAGCCTTGAGGACTAATTTCCCTGGCGCAGGGTGGATGACTCTGTCCGCTGCTGCACCAGAAGATGTGCTGGGCCCGTCGGAAGGTGTATCGGGGGCACCTCCGAGAGGCTGAGTAGCTCCGAAAACCATGGCCTGGCCGGCCACCATGGAGCTATCAGAATGATGATTTGGCGAGACTCCTTGTTCTTGCAAATTACCCTGTGGATCAGAGGAGTGGGCGGAAAGGCGTAGGCTTTCATGCCGGTCCACTGGAGGAGAAATGCGTCGCTCAGAGAGCCAGGGCCCTGACCTTGCCAGGATGCAAACACTTCTTGTTGTGCCAGGTGGCAAAGAGATCCTAGTGGGGGTGACCCCGCCTGTTGAAGATCTGAATAACGAGGTTGTTTAGCTGCCACTCGTAATTGTCCACCCCCAGCCAGCTGAGCCTGTCCGCTTCCAGGTTGGATTCCCCCCGGGAGGTGGACTGACAAGAGGTAAATGTTTTCCAGCGCCCATTCCCATATGCTGATCGACACTCTGCACAGAGGAGGTGATCTGAGCCTCCCTGCTTATTGACGTAGTACATGCTGGTCGAGTTGTCCTTCTGGATGAGGACAACCTTGCCCCTGAGAAGTGGTAGGAGTGCTCTGAGCGTTAGCCAGATGGAATTCAGCTCCAACCAATTGGGCGTGGTCCTTGTAAGAATGGATAGAGACTTTGCCGTTTGTGAACTGTTTTTCTTTTTGTCCATCTCTTCATCCGTAGGGTTGAATTTCGTTGCCCAGAGCCAGGCTGTTCTTCTCATGTCGATGGCAATACAGATGGCACGGCCTGAGGTATCGATATGAGCCACTGTGGATTCCATAAGGTCATGCGCCACCGGCTTGGCTTCAGCTAGCCCCGCCTCAAAGCGCGATGGCCACTGGGTGGGGAGTTCCGGGAGCAAATCTGCAATTTCCCGCCATAACCTTTGGTTGGCAGCAGCCAGAATGGCGTGTGCGTTGGCCTGTCGAAGGTGCAAGGATGAGTTTTAGATTTTCTTGCCTCCAAGATATTCTCCTCCTTGCCCAGCAGCGCCGCGGAGGAGGCTGAGGACGACTGAGGCTTGGAGTTTAGTAATGCCACAACGATCACCGAGGAGTGTGGCTAAGGATGGGTCGAGAGCAAGAGTGTATCCCCCTCCATCTTCCTGTACTTGGCGTCCAGGTGTCGATTGACCGGGTGGGCCGAGTGGGGCTTGAGCCAACCCTTCTTGGCCAGGGAGACTACATTGGTTTGCAGTTAGAGTCCCTGTGTTGGCAAAGGGGCGTTGCGTGAGGACTTCAACCAGAACGCCCGTCTGTCGGCTGTTCGACCTCTGGTTGGGGGAGGCAAAGGTACTCCGCCAGGCCAGCAAGACGTTAGTGGAAGGCCCTGGCTGAGGATGGTGTGTCTGGAATCATCCTCCTCGTCGTATCCTGTGGATCTGGAGTATCCTGTGGAGGAGGAGTAGATGGCGCTGGAGGCTGGTGAACAGGGACCGCAGACGGAGGCTGAGGAGGCGGCAGAGGTTGCAGAGTTGGCTGCGGAGTCGGAGGAGGTGGCTGCACCGGGGCCTGGGGGCCTGATGGAGGAGTCTGTGGTGCCACCAGCATGGCAGAGATGAATTCCCCGATGGCGTCTTTGATGATAAACCCCATCTGAGGAGACCCCATGAGGCCAAGGAACTTCTCGAAGAGCACCTCCTCACTGGCCAAAGTGGCAGGGGGGTGCCGACAGGGGAGCGGGGGGCTGCTGGAGCCGCTGCATACCCTGTCCATATGGATGCAAAGAAAAGCTACCCTGCGCAAATGAGGGGTAGACTGTAGGCCACGTACCTGGTTGAGGCCAGTCCCCACCTTGACACTCGTTCTTTGCCGAATTCCTGGAACAGTGTCGGACGGGTGCCTCTTTCTGGCGCGGCAGCCATTTTGTCGAGCTGCCTGCCACGTGCCTACGACGTGGTGCTTGGCCCGCTGGGTCCAGCCTCATCCAAGACTCTTGCGTGTGGATTCAGAAGGCCTACCCTGCTCCTCTGGCCTTGGCCCAGTAGGTGCGACACCCTCGACCCGAGGGTCGTAGAGTTGCGTTTAGGCGTCCCCTCTGACTTATTTCCAGTATTAGAGCATAGCCCCTCTGACGTATTGCCGGTATTAGGGTGTAGCTCCTCTGCCATGGTGCATGTAAAAGGGCGGAGCCCCTCTGGTGTAGACCCGGAGAAGAACCTTCCGGTCCCTCAAAAATGCGCCCGGGATGATCCGAAGATCCCTCGACCCGAAGGCCGGTAGCTGGAGCAGCCTTGGTGCACGTGCCGGTAGAAGGACCTGGCCGGGCTCTCCCGTGCGGTAGAGCCCCTGGGAAGGAGTCTCCCTTGCGGGCTGCGCTGGAAATTATCGGCCCTACCTTGGGCCTGGTTCGATGCTTCACGAAGTTCTTGAGATCCTCTGGAGGCGACCTCTCCCTCCACCTGGCTAGTCTTCAGCGCCTTCCAGGACAGAGAGTCACATGCCGAACAAGATTTCCAACCGTGGTCTGGGCCAAGGCAACGTAGGCAGAGGGCGTGGGGGTCTGAAGTTGGGTAGAGCCCGTTGCAGGATGGACACCTGCTAAACCCTGTAGAAGTCGATATGCGGTGGGGAGGAGCGCGACGCCCGAAGACCGAGTACCTGAATGATAGATGAGACAAAGTAGTATCGGCACATGGAATTACATGGCCAAAGCCAAACCCAGGAGCGCTGGTGAATTCGGCACGTTCCCGTCGACGCCGAAAAGGGGACTGAGGTGTGGCGCCGGAGGGCGAAGTCAGGGCAGCGTATATGCTCCCTGGGCCGTGCCCCCACACGCCTCTAAATTTGAAGGGGATGAAGGTTTTTTTCTGGTGAAAAAGGTTCCATCTCCCGTCCATACAGTATGGAGCAAAGGAGACGGGACGCAAGAGTAACATACTTATTTATCCTGAATTCAGCATGGAGGCAGGGCACACTTTGATAATACAACAGATGCTATGACTTACGTGGAGGCGTCTAGCCCTCCTCCACCAGTAGGCCGCAGTGGAGACCAGAACCAGGCCTTGATAGTGGAAGACAGATAGGAGGTTGTGGGGGACTGAGCAGGAGGCTTTATTGAATCCTTATAATGGTTTTGCTTTGTAACCAATAAGGAGGCACAAAAAGATGGTTTATTTGAAGCTTGGACGGAGATGCTCGGCTGGCAGACCAAGTAGTGGTAGCTGCTAGCAACGTGCCGCAGGGAAGTTCCATGGTTATGCAAATGGTACATCATGTTGGGGTAGATCGTGAGGGCGGAGGGAGGGGGCAGGGGGTGGTGAGTTTACAAGGTTGGGAATGTGGGAGGGGGCAGGACACCATATGGGCAGTGGGGAGATGCCCGTCGGGGGAAGGGGAAGCAGGGGTGCTACATAAAAGTTGAGACAGGTCGACAGACGGGAATGGGGTCACACGATTATCATTAGAAAAACAAGTTACTCACCAACTAGTAACCTTCTTTCGACTGGATGATCCTCCAACGTATTCCACATCTCTGACATGTAATGTCCACAGCTGTGCAATTCAAAAACTTTTTTGTCAGAGGACGTCTTGCGTCGGTGACATCAGGTCGATGTTCCTTGAAGGCCTCCGTCGAGGGCGACATCACTGGATGTTATAAATAGGAGACACGGCGCCCGTAGCCTCAGTTTATGTTTTTTCCCCCAGAACGTGCGGCACCAATCCAATGCCTGCTTGACCGCACATAGCCTTGCAGAAACGTAAGCTGCAATAGCAAAGGACATTCGCCCGAGGGGCAGGCTGGGAGGGCGATGTGGAATAAGTTGGAGGAACATCCAATCAAAAGAATGTTACCGGTTGGTAAGTAACTTGTTCTTCGAATGGACTGTGTCCCAACTTATGCCACATCTTTGACAGACTCCCAAAGCAGTACAAGAAAATGGAGGAGGGGAAAGAATTTAGAGTACTCAATCAGATGGCAGAATAAAGAACTGCCTTACCAAAGGCCATATCCTGACCATGGATTGTATCCATGGAGTAATGTTTAACAAAGGTGTGGAGAGAAGCCCTTGTGGCTGCATCAAAAATATTCTTTATAGGAACTCCCCGCTGCAGGGCTGTGGAAGTAGCCATGCCCCTAGTGGAATGAGCATGCAACCCTTCCGCAGGGTCCTTGCCCACCAAACCGTAACATTCAGTAATGGTGAGGATAATACACCTGGACAAGGTCTGTTTTGTAACACCCTGGCCCAATCAGTGACCAGCATACCCCACAAAGAGCTGATCGTCCACTCTGATCCTAGAAATATAGTCGCTCCTCTTCCTTACCAGGATGATGAGGAGGATAGAAAGAAGGAAGACCCACTTTCTGGCTCAAATGAAATTCAGACACTACCTTGGGTAGAAAGGAAGGACGTATCCTCAGTACAAACCTATCCTTGTGGAACACAGTAAAGGGCGGCTTAGTTGAAAGTGCCAGCAATTCACTCACTCTGCGAGCGGGAGTAACCGCAACCAAGAACACTGTCTTGAAAGACGAGCTCAAAGGACAAGAGTGCAAAGGTTCAAACGGAGCACCCTTGAGGAATTTCCCCAAAAAAGAAAATCGGATCCCAAACCAGCACCTGGAAAGGGGACGGCTGGAACACATTAGTGAGCCCTTTAAGAAATTGGGACATCAAAGGAATCTTAAAGTAAGAACATTTATCAGACGAGCGCCTTAAAGTAGACAGCGCCGCCAGGTAACTCTTAATGCTACCCACTTGAAGGCCCCTGTGGGCCAAAGAAAGCAAGAAGGGAATAGTTTCTTACCTGTAACTCCATTTCTCCAGCATTGGTATCTTTCATGGATTCACATGCTTAGAATATTCCCCGTCGTCAGGCTGGGAATCCCCGGTACATTATATAGACCCTTTCCCGTAGGAAAACTTTTTCGACGCTTATGCGTCCTATCCACCTCGTTTTGTATCATGCGTGCCCGCGCCGTCAGGACGCCATGATATAAATACAGGACCCGCCCCCGCGCTCCCTCAGATTTCGGCCCCCAAAGTAGTGGGGGAACCAGTTTGCATGCTCAGGGGAGGCAGGCGGGCGCATGTGAATCCATGAAAGATACCAATGCTGGAGAAATGGAGTTACAGGTAAGAAACTATTCCCTTCTCCAGCATTGGATCTTTCATGGATTCACATGCTTAGAATAGATTACATAGCAGTACCATCCCGAAAAGAGGCGGCGTGCATGCAAACTCACATACTTTCCTCACAATGCCCGTTCCCTATGGTCGTGTACCCATCAGCAATTGCTAACATAGAAAACGAACAATATTCAATCATAATTGCAACAAGATCTAACCCCTCAACCGGGGCTTACCTTATTGGAATAGGTGTCGAAGCACCGCTTGTCCCATCCGAGTATCTTCGGCATGTTGTTGTGACAGGCAGTAATGGCGGGTAAAAGTGTGTGTAGCCGCCCAGGTAGCCGCCATGCAGATGTCCCCCAGAGGGACTCCAGACCACAGCGCCGTCGACGATGCCGCCGCTCTAGTTGAATGAGCTCTTGGGCGTCGCAGAAGAGGCTTCCCAGCCTTGGAATGGCAGTACGAAATGGTAGACGATACCCATCTTGACAGTCCTTGCTTTGAAATGGCTTTGCCTTTAGCACCCAGACCATAGGCCACGAACAATTGCCTCGTTTTCCTGAAAGGTTGCGTGCGATGAAGATAAAACTTGAGAGCCCTCTTCACGTCTAATGTGTGTAACGTGCGCTCCGCTCCCGAGCATGGCTCTGGAAAAAACGTAGGTAAGACGATAGAGGAATGTTTATGGAACACTGAAGGAGCTTTCGGTATGAACTGTGGGTTAGTGGCAAGGACCACCTTGTTCTTAAAAAATCTTAAGTATGGTGGGTCTACCATTAGAGCTTGGATTTCCGAAATACGTCGGGCTGAAGTGATGGCCACCAGAAAGGCCAATTTCCATGACAAAAACTTTAGAGACGACGATGACATTGGTTCAAAAGGAGGTTTCATAAGAGACGCTAACACCAGATTGAGGCTCCACACCGGAGGAAATCTCTTCTCGGGAGGGAAACTCCTGAACAACCCTTTAAGGAAGTGCTTAATCAGGCGGCGCTGAATAATGGTGCGGAATGTCGTTGACGTGTAAACCTGGAGATGGCGGCCAGGTGTACTTTTATCGACGACACCGATAAGCCCTTTTGAGCTAAGAACAGCAAGTATGGAAGGAGCTGTTCCGGCGTAATCGACTGCGGAACCAGACCTGGTTGATCCACACACCACTGACAGAAACTCCTCCATTTGTACGAGTATGAAGTGTTTGTGGAAGGTGCTCTTGCCGCTTGCAGAATACGACATTCCTCCGGAATCGTTAGCTGGCCAAATTCGGCAAAGTCAGGAGCCAGGCCGTCAACTTGAGGCTGTCCGGGTCGTGATGCCAAACAATACCCTCCTGTCGAGACAGAAGGTTGGGGATCTTCCTGAACCTCATTGGCTCCGCCGCCGCTAAGTGCAGCAGGTCTGAAAACCACACCTGTCTGGCCCAATACGGGGCCACCAGGATCACCCGACATGGGTACTTGAGGATCCATTGCAACGTCCTCCGGATAAGAGGAAATGGAAGGAATGCGTACAGGAATTTGTTCGTCCATGGGAAGGAGAACGCATCCCCCAGTGAGCCCTGCTGAGGCCACCTGCTTGCATACTGCGGGCATTTCCTGTTGTCCTTCGTCGCGAACAGATCGATGGAAGGATGTCCCCACTTCTTGAATACATGTTGTAGTTGCTGGTCGTTCAGCACCCATTCGTGAACTTCGTTCATTTCCCTGCTGAGGGCATCTGCCTCCACATTTCTCACACCAGGCAGGTGGAACGCCAAGATTAGCATGTTGTGTTGCAGGGCCCAATGCCAGATTTTCTGTGCCTCCGTCGACAGGGACCTGGAACGTGTTCCTCCTTGTTTCCTTAAGTAAAACATTGTAGTCGTGTTGTCCGTCATGACACGCACCACAGAGTCTCTCAGTTGAGGAAGAAAAGATTTTAGAGCCCACCGCACTGCTCTCAGTTCTAGCAGGTTGATATGCAGGGAGGACTCTTGTAACGACCACCGGCCTTGTACCTGTAACGTATCCAGATGAGCTCCCCATCCGCTCAGCGATTCATCCGTCACCACCGTCTTCTGGAACTCCGGTTCCACCAGAGGCATTCCTTTCGTTAGATGAGTGGAAACTCCACCAACAGAGGGCTTGTACCAGTTGTTCGTCGATGACCAGTCTGTCGGACCAGCGACCTTGGCTCTGCGCCCAGCGGTCCGCTAGGAATTCCTGGCAAGGCCTCATAAACAGACGGCAGTTTTTTATCAACGGAATGCAGGATGACATGGTCCCTAGCAGGGACATGTATTTGCGCACCGACACCCTGGTACCGCATCTCCATTCCGACGCCTTGCTTTGTAGCTTCTGTATTCTTTCGCTGGATGGTCTTACAGGGCTTGTGTGCGTATGAAACTCCGCTCCTAGAAAGACCAAGGTCCTCGAAGGCTCTACGGAGGTCTTGCTGAAGTTTATCGCGAAGCCCAGTTCCTGTAAGAGGGACATCGTGGCCCCCAGACTGTTTCGTGTTTGTTCCATGGACGAGCCTCTGACCAGCCAGTCGTCTAGATAGGGATAGACATGGTGACCGTCCTTCCTTAAATGGGCCGCTATGGGGGCCAAGCACTTGGTGAACGTCCTGGGGGAGGACTTGAGACCGAACGGGAGGACCTTGAACTGAAAATGCTTTCGCCCGACGACGAACCTTAAATATCTCCTGTGTCGTGGACATATTGGGATATGAAAATATGCGTCCTGAAGGTCTAGCGACGACAGATAAATCCATGGGTTGCACTGACCTGATAACCTCCTGGAGCTTTAGCATTTTGAATTTTGAGCTCTTTAGCCATTTGTTGAGTACCCTCAGGTCGAGAATGGGCCTCCATTTTCCATTTGGCTTCTTGACGACGAAGAACCGGGAATAAACCCCTTGTCCTTCCTGTGCCACAGGAACCCGTTCTACCGCCCCTTTTTGTAGCATAAGCGCCACCTCTTGTCTTAGAACTCGAAGGTGGGGCTGGGCCGAAAACACTGGCGGAAGACTTGGAGGCTTGTTTTTGAATTGCAGCGCATGACCCATGCGAATCGTGTCCAGAACCCATTGATCTGTGGTGATGCATTTCCATTGGTCGATATGATGAGAGACTCGACCCCCCAGGACGTTCCGAAGGGACCCGAGCCGCGTCGTCTGGAGGCTTGATAATCTCTGCCTCTACGTGCCGACTGGGATGCCCGTCTGTAACCTTGTGAGGCGTATGAGGGCCTGTTAAATCCACGGTCCCTAGAGGCTCCAAAGCGGGAGTTTCCGGAAGCACCCCTGAAGGGGCGAAAAGAGCGAAAACTTCTACCTGTCTGGAGGGCGCCAAGAGACCTAGCTGTATCCGTGTCTTCTTTCATCCCCTTCAAGGCTTCATCTACCTTGCCTCCAAACAGATGTTCTCCTTCACATGGCATGTCTAGGACTTTGTACTGGACTTCAGGTCTAAAAGTAGTACATTTGAGCCACGCTTGTCGACGAAGTACTACGCCATGATTGATTTGTTTGAACCCAGACTCTGCTAGGTCCACCGCAATATTAATTGCATGGTTCGAGGCCTCCTCGCCACCCCGTACTAGCAACATGGCTGCTTTTCGATGTTCTTCCGGCAGATGTTCTAGGATAGGGGCTATTTTATGCCACATCTCCCGATCGTAACGTGATACAATCGCCAAGGAGTTGGCTGCTCTTACCGTCGTGGCGCCGACTGAGAGCACCTTTTTCCCAAAGGCGTCCTGCCTCCTTGCCTCGCTTTCTGGTGGGGTTGAACATTTTTGCTGTACTCTGGCCTTCCTAGCCGCTGCCGCCGATACCACAGAGTCTGACAGTGGCTGTGATGTTAAACATTTTGGAGTGGACTCCGGGGCTTTAAACTTCTTCTCAATACGCCCCTTAATAGCCGGTTCCGAGAACGGATGACGCATCGTCTTGAGGCCTTCTTGCCATACGTGGTCCAGGATTGGGATGGCAAATACCGATTTCCTCCTTTGACCCATGTGATCAAAAAGAAAGCAATCTTTCTTTTGCTCCTCAGGAATTAAGCCGAACTCGGAACACGATTTTCCCATCATTGCATGGAAGGCTCCCACATCATCCGGAGGAGATGGTTGTGCCTGGCTCCTCGTAGACTCTACCTCTACATCCGAATTCCATGTTGGGTCTCTCGACGGTGACAGGGAGATGTCCGACCCCGAGTCACCTCGTATAGAATCGGACTCCGATAGCTCACCCTCCTCCTGCGCTCGAGGACGATCCTTCACCACCTGGGAGGCCGACGGGCTTTTGGTCGTCGAGCGAGCTGCTTTAGCTTGTTCGTCGACGGAAGGTGCAGAAAATATCGACGATGAAGTGCCAGGCTGAGGGATCTGCGTATCCAGACGCTGCAGGAGCTTCTGAAGTGTATTAAGCACATCCAGAGACAAAACCGTCTGGGGGGTCAGCAACGTCGAGGATAGAGGGACCACACCCCCACCCGCACTCGTCGTCGACGTATTGGAAGGCCGTAGGCCCAAGTCCGACGGCTGCATAACCATGCCACATTCTCCTTCCACCGACGACCCCGACAAGGCCGTGTCTGGCTGCAGTAGGACCTCAGGGGGGGCCGGGTCACAAACCTCTGGCTGCCAGGCCATAGATTGAGTCACCGTGGACGAAGGAATCCCCACCGATGCTGCCTGAATAGTAATAGGCATCGTCAGCGACACCGGGGTCGACGAGCAAGTAGCCGGCACCGAGCCTTTAGACTTCGTAGCTGATTTTGTTGCCGACTTCCCTGCTGAAGCATCTCGACTCACGGAAGACCTAGGACGGTCCTCCGAGGAGGATTTTGATGCCGCTTGCCTCTCCGTCTTAGAGGATGAGGAGGACTTTGTGTGATGAGGAAGACCCAGCATGCTTCCCCGTATGCTTGTCCGCAGGGCATTTTTCGACAGGCCGCACCTTCTTCGAGGGAGGTTCCGACTTGCTCCTGGAGGCCGTGGAGCCAACTTCTGATGCCGGATAGGCACCCGCTCCATCGTTAAGCCAGTCGACCAGCCTTCTTTTCCGGTCTTTAAGGGTTTTTTGGGAGAAACCCTGGCATATCTCGCATGTATCCGCCGTGTGGTGCGGGTGGAGACAGTAGATACAATCCATGTGGGTATCACCTTCATAGACTTTTTTGAGTCCACATGTCGCACAAGGACGAAATAAAGCTTTTCCGGACATATTTATTCCAGAATGTAACGTCGCCGAAGCGAAAATACAACCTAATTTCGATTAGCAGTAAGCACGAGGATCCCACTACTTTGAAAGACGGTTGAAATCTGAGGGAGCGCGGGGGCGGGTCCTGTATTTATATCATGGCGTCCTGACGGCGCGGGCACGCATGATACAAAACGAGGTGGATAGGACGCATAAGCGTCGAAAAAGTTTTCCTACGGGAAAGGGTCTATATAATGTACCGGGGATTCCCAGCCTGACGACAGGGAATATTCTAAGCATGTGAATCCATGAAAGATCCAAGGCTGGAGAAAGACAAAACCACAGGAATGGAATGCTGAAAAGGATAAACATTTTGTCCTCTGCACCAGTTGCAAAACGTACGCCAACGGTACAGGTATTTTGTTATTGGCCTCCTGGCCGAAAGCAACACCTCCATCACGTCATCTGGGAGGTCCCAATCCTTGTACCTAAATCTTTCAGATACCAAGCGTGAAGGTTGAGAGTCCTGACCTCTGGATGGAGAACCTGGCCCGCCCTCCCTCCGTCCCTCGAGAGCAGATCCTCTCGGTAGGGAAGACGGCGTGGAGGGCAGATTGACATTTCTAGAAAGTCTGGGTAGCACGCTCTCCTGGCCCAATCTGGAGCAATGAGGATCATGTGGGTTCCGAACCTCTGTAACCTCCTTAACACTTGAGGAATGACGGGTACTGGAGGAAAATCGCACAGCAGTGGGAATGACCAATCAACTACGAATGAGTCTTCCAAGGCTCCTCTCGGAGGAAATTCCCTTGAGCAGAATCTCTTGCACTTCCCGTTGGCACTGGTGGCAAAGAGATCCACTTGTGGGGTTCCCCAAAGGGCGAAGATCTCCAGAAGGACTTCCTGAGCCAACTCCCACTCGTGAGAGATTGTGCTCAGCCTGCTCAGAGCATCCGCCACAGAATTGTCCTCTCCGTCCAGATGAACTGCCGAGAGCGAAATTCCCGGCTGGGTTGCCCAGAACCAGATCTGCATTGCCCCTCTGCACAACGGGAGTGACCCTACCCCCACCCCTTTTTTTGTGGAAGTAATGCATGGCCACCGTGTTTGTCAGTCATGATCAGGACACTCTTCCCCCGCACAGACGGCAAAAAAGCCTTCAGGTACAGCCTGATGGCCCTCAGCTCTAACAGGTTGATGTGGAGTTTGGACTCCGAAGGAGACCAACGCCGGCAGGCGGTCAAGTCTTCGGCATGAGCTCCCCATCCTGTGAGGGACACGTCGATCACTACAGTCACCTCGGGCCACGGTTGCCAAAATGGCTCCCCCTTCATCAGGTTCCCCACGTTGGCCCACCAAAGATGATCTTAGGAGACCGAGTTTGGAATCTGAACGGGATCCAACATCTTGCCTGAGAACTGCGACCGCTGCATCTTGAGGACCCAGTGCAGAGATCTCATCCTCAGCCTGGCCTCTGGCACCAGAAAAATGCAGGATGCCACAAGGCCGACCAACCTTAAGAATTCGAAAGCCAGGAGACTCTGGGCATGTTGAAACTTGTCCACCATCAGTACAATGTGATGAGCCTTTACCTTGGGAGGCAAGCATTTCCCCAAAGACGTGTCCAACACAGCCCCAATGTACTGGAGCTGTTGGGAAGGTGTCAGATGCGACTTCTTGAAATTGAGGGAGAAGCCCATCTTGTGGAGGGAGTGGCAGGTGAGACAGCATTGGATCAGTCAGTCGTCCAGGTAGGGGTAGACTTGAATCCCCCCTTGCCCGAGATACGCTACTACCACCACCATTAGCTTGGTGAAGACCCTCGGGCGGAGATCAATCCGAATGGCAGGACCCGAAACTGAAAGTGCGAGCCACCAGCCGCAAACCTCAGGTACTTTCTGTGCTTGGGATGAATCGGCACATGAAAGTAAGCATCCTGTAGGTCCAGAGACACCAACCAATCCTGAAGTTAAATGGCCTGGAGGACTTGAGAAAGAGTGACCATCTTGAACATGTCCTTCCTGACAAGTTTGTTCAACCAACGCAAATCCAGGATGGGTCTCAATCCTCAGTCTTTCTTTGGAATCAAAAAATATGGGGAATACCCTTGTTCCTCTCCGCAACTGGCACCAGTTCTATAGCGCCTTTCTCTAGCCAGGTCAAGATTTCCAGCACAAGGAGAGGATCTGGAAGCTTCAAAGAGATTCCCCGGTGGATTGTTGTGAGGCCGCTGTAGGAAGGGAAAGCAGTAGCCGTGGGCTATTGTATCCAGAACCCATGTATCCGAAGTAATAGCTCGCCATTCTTCAAGATGCTGAGACAGTCTGCCCCCAACCGGCAACCATGGGACATGGCCTTATGACTGTTTTGGAGCAGCTGCGGCAGCACCTGAAGGCAAAGAGGCAGCTGCTTGAGCAGCTTTGGCACCTCTATTTTCCCGACCACCACAGGTATTTTTACGCTGACCCCTTTGACTGGCGGCTCCTCTCATTCTACCAAAGGAGGAGTAGTAATGAAAAGAACCTCCCCTCCACTGCTGTCCCCGAGGACGAAAAGGCAGAGGTTGACTCACAGCTGCTCTTGAAGATTTTGCTGCAGCTTTTGAGGTCTGCAACCTCTCAAGGCTCTCGTTAGCCTTGCTGCCAAACAAATGCGCGCCATCAAAGGGCATGTTCAAAAGACGAGCTTGCACATCCGGAGCAAAACCAGACTACTGCAACCATGCAAATCTACGTATAACGGTGCTCGCAGCCATGGACCAGCTAACACTGTCGGCCGTGTCCAAACCCAACTAAAGGGATTCACACATGGTGTCCTTGCCATCTTGTATGAGATCAAGGAACCCATCCCTTTCTTCCCCTTCAGGAATATGCTCAGCCGCAAGAGAAACAATTCCACAGAGTGTGTGAAAATCTTGCCAAAGCACAAGTGAAGTTGGCCGATTTCAGTGCCATACTCCCCGCAGAAAACACCTTTTGTGCCCAATGGTCGAAGCGTTTGTCGTCCCCATCAGGAGGGATGGTAGAGTACACCGTCTGCCTCGAGGATACTGTAGTCGCCTGAACCACAAAACTCTCAGGAGTGGGGTGAGATGAAAGATAGCTGTGGTTGCTACCGGAAGGTCGGTATTTTTAGTTAACGATTTGTTAACTGCCGGAAGAGATTCCGGGGTCTGCCAAGCAGCCGCCACCCTTTTCTGCAAGGTCAAATGAAAAGGTAACACCACGTCAGAGGACGGACCTTGATCCAGAATATCCGTCAAGTCATCCTGAACAAAAGCTTCAGGATGAGTTGATCAACCTAGATATTCGGTGACCCTAGCCATCAGTCTCCGGTAGGACGACTCAGCGCGAGCCCCAGGCTCAGGCCTGCCAAACTTCACCTCAGGAGAATTGTCTAAGCCACTGGCGGCATGAAGACATTGCCTTAACTCTACCAATTGTCTATCCCCAGACAATACAGGAGCCACATCAGGCTCAACAGGGTCAAAATCTAAATCCGACCTCTCCTCCTCCTCCTCATAGATTTCATCCAGGGGGGAGTTAAAAGTCCTATCTTGGGACAGCCGAGGGTCTGAGTCCTTAACAGGCCTTACAGAGTTGGAAGTAGCCTTCCTTGGAGGATCCACAGTACCAGGGATCTCAGACGGCAAATCCTGGCCAAAAGGGCTCAAACGCATTGAGGGTGCCGAAGGCTTCGGCGGTTTCGGCGCCAACAACGGTGCTGAGGGCTGGTACGAAGGCAAAGCTTTGACATCCATATCCGACAAACACGGCGCTGACGCCGACCAAGCCATTAACAGGTTTCTGCGGTCTCGCTGGGGACAAGGACCAAGACCTGGAAGCACGTCTCTTGCAACCATCCTGTGCCTTGTCCGAACAGGACCTCGAAAGTTCCCGGTGAAGATTGCGCCGAGGACCCAGGCCTGAAGGCGCACGCACCACGGATCAAGGCCGTTCCTTGCCGGCTTCATCAGAAGGCGCGGGCGGAACTGTGCCTTGGGATTGGAAAATCGCCAGCATCTGCTACCTTAAGGCAGCCCATTCCTCCGGAGTCCAGGACTTTGTTGGACAAGCCATTTTCCTCATGGCGCCATCCTCCGAGGAGGATGGGGAAGGCAACTGGTGACGGCGCTTCCTAGAATGCTGAGACGAGGAGCACAAATGGCAGGAACCACTCGAGGCCAAGATCCCCAGGACTCCTTCCAACGCGGAGAGTCGCCCCGCGAATCGTCAGTGGACATCCCCTTAGACTTAGGTTTACGGGAATTACTGGGTTTAAAACCCCTACCTACCTGAAGCATCCCCTTAAGCTACCGCAAGGCCTTAGCAGTCAGCGACTGACATTTGGAACAGTCGTCGGTTTCGTGTCTCTCGACCAAGCACCACAAACAAATGCGATGCAGAAGGTGATCTCCAAGTCTTGAAGCCAGACCGCAGAGTCTGAGGGGTCGAAGGACATATTCACGAGGAATACTCAAGGCGCGCCGAGTCTCCGAAGCAAACACCTTTGCGGAAAAAACGGAACTGAGACTACGGGCGCTGTGCGTCCTATTTATAACATCCGGCGACGCTGTCCTCGACAGAGGCCTTCGCAGGACATCAACCCAAAGCCATTGACGCAGGACAATCTCTGCCAAAAAGGTTTCCGAAGTACACAGCTGTGGACATTACATGTCAAAGATGTGGAATACGTTGGAGGACACAACCCATTCGAAATGGGGGATACCATGTCTCACCTAAGGATGTCCTCTCCCCAAGTCTCCTCCACCCAGGTGATCCTCCCTTGCATATCCCCCCCTCAGGGCCAGGACCCAAAAGCGATGGCCTTTCACAGGCCACCTGAGGGGATGATGCAGGGGCAAAAGAAAGGAGGACGCCCTCCGGTTCCTCACAGTTGCGTATGGAAGAACTTCAGTGTTAGGCAAACTGCCCTGACCCGTTAGATAGGTTTATTTTACTGACCAACTACCTAGGATCGTGAGATGACCCATATGCCCTTAATAGACATCATGGTCGCAGATTAATTAATGGGTTTGCTGTGTTTGTGATCTCTGAAACAGGAAGTAGATTTCAGTCTTGGGTCAACTAGGTTCACTAATCATGCTTTTTTGTGAAAATGTGCCTTCCCACAATCCAGTTAGCTGTGACCACCAATAATACACACAAAACATGTGAACATTGGCCTGATGAATTATGAATGTGCAAGATTCCATTAGGGTGTGCAGATTATTGCATCTTTTTCGGAATGAACAATTCTTTCATATAGAAGTCTCTGCACCGTAGTGGAGTTGGATTTCCTTTTCATAAGGATTCGATTGTAGCCCCATGTTGCTGATCAATAAAGATAAGATCTGAAGTTCCTTGAAAGTCTTCCGTTATGGAGCTGACTTGATAAGACAATAGTCCAGGTACAGGCACTCTGACTTCTGCATGTGGGCTGGCACGGTTTATAGTCATAATATCGAAAAAATATCGAATTACAAAAATGTCGAATTCAAAAATGTCGAAAACACATACATATAATAGAAAAAGTCACTAATTCGAAAATAAAATGTCGAAAAAAAATCGAAAAACCAATGTTAAAATAACTATGTAAAATATCACATATACTAACGTTTTTTATTGGGGGGGTCCCCCCTCCAACCCCCCCATCCCAAACCCCTACCCCAACCCTCCATTCCTCCCCATCCCCCCCAAGACCCCCCATGGATATACCTTTAATTTTTTAAAAAAAGTATTTAATAAAACATTAATTAAATAAATTATTAAAAAAAAACATCCCAAACCCCTACCCCAACCCCCCTCCTCCCCATCCCCCCCCCCCCACTCACCATGGATATACCTTTAACCATTTAAAAAAAATATGTTTTATAAAATATAATTAATTATTTATTTAAACATTAATTCGAAATAAAATCGAAAAAAATTCGACATTTTTGTAATTCGACATTTTTATTTTCGACATTTTTTTTCGACATTTTGACTTCCGATATTATTGTATTCGACATTATGACTGGACACCGGCTGGCACGATTGCCATGGATCTGGAAAATGCTCATGGTACCAATTTAAACCTGCACAGCAAAACATTGTACAGAAAGTCGATTATGTTCACCAGGATCATCATGAGCTTTTCAGCTATTGGGATATGAAAGTATATGTCTTGCAAGTGTTTGGAGAACATCCAGTCTCGTTATCTCAAAATCTACAAGATCTGATGTAGGGACAACACCCTAAAATTTTTGTTTTGGTTCACTTTGGCTATTTTGGGGTCCTAAATTTAATTAGATTCTTTCTTTGGCACTTGGCAAAGCTTGCAGCAAATCCATTTTCCTTGCTGGGTTGTTGATACTCTTAAAGCGCCCCATGGAAAAAGCGAAACAATCCAGTGCAGATGGCGCAGCGTTAACCCTGGTCATTGTTCTCATGCAATATTGATCATTTAATTGCCATTCAGGATGTCCCGACAAGCTGGCAGTCTGGTGGTTAGACTGAGGCCTACCTGTAGTTCCAGAGCAAGGGAACCTGGAGAAAGTCATCATATTTAGGCAGCTGGCTTGATGCCGAGAGTAGTGGTTCCCCATCCTGCCCTCCTTGCTGCCAAGATCTGTTGGTTGTGCTATGAAGAGCATGTAAAAAAAGGCTGGCATAATTTTGATAAAGGCAGACCGTTTTCATAATCGCTGCCTTAGTTTTCATGCTGGTTTCCTCATCATCAGCATGAGAACCAAACAGGGCACTGCCCCGAGAATGGTTGTGCATTGACCTGTTTGCAGTCCTGTTCTACGGAGGTCAACTTTATGCTGATCTCCGTTTGATGAGATACTGGCAGTAATTATTGGTTGACAGTTTGACCATATCTTCAGAAAAGTTACTGAAATTGTCTTAGACTAGACAGCCCTCTTAACAGCTCTCAGAGATCCTGTTTTACCACAAACACTGCACAATTCTATATATCTAATATCATAGGGCTCTATCTCACTTTATTAAGTTATCAGATCGAAGCATTTCAGAAAGGTCTCTACCCCTCCCCACCTCCAAGCACAGGTCCCCTCCATTCTTATGCTTGCAAGTGGATATCCAGGTTGCAGCTTTAGATAGATCTTTCCAGTGGCCAAGTTAATTGCTTCCAAGACAGGTGGAGGGCATGATCTGGCTAAATCCAATATGGTTCTGCTAAAAGGGCTGAGCAGGGTCCAGCCCCACTATTGGCTCCGCTTTACTAAAGTGTGCATGCATGCATGTCTTGCTCGCACTAAGAGAAAAAAGGGGTAGAATAGTTACTCAATTCTCCAGGCTAGTGGAGGGTGACAACTTTACATCAGTGGTCAAACTCT
Organism: Ambystoma mexicanum; assembly: GCF_040938575.1. Lineage (NCBI taxonomy): Eukaryota > Metazoa > Chordata > Amphibia > Caudata > Ambystomatidae > Ambystoma > Ambystoma mexicanum. The sequence continues at coordinate 955,746,531 of NC_090934.1, read as the reverse complement.
TGTTTACTCACCTGCCATCCTAGCAACTTCAGGGTCGTTACAAAGACCCTGACTGAATTTCTTGGCGACTCTGCTAAGAACAGGAAACCAGTACCAGTAAGCTCTTATCGCCTTCACCAGCCACTTAGAAAAGGCAGCCCTACAATGTAAAGAAGGGGCCTTGGAGACACAAAAGCAAGTCCTAATCATTCCTGCTAGTCCACACACTGCTCAGATGCAGACAGCTAACCGAAGCTACACGGATCATGGTGGAAGCCTTTATGAGACCATATTACGATCACCCCTATGCACCACTTCTCATCAAGATTACCAGAGACATTGGTGCAGCTCGAATTACCTCCAACACCCTCAAATACTCAAAAAAGCAGTTAGCAACACACCACGGCTACACAGTTTATGACATTTCAGCCATTATCTTAAAGCTTCTTACAACATAACTCATTCATTTGTAACAGATCTCGACTACTGCTTATAAGCTTGCAGATTGTGTTATGCTCCCATGCTATGTTCGGTTACAATAAAATAAATTGTTTTGCACACTGGCTACAGTGTTTGGAAACTATGGAACACTCCAAATGCTCAGAAAAGCTAATTGTATAGGGTTACAGCCACAGCATTCCACGCAAAGTGGTTATTTTAAATCTGTTCTGGGATATCTATGAATCAAAGGGACTATCCGAATAGTTTCAATTATGAAGATCCCATAATAGAAACATTATGAAAACCAATAATGTGTTATAGCACAGTATAATTTCTATCTTCACATGTTGGCCTACACTCTACATGCTGCTTTGAAAGGTCACAGTGAGACAAAGCAATTACTTCAGAAGAAGGCATAGTACACGAAAGCGATTTCCAGGATGGTAGTTCAGCAGGAGCCCCTCCCCCATGAGGGCATTTGGTCGATTCCTAACCTATAGGCATAAAACACCCCTGTTCAGTGAGAGAATGCAAGTTTCATCCCCACAATGGCGTAGTGCTTTTTACACAGATACTCTTTCTCCGATAAGCCCTGATCTACGACTTAATGAGAAGGCTTTAAGAACGTGTGTGCCCATTAAGAATCTTAAACTCGGGATCATGACACACAAGGTGTCTTGCCTAGCCTTGTGTAAGTCTCCTTGCAAGGCTGGCAGTGTGGGCTCCACTGGTTGGCGGAAGCCTCAGTACGATTCTCAGGCATACAACCTGCAATAGCCATTAAATATTACCAGAGACCCCAATTGAATATCCAGTAAGGAGATCAACAGCTGGCCATCATTCTGATTTAAGAGTGAAAGCGTTATGAATGAAGCCATGTAGGGATAGGACTTCTGCCAACCCAGGAGCCCAATCGGGACGGTTCTCCAACATTAGGCTACACCTGCGAGAAAACCGGGGAAGGAGCCGAGAGAAGGCTGGGGCAGCAGCAAGCAACAGTTGAATGTAGCAGCCCACAACCTATTGGGTATGGGGTAGTATATTTAAATGGAAGCAGGCATGTTACTGAAGCAAATTTCACTACAGTGCTCCCCTTTCACATATGTGGGTTTCTTCTTCAGTTACTTTTGAAAGTGGCCATGAGCTAGGAAATTGGCATCCCAAACAATGGCCATGAGTAAGCCTTGCATGAACCTGCCACCATGCAATAACTTCCTGATGGTGAAACTTGGTTCTGGTACCAGCTGTAACAGAATTACAAAGAGCAGAGCAAGACCAAGGAGAAACCACAAAGAGCTAAAGTTAAGAATATCCCACAAGGGATTGAATGCGTAACATGAAGAAGGCTAGAGAGGCCACTGATTCTACAAGGGACTGCCAGTGAGCATACCTGAAGAGAAAACAGATGGCCTGTCGGGCCAGACGGCTCAAGTCATTCTCAGAACGATAAGAACAGCAGTAGTGTTTCCAAGGATAGCGAGGAGATTTATTATTTTTGTCGAGGACAATTACTCCAGATCAACAAAAACTTTGAGGTAGAGAAGAAGAGTTTGAACTTTTAAGATACTTTAACCAAGGGCTCAGAACTCCAGATTGCGTATGCAAGGTTAAACTTGCGCTAAAAACGTACAGAGAAGTAAAAGTTACTTACCAACTGGTAACGCTATTTCGACTAGATGTTCCTCCAACGTATTGCTCATCTTAGATGTATTCCATCCAGCTTTAGCTGCTTTGGAAAAATTCTCGGCAGAGGGCCCCGTGCGTCAATGTCATTGAGTCGAAGTCCCTCGAAGGCCGCCGTCAAGGGTTACGTCATTGGGTATACAAGTAGCACAGTTGGCCTCAGTTCTGTTTTTCCCCTCTTGCTCTGCTGTATAGACAGTGTAGGTAGCCAGGTGTCAGTCTTGCGAGAGTTGAAGTGGTAATAACACTGGAAAATCTACAGAGGGGTAGGATGGGAGGGCGATGAGGAATACGTTGGAGGAACATCGTCGAAAGAACGTTACCAGTTGGTAAATAACTTTCTTCGAATGGATTGTGTCCTCCAACGTATTCCGCATCTTAGATGGACTCCCAAAGCCGTGTAGAAAGCTCTAAGCTCTCTGGAGGAGGGAGTAGATTTTTAATATTATATAGCTGAATATTACACTGCTTTACCAAAAGCAACCTCTTTAGAGTGGGGAGCATCCTGACTATAGAATTTAGAAAAAGTGTGCAGCAATGACCAGGTTGCTCCTTCACAAATAGCTTTTATGGGAACACCTCTTTGGCTGTCGAAGAGGCTATGCCTCTGGTAGAATGGCTCTCTCAAGCCTTCTGGTGGATCTTTGCCCGCAAATCTGTAGCATTCTGAAATGTAAAGGACAATCCAACGTGATAGGGTTTGTTTTGACACCGATTGACCCAATTTCCTTCCGGTGTAGCCAATGCAATGTTGATCATCCACTCTATCTATCTATCTATCTATCTATCTATATTCTTGTATAGCGCCACCAACCCATAGGCCTCAGGGCGCTCACAAAAGAAGGAAAGGGACAGAAACAACAAAGAAACAATGGACAGACAAAGGACTAAAAAAAAAAAGACATGAAGACTTGGTGATAACGAAGCCTCGTGAGGCCAGCAGAAGGGGGAGGAGATAACGGAAATTAAGTTCAGATGCCGAGAGGTCTACGCTAAGAAGGCAGAAAAGGATCTAGCCTTTATCGAACAGGAAGATCTTCAATTTCTTTTTGAAGATAGGCAGAGACTCACTATTAGAGAGGTATTTAGGGAGAGCATTCCAGAGAGCTGGAGCCCAGGAATTAAAGCTAATACCCCCAAATCTTTTTAGGATAGATGGGGGCTGAACCAAGACAATATTGCTACTTGAGCGCAAGAGACAGGTGACAGGTTTCTTTTTGATCCTGGTAGCGAGATAGGATGGAGCTTGGCCATGAAGGCATTTAAACACAGTAGTAAGGCCTTTGTGGTGTAAGCGCTGTTTCACAGGGAGCCAGTGAAGGCTACGCCTGGCGCCAGAGACGTGCATATTGCGCTTAAGGCCCATTACAGCGCGTGCTGCGTTGTTTTGTATGATCTGCAAGGTTTTGATGTTGGCCTGGGAGGTACCGATCATAAGGCTGTTGCAGTAATCGAGCTTGCAGTTTACAATGGCGGCTGCAATCAGAGCAAGGTTCTCTTTCGACAGATAAGGACGGATCTGCCATAGGAGCTGGATGTAATAGTGACACGAGGATTTGAGATAATTAGCCCGACGGGTAAAAGATAACTGCGGGTCAAAGTAAACTCCTAAGGTCTTTACTGACTTAGATACAGGAATTGTATGTTGTCCAATCAGAAAGTTGTCGTAGTTTGTGTCTAGTTTCTTCAAATTTTTCTGGGTGCCTAAAATCAACAACTCTGTTTTCGCATTGTTGAGGGCTAGTGAGTTTAAGGCCATCCACTTCTGGATTTCAGTGAAAATTGAGTTGATGTGCTCAACATCTTTTTGATACTCACCAGTGAGTTTAATAACCACCTGCGTGTCGTCAGCATAGTTGGCAAAGTAAATTCCTAGAGCTGACAGGAGGGCACAGAGAAGACGAGAGTAGATGTTAAAGAGAAGAGGCGAGAGACATGAGCTTGGAGAGCTCTTCTCAGGTCTAGCCTTTACAATCTGTCCTCCTCCTTACTGGGATGAGTTGGAGGATAGAACGCAAGCAGAATCATTTTCCGATTTAAATTGAAATCAAACACAACTTTAGGTAAGAATGAGGGTTTAACCCTCAATACAACTCTGTCCCTGTGGAACACAGTATAGGGTGGCCCAGTAGACTGTGCCTGCAATTTGCTCACTCTTCGTGCAGATGTTAAAGCAACCAAGAAAACGGTTTTCAACTTTAGTAGTCTTAATGGACAAGTGTGCAAGAGTTCAAAAGGGGCACACATTAAAAACCTTAGAACCAGATTAAGGTCCCAAACTGGGATTTGGAAAGAAGGAGGGAACACATTGGTGAGTCCCTTTAAGAATTGCATTATCAAAGGAATTTTAAAGTAGGAACATTCTTCCGAAGAGCGCTTGAAAATGGAAAGTGCTGCAAGATAACCTGTAATGGTCCCAACATTGAGGCCTCCATGTACCAGGGACAAGAAGAAAGACAACACTTCTGGGATATAACAGAAGGATCAACATGCTTTTCTCTGCACCAGTTGCAAAACTTCTTCCAGCAGCACAGAGATTTTGTTGCTGGCCTTGTTGCTGAAAGCAACACCTTCATGACGTCATCTGGAAGGTCCCAATCCTTGTATCTCAGCCTTTCAGATATCAAGCATGAAGGTTGAGAGTCCTGACCTCTGGATGGAGAGCCTGGCCCTCCATTTGTGAGAGGTCTTCTCTCTCAGGAAGACGTAACAGAGGGCAGATGGACATGTCTAGAAGGTCCGGGTACTGCTGGCCCAATCCCGGGCAATTAGGATCATGCGGTTTCCGAACCGTCTCAATCTCCTGATGACTTGAGGAATAACGGGAATCGGAGGGAATGCATATAGCAGTGGGAAGTTCCACTCCATCACAAACACGTCCCCTAGAGCGCCTCTCGGAGAAAATTCTCTTGAGCAATACTTTTCGCACTTCCGTTTTTTTCCGGTCACAAACAAGTCTACTTGAGGGGTTCTCCAAAGGGTGAAGATCTCCTGAAGGACTTCCTGAGCCAGATCCCACTCGTGGGACACTGTGCTATGCCTGCTCAGAGCATCTGCCGTCATTCTCCTCCCCGGCTAGATGAACTGCAGTTAAGGAGATTCCTTCTTGAATTGCCCAGTACCAGAGACGCATTGCCTCTTTGCACAGAGTTAGTGACCCTAAACCACCTCTTGTTTAGGTAATGCATGGCCACTGTGTTGTCCGTCATTATCAGCACATTTTTTCCCCTGACATGGCAGAAAAGCCTTCAGAGCTAGTCCGATTGCTTTCAGCTCTAAAAGGTTGATGTGTAGTTTGGACTCTGATGGAGACCAACGACTGCCGATTGTCAGACAGTTGGCATGAGCTCCCCACCCCATGAGTGAGGTGTCCGTCACTACTGTAATCTCCGGCCATTGTTGCCAAAAATGTTCTCCTTTTAGGATTTTCTCTCTACAACCTTGTTCGGAATATGAAGGAGATCCGTCATTTGACCTGAGAACTGGGACCATTGAGTCTTTAGAGCCCAATGAAGGGATCTCATCCTCAGGCGTGGTTCTGGCACTAGGAAAATGCAGGATGTCATGAGGCCAAGCAACCTCAAGAAGTGGTAGGCCTGGAGATTTTGGGCATTTTGGAATTTGGAAACCATCTGAAGAATGTCTTGAGCTCTCAACTTGGGAGGGGAGCTCTTTCCCAAAGATGTATCTAATACAGCCCCTATGTACTGGAGCTGTTGGGAAGGTGTCATTTGTGACTTGTTGAAATTGAGGCAGAAGCCCTGTCTGTGATGGAAGTGGCAGGTGACTTTCAGATGATCCAGGGCTTGTTCGGCAGAACGTGCCCTGATCAACCAATCATCCAGGTAGGGGTTGATGTGAATCTCCCCCCCCCCCTCCTGAGGTGCGGTGCGCTTCCACCACTACCATTAACTTGGTGAAGACCCTCGGGGCAGAGGTCAACCTGAATGGCAGGACTCAAAACTGATAGTGAGAGTCGCGAATTACGAACCCGAGGTATTTTCTTTGCTTTTTCTTGCTTGAGATGGATTGGCACAAGAAAATAAGCATCCTGGAGGTCCAGTGACACCAACCAATCCTGAAGTTGAAGGGCCTGAAGGATCTGGGAAAAAGTGACCATCTTGCACTTGTCCTTCCTGAGGAGCTTGTTCAAGCCTCTTAAATCCAAGAGGGGTCTCAGTCCTCCGTCCTTTTTGGGAATCAAAAAATATGGGGAGTACCATCCTTGTTCCTCTACGCTACAGGTACAGGTTCTATAGCACTTTTCTCCAGCAGGGTTAAGACTTCCTGCTGTAGGAGCATGTCAGGAAACTTCAAAGAGTGTCTCCCTGGTGGATTGCTTTGAGGTTGCGTTAGAAAAGGGAGGCAGTAACCTTGGGCTATTATTGCTAGAGCCCAAACATCTGAAGTAATGGCTCGCCATTCTTGCAGATGCTGAGACAGCTTGCCTCCCCATAGGTGTCTTGTGATGCAAGTCCTCAAAGTGGTTTTGTTGCAGTGGCCGCTAATGGAAAAGAGGCAGCAGCTGGGGCTGGCTTTGCACATTTTTCTTGTCCACCACGAGTGGCTTTTTTCTGGCCTCTGTCAGGCCATTCCTCTCGCCTTTCCATATGAGGAATAGAAACAATAGGGTTGTCTCCTCCCAGATTGTACTGATGCACGAAAAGGCTGAGGTTGGCTCCTAAAGATTTGGCAGCCGCTTTTGAGGTCTGCAACCGCTCAAGGCTCTCGTCAGCCTTGTTGCCAAAAAAGGTGAGACCCGTCAAAGGGCATGTTCAAAAGACGGTTTTGCACGTCTGGTTGCGAAACCAGACTTTCGCAACCACGCAAATCTGTGCTTTACCGTGCTAGTGGCCATGGACCTGCTCACACTATCTTCAGTGTCCAATCCAGACTAAAGGGATTCCTACATGGCCTCCTTTCCATCTCTAACAATGGCTAGGAATCCTTCCCTTTCTTCCCCATCTGGTATGGGCTCCGCCGCCATTGCAATGCACTCCCACAGAGTAAGAAAATGTTGCCAAGGCACATGTGGAGTCGGCCGATTTTAACGCCATACTCCCAGCTGAAAATACCTTGCGTGCCCAACCACCCACACGCTTGTCGTCCCTATCCGGAGGGATGGAAGTGTATGCCACCTTATTTGAAGCTGTGGCTGCCTGGACCACCAGACTCTCAGGATTAGGGAGTTAGCCGGGGTTGCTACTGGAAGGTCGGTATTTTGAAGTGAGGGACTTATTCACAAGAGGAATTGAGTCCGGGGTCTCCCAATTTTTGGCCACCCTATTTTGTAAAGCTACATGGAAGGGTAAAATCAGATCTTCGGTGGGGCCATGATCCAATATATCAGTCAGATCATCCTGGATGAACTGAGTTGGTGGTCTAGCACATCCTAAATAATGGACCACCTTTGTCATCAGCTGCCTGTATGGGGAAACTGGCATGTTCCCCTGGTTCTGTTTTACCAAAATCTGTCTCGGGTGAAGTGTCAATTCCACTTGCATTATGCAAGGTTTCCACCAGATCTCTCATTCTACTTTACTCAGAAATCAGGCATTGTGGGACATTCGGGGTGCCATACTCTAGGCCAAAAGGAACATCCACCACCTCCTCCTCAGACCGCTCTTGTTCTTCCAAAATTGAAGGATTTAAAATAGTCTTTCCTTGGTAGAGGTTTATACATTCATTCTGCAGGAGGTGTTGCAGTAGAGACCGAAGGCTTTACAGTCTTTGCAGCTTTTTCTTTTGCTGCTATTTTGACAGTTTCTGGCTGAATTGGAGCCTTTGAAACATTCAGCGCCAAGGGCTTCGGGGTCGACGTCGACAACGAAATACTAGTCGTCGATGGAGCTGGCTTCGAGGCGTTCTTTGAAGGCTTGCCCGTCGAGGTGTGTCGGTTTCCGGATGGTGTCAGTGACCTCAAGTGGTCGACTCGAGCAATCTTTTTCACTCAGGGTCCTCGAGGATATCCGGTCTTTTCTCCTTCAATCACCCGAGCTCGAGGGCACACGAGTGTTGGAACGGTAACGCTCCCGGCCGGGTTCCGAGGAAGGCGCAGACCGAGCCTTAGCCTTTTCAAAAACCTCCATCATTTTAATTCAAAATGCTTCCCATTCTTCGGAGGAAGAATGTTTTGTGGGGCATTTCATTCTCTTGGGGGATTCATCCAAGGTGGAACGGTACCGGTGGAGTCTTTTTTTGGACTTTTTAGTCAAAGACGAAGAGTGGTGTGAACCACTTCGGGACCTAGACCGATGCTTTTGCCTTTCGCATCGAGGAGATTTCTCCTCATGCAACCTTGACACGACTCTTGAGGCTTTTCGGTCGGGTTTTCAACCTACCTGTAGTTTTCCCTTCCTCTCACACAAAGCCTTCCCCGTCATTGCCTGACACTTTGTAAAGGCCTTCATGTCGTGGCCTTCATCGAGGCACCACAGACATTCTCGGTGCAGATCCGTGATGGACATTTTGGAACCGCAGGATTTACACTTTTTGAACACCGAACTCAGAGGTAGTGTGGGTGCGACGACGAGGACATCTCGAATATTGCTTCACAATAACTGCGTCACAGAACTTCGAGGCGCAGAGTCTCCGAAGCAACACGTACAGCGGAAAAACGGAACTGAGGCCAACGGGCGCCGCGCGTGCTACTTGCATACCCGATGACGTCACCCTCGACGGAGGTCTTCGAGGGACTTCGACTTGACGACGCACAGCGCCCTCTGCCAAGAAAACATTTACGAAGCAGCTAAAGCTGGATGGAATACATCTAAAATGAGTAATAAGTTGGAGAACACCTTTCAAAGCAATTTTTAAAGCCAAATCAGAATTTCTTTGTAATAAACTGGAGTCAGCAAATAAATAAAAATCACCCAAGAGAACTTCTCAATTATTGCTGTATTGCTCAATTATATCCGTCACCTGACTTGCGCATCTTCATCTAATTAGCAATCAAACATACAGGCAAATACATTCAATTTGTTCTTTCAGAACAAAATTGAATTAATTCAAAAGATTTTTTTGAATTAACAAACGGACCCGAAAGTAATCACTACTCTTGCTCAGCCACGGGAACCAGAAGCGGAGGATGCTTTGTGTGCCAAGTTAGTATTTAATTTTATAACAGTATCTGAGGACTACATTCGGACCTTGCTGCTGTCATTAAGCCACCAACCATTTGCGTTTCTGCTTCCCCATTTGTGCAACCCAAGAACTCGCTGGTGATCTTTCACCTTTTATTAAACGATATTTCAACAGTTCTCTTGTACAGGGTGTGGTTCAGCTGGAGCGTAAAAAATATATATTAACACTGTTACTGAAAAAATCCAACTTGCATTAATCCGATTTACAAAACTAGTCACTGTCCAGTTACAGGAATATGTAGAAAAGGAGGGACTACTGGACCCCTGCAAATCTGCATTTCAACCGTGATTCGGCACAGAGGCAGTGCATTTTGCAGTGTGGGATGAGATACTCCGGGTTGCCCACCAGGGGGAGCTATCACTCTGCTCGTGATGCTGGTCTTTGTGCTCGACTCTGCTGCTTGTATGGACAAAATAAGAAGAAACAAGAGCACCGGTAACTGCATCAATGTGACACATTAACACTACAAGGATTATGGTGTGTCTGGGTTTAGAGGTCATGAAGAAATGAATTATGAGACGTTTGTGGATACAGTCTTTATATCGAATCCGTTATAGTGAATGCTCAGATCTAGAGTATTTTATAACGAAAAACGTTATAGCAAATGCATTTTGGGGTGGGCTAAAGGGTAAATTTTTTCGGGAATCGTTTGGGGTGGGTTGTTAGGGGTGGTAAACAAGTGTTTGTGGGGGTATCCTAAACAATATTTACAAAAATGTAAAAAAATGCATTCACTATAAAGATTTTCATTACAAAATACTACAGATACGTGCATTCACTGAATCAGATTTCGATAAAAGGACATGTAACCATGCATTTGATATGCTCAGAAGGAGAAGAGTTATGAATGTCTTCCCATTCCATGCATAGATGACGTTTGGTGGTTCTGGACATGCTGGCCATCTATGCATGGGAGTAGAAAGTTGGGGATTGCAGAGTGATTGGCGGCTCAGAAGAATCTAAGTGTTTTGTGTGTTCTGTACATGTCCGTTCAACTAGCTTGAATAAATGTAGATGGGCGGTAGGTGTCGGTCTTCAAATTGAACTACGAGAGCAATTGGATTGCTGTAAATATTATACATTAATTTCAACTGTGCTGTCCAATGGAGGTCCCTGCATCTTCAGTACCTGCATCTTCAATCGAAGGGACCCTTCTTTCATCACAACTGATTGTTGCCATCACTGGTGACCATCTCCACCAGTTATCAGTCTCTACGGAGTCCACAATGGTCTTTAACACCGAGAGTCACAACCTCCTGTGTTTAACGACCATCTGTCAGAATTCACAAGGTACTTCAGAACATGCTATAAGTTATTCCCAACACAAAGGCCTATCTGCAATATTGGCCTCATCTCGAACATTGGGCGACAGTGCAGCATTAGCACCAGTACCCAGCTTTGCCAATGTGAAGACTGCTGCTCTATTCCGGCGATTTGCTTTGTTAGACAACCTGAGACTGAGCAGATACAGTTCTGTGGAAGCCCAGTGGAAACCCCTTAAATTATCTCTATATTCTAAGGGAAAAAATTGAATTTCTGGTTAAGCCTTACAGACAGCACAATAATTAAAGAAGGTTTCTGTAGAGATTAGGAGTAGAATGTTGGACTCGAGCTGGTCTCGCGGACTCTCGGGATCGGATGTGTAGAGAGCCGCGCGACCAGCGAGAGTGACAGTTGGCGGACGGTGGAAGTTGGTACTGTGTGGAGACTCGGGTGAGCTCCGTACATTAAACTCAACGTTACCTTAATCAGCTGTATCATCACATTCTTTCATGTGGCGACGAGGAACGGAGCTCACCACAGAGTCAACGGGGTGTTCCTGAGAGTCGGCGTCGGGATATCCGGCGTGAATACCTCTACAACCGAGTGGCAGGAAAGAGGTGGGGGGGGGGCCGCAGAGAGACTGTCCAGGCAGCAGAGTCTCAGAGCTGCAGGGGGACGGTCTCCGCGGCGGCCGCAAGGGGACTATCATAGCAGCTGAGTTCGTAGTTGCAGGGAGACGGTCTCCGCGGCGGAAGAGGAGTGGGGAGCAGGAGCTCTTCGCTCTCCCCACCTCATCAGAAAAGCCAAGTGTTGCAGTCACCCAGACCCCTCAGGACACAGAGGTGAGGAGGAAGAACAAAGAGGGAGAGGGGACTGGGGGATTGAGCACAATAAGAGGGGGAGGAGGCAAGACAAATGTGAACACAGTGCCATCTAGAGGAACCAAGAGGAAATTATTTAACGGAAATAAATAAGAAGAACAACCATAAGGGAAGGAACATTCAGGGAAAAAAAAAAAAATGTATAAGGTGCCTGCTACAGGATATATAAAGAGTTGTTTAAGAAAGGTGTGGTGACACCCTAAGGATAGAATTTGCTTAAGGATTTCTATTAAGTAAAGGACGGTGATTCTTACAGGAAACTATTTTGAAGATTTGGACAGTGAAAAGGGAGGAGTCATAAGGCCAGAATAAGAAGATTTCTGGAAGAGAGATAAACAAGCTGATAAGAAAACACTAGGTGTGATAAGCAAATGTAATAAGTGTACAACGGTACATAAGAGCAGATTGGTCGAATAAATTTTGGCTTGTACAACGGAAATAATGGCTGCAGCGAGTATGTCATCACCACCTCCGTTCCTGTCAGAGCCTGGTACTCCGCCTATAAGATGGGACAGGTGGAAGAAATTGTTTGATACTTACCTGATTGCAATAGGTGGTGATAAGTTTGCGTCTGCGAGAAAAGAAGCAATCCTACTCCATAACTTAGGAACTGAGGGCAGGAGTGTTTATGATGGATTGCCTGATGTAGCGCAGCAAGGCCAAGGAGAAATTGACTAGTATTCAATGGCGGAAAGGAAATTGGAGATCCACTTTGAGGCTAAGAAGAACCTAACGTTTGAGAGACATAAGTTCTTCCAAAGGGTACAAGATCCACATGAACCAGTGGAGAACTTCATCGCGGCGCTAAGGTCATTGAGCCATACATGTGAATTTGGGGTGCTCACAGACTCTCTTATAAGAGACCAATTAGTCAGATGCACAAATAATGCAAAAATACAGGAAAGACTATTATCAAAGGATGCATCACTTGAATTGGCCATTGATATAGCAAGGAGTAAGGAACAAACACATAAATATATGTCTACTATGAAGGGAGACAAGCGAGAAGGAGAAGTGGCCGCTGTGAAGGGTTTCCGCAAGAATGTCCAGAACAAAGAAATAAGATGTTATAAGTGTGGAAGCAACCGTCATATTTCCACAAGTATGTTTTGTCCCGCCAAGAATATCGTGTGTCTGAAATGCAAGAAGAAGGGCCATTTCGTGAGGGTATGTAGGGAATAAGGTGTGGTGCAGAACATTGAAACAGGAGGAAAAGTACCAGAACAAGTAGAGGATCAAGTAATGGAACTGTGCAGCCAGACAAAGCATGTGCTGGAGATTTCGGAGGTGTCAAGTAAAGGAGGTGCACCCACTGATGTATTCATGATCAACGGGAGAGTCGTGACCATGAAGGTGGACAGTTGTTCACCATGGACCTTAATGTCAAAGGCGACATTCCTGAATTGCATGCAGGGAGACGTGAAAATGTTGAAAGAACACAATATTGAGCCCTATGCATATGGGAACGTGAAAATTGATGTAGTAGGGATGTTCCAGGCTTCCATAAAATATAAAGGAAGAAGCTGTGAATCGGAAATATATGTGACACAAGAAGGGTCATCACTTCTGGGATGGGGTGAACAATGGAAATAAGGAATCAGAATCCAAGCGAATGCAGAGAGACCCATTGATGTGGCAGAATTGTAGGACAAGTGGGAGAAGGAATATCCCATGGTATTCAAGGATGAATTGGGAATGTTGAAAGGATTTGAGCACCAAATTCAGTTGAAAGCGGGCGCGAGTCCAAAAGTGCATAAGGTGAGGCCAGTGCCTCATGAATTGAGCGAGAAACTGAAGATGGAGATAGAGGCATTGCTTCAAAAGGGAATAATAGAAAAGAGAGAGCTCAGAATGGTTGTCGCCGGTGGTGGTAGCTGCCAAGGCGAGTGGAGACATTAGACTTTGTGTAGACCTGCGGGATCTGAACAGAAACATCCTGGTTGATAGGCATCCCCTGCCGATAATTGGTGATAGATTATCTGTATTAAACAATGCCAAAGTATTTTCAGTCATTGACCTTTCTCAGGCGTACCATCAAATTCCATTGAAGGAAGAGTGTCAACACTTGACAGCATTTATTACGGTATTTGGAACATTTAAGTACTGCAGGATGCCATATGGACTTGCCTCGGCGGCGGCTGTATTCCAAAGGGTGATGGAGATAGTTCTGGATGGAGTAAAAAACATTATTGTGTTCCAAGATGATGTTCTCATATATGCTAGTTCCGCTAAGGAGCATGATGAAGTGTTGAAACAAGTGTTGGAAAGATTGGGTGAGGCAGGGCTAACGGTTAAAAGGAGCAAATGCAAGATTTCGGTGAGCAGAGTGGAGTATTTGGGACATGAAATTGATGAGCATGGTGTGAGACCTAAGAGAAATTTAGTAGAAGCATTGAAGGATGCACCGGTATAAAAGGATAAGGAACAAGTCAAATCATTTTTAGGGTTGGCTGAATATTATCACAGATTTGTGAAGGATTTTGCTAAAGTGTCAACTCCTCTGAGAATGCTACTTAAGAAGGGTGCAAGGTTTGAATGGTCAACGGAATGTGAGTTGGCTTTTGAGTGCATTAAAAAAGCGGTGAGCGCAGCACCGTCCATAGGAAGATTTGATTCAAAAGATAGAAGTGTGTTAGTAGTTGATGCGAGCATGTTGGGATTGGGAGCGACGTTGGTGCAGTATGACAGGAACAACGTAGAGAGAGTTATTGCATTTGTGTCTAGGACGCTAAGGGGTGCGGAATGTAAATATTCCGTCATTGAAAGAGAAACATTAGCCATGTTCTGGGCTGTAAATCATTTCAAGTATTTCTTGTGGGGGAGAAGATTTGTGATCAGGTCAGACCACAAACCCATGGTGCAGCTCTTTGAAAGTGGAAGGTGGGCTTTGGGTTCACCAAGAATAAGCAGGTGGGGTTTAGGACTCCAAAATTTTAACTTTGATGTGAGTTACTTGCCGGGAAAGAGAAATGTGGTGGCGGACTGCCTGTCCAGACTACCGATGAAAGATAATGGGGTAGAAGATAGAGAAGTAGAAGAAGAGTCAGTGGTGGCGGAAATACAGTGTGCTGTCAGTAGAGAAGAGTGGACATTAGAGGAAGATTCTGACGAGGATCTCAAACTTGTGAAGGGTTGGACAGTGGAAGGGTGGCCAGCTAAAAAGGATTTGGATAACAAATTTAATACATGGTGGGAGATGAGAGATGAATTGAATTTGTATGAAGGCAGATTGAGGAGGGGAAGGTGGTTGGTTCCCCCTCAGTCAATTAGGTCGGTTTTAGTGAGATTGGCACATCAGGGACATCCAGGGGAGGCTGCCATGAAAAGGAAGTTGAGGCAAAACTATTGGTGGCCGGGAATTGACAAAAGTGCTGAAAAGTATGTTAAAGATTGCTGGAATTGTCAAACAAGTGACAAATGCAGAGTGGTAAGAGAGGCACCTCTAGTACCTAATATCATACCGGATCAACCTTGGAACAAGTTAGCAGTGGATATTATGGGCCCTGTGGCAGGTCTTGGAGAAGGACTTAAATTTCTATTTGTGATAGTAGACTTTCATTCTAAATGGTTCGAATGTGAAGCGGTGAAAGAAGTAACGACTAAAGAGTTGATTGGGTTTTTGGAAAAAGTTTTCCTTAAGGAAGGTGTTCCTAAGGAAATTGTGTTGGATAATGGAGTACAATTTGTGTCAGTGGCAATGAGAAGATTTCTGGAGGGCTACAGCATAAAACACACGAGGACTGCGCTGTATAATCCCAAAGCGAATGGTCTGGTGGAAAGAATAAACAGGTATATAAAAGGGGGTTTACAGTTGGCTATGAAGTCGGGACAGCCATGGAGAGATGTGTTGAGGATGTTGACATGGAGTTATGTTACTACGCCACACTCTGTAACAAGGGTATCTCCTTTTGTGTCGTTAAAAGGCAGGGAACCTGGTACAAAGCTTTGTCCAGGATGGCTAGGCATGGCCAAGGTGGTCAGTGTGGATCGGGATCACATAATGAGACTTATCAAGTTGAATCAGGAAAGAAACAAAGAACTGTTTGATGACAGGATGAGGGTGAAAGAACAGGAATGAAAGGTTGGGGAGATGGTATATGTTAAAAATCCCAGGTTGGTGAACAAATGTGTTGAAAGTAAGTTCCTAGGACCAAAAAAGATAAGTGCGGTTAAGAGCAACGTGGTGGTATTGGAGAGTGGTGAAGTCTGGTCGAAAGGAAGGTTGGCAAGAGCGGGTAATGAGAAAGAAGATACATTGGAAAAAAAAAAAGGTGAGTGTGGACATTAATAAAAAAGAGGAGGAAGGGGTGAAAGTAGGAGTTGTTGATGAGGAAGTGAAAGGAGGAATGGCAGATGTGGAAAAAAGGGATAAGGATGTAAGAGTGAATGAGCAAGGTTCATATAGACATAGATCAAAACCTGTGTGGATGAGAGATTATGAAACCTAAACATAACATGCAAGGTTAAACAAGTTCAAAGTTTTATTGTTCATGGGTGTGAATTATTCTTATCTGCTTAGCATATTTCTATTTTAAGTTTAACTAAGTATGTAAGGTAATAGAAATCAATGTAAATTTTCGTATTATAAGTTGTATTGGTTATTTTCTGCATAAGGGGAAAGATGTGTAGAGATTAGGAGTAGAATGTTGGACTCGAGCTGGTCTCGCGGACTCTCGGGATCGGATGTGTAGAGAGCCGCGCGACCAGCGAGAGTGACAGTTGGCGGACGGTGGAAGTTGGTACTGTGTGGAGACTCGGGTGAGCTCCGTACATTAAACTCAACGTTACCTTAATCAGCTGTAACATCACATTCTTTCAGTTTCCTTCCAATTTCCAAAATGCTACTGTGCATATATTCTTACCTACGTGCTATATAGCCTATTTAAAAAACACCTATGTGCTACATTCCTTTGTTCTAATTAATTGTTACCCTACATTATTTTCTAGCATGCCTCCCCCTCTTGAGAGCTAGCATTGATCACGCAACCACAGCTATAAAAGATGAACCAAGGAAGCTAAAGAACAGCTTGTTTGCCTTGATTTATCGAGGTAGCACCAGATCCTAAACGTTAGACCGGGGGAAATTCTCCAAGTCAGGACAGCCCCCATTCCAGATGCTTGTGGCAGATTATTGCTGACGAGCAGTACCAAGTTTTCACTATGCTGCAAAGTCCTCCTTCCAGGTACAGGATAGACTGCGGATTGGCTGCACTTCCTCACACCTACTTCAAAAGCCTTCCCACCTCAAGAGAATTCCTTTAAAGCCTTCATCCTGCCACTTCTGGCAACTGCCATCACATGCTCCCAAGTCCTGTGGAGTTCATGATTTTCTCAGTTTCACACCACTCCCTTAGTGAATTTACTACTGTTCCCAATGTACTTGACAATCAGATTGAAAAACACATCATATGCCTTGATCTCCCAAGTCATCCAGATCAGACACTCTTGAGTAATATGCAAAAGGACCTTGCTTTGCAGTCTCACAATGATGTGCTGCACCAATAAAATGTCCCATAGACTGATATTTTTGTCCCATGGATTGGTTTCCAGTTACATTTATTTTAGGTCAGCAACATGGGTTCTTTCAGGGAAATTCCTCTTTGCAACCTACCTACTATTAACGCAAGGACTGCATCCTGGTGAATGGATGACATTTTCCTCGGGCCTGTCTGCTGTCTTTGCTAAAAATGCATCCAGTACTACTGGTCCTTAGTATATGAAATTATCTATACAGGGGCATAAATATGGGATACATTACTCATCATAATCGTATTTCTAATGCTTGTATCTGCTTAGATTCACATGTGTATAGGCCAACATCTAGTGGAAGCTGGGCAGTATTACATTTTTTTTCCAAACTCGAAAATGGGCGTCGACACAGGGCGTGCCAGTAATACTATCCCTAGTGTGACGTTCACTGAAGCCATGATCCCTTACGCATCTAGGACCCTCCGATTGTATTTTTTCTGACATGAGGTAGCATGAGGAGTAGCGCGAGTACAGATAATCCATGCGCCTTCTCTCAGAGGGGAGGAAGGGCGGGACGCCTGTGAATCTAAGCAGATACAAGCATCAGAAATACGATTACGGTGAGTAATGTATCCCTTCCGAGGCTTGTGGAATATGCTTAGATCACATGCGGTGCATAGATTAGTGAGCAGTGTTAGAAGAAGGAGGTGGGATGTGAAAAGGGTCATGAGCAAATAAATGTCTTAGAACCGCTTGTCCCACTTCGGTATCTGTCTTGGAATGGGTGTCAATGCAGTAGTGCTGAGTAAAAGTGTGAATAGAGCTCCAAGTAGATGCTTTGCAAATGGTGTCAAGGGGTACATTTGCAATGAAAGCCAGAGTGGCCCCAATGCCTCTTGTAGAGTGGGCTCTTGGCGTGAAAGGCAAAGTTTTTTCTGAATGGGAGTAACACAGCTGGATACAGTTAACAATCCACTTAGAGATGGCACCTTTAGAGATGCGATCTTCCTCTCTGCCTGTAGCTGCGGAGACAAACAGTTGGTCTGTTTTCCTTAGCGGTCTGGTTTTGTTTACATAGTATAGGACCGCCCTACGCACATCTAGGGTGTGTAGTTTCACCTCAGCCAAGCTTTGCGGGTCTTGGAAGAAAGACGGAAGCTCGATGGACTTAGAAATAAACTTAGGTGAGAACCTAGGGTGTGTACGTAAAACCAGTTTATCTTTATGAACCGTAAAGAAAGGATCCTGCACTGACAGAGCCTGAATTTCACTGACCCTTCTTATAGAAGTAATAGCTACTAAGAAGGCATTCTTATAAGTCGGGTGTTTGAGACTGTTTTTATGCATGGGCTCGAATGGGGCGGCCCATGAGTTTAGATAGCACCACGTTAAGGTCCCATCCTGGTGGTGGGTTTGAAATTGGAGGTCGAAGTCTCTTTACTCCTTCCATGAAGGCTTTAACCACTGGTACTTTCCACCACACCTTGTTATGGGAGGTGGTATATGCTGACAGTGCTGCCAGGTGTACCTTAAGCGAGTTAAAAACCAACCCTGCGTCCAGCAGGTGGAGCATGTATGTGACAATTGTGGAAGGAGTGCAATCAACTGGGTTGATTTGCTTATTCTGGCACCAGATAACAAATCTTTCCCATTTGTCAAAGTAGCAGTGCCTCATGTTTGGCTTCCTAGATTCTCTTAGGATGTCCATGCATCTCTGCGGTAATTTGAGATGTCCAAACTCTATGACCTCAGGAGCCATGCTGCCAGGTTCATGGAGTTGGGTTGAGGATGCACTTTCTGACCTTGGTGCTGGAACAGTAGGTTGTACCAACCCGGGAGTTTTAATGTGTTCGCACACCGCTAGTCTGCGTAAGTGTGGGAACCACGGTTGTCTCGCCCACATGGGAGCAACTAGGATGAGCGTCATCGATTCTCTGTTCATCTTGTTGACCACCTTCCTGATGAGGTGTTGGTGGAAAAGCATATGCAAACATCCCTGACCAGTTCATCCACAGGGCATTCCCCTGGGAGTCTGGTTGGGGGAAGCTGGATGCGAATCCTGGGCACTGTATGTTTTCGCTTGTGGCGAATAGGTCTATAGTGGGGAAACCCCACTGAGAGAAGAGATCTATGACTTCTCTGTGTAGACCCCATTCGTGTTCCTCTCGGAGGGGATCTCTGCTCAAAGCGTCCGCCAGAGAATTGAGATCCCCTGGAACATGTTGAGATGACAGGAAGATGTTATGTCTGAGTGTCCATATCCAAATTTTCTGGGCGCAGTTTGGACAGATTTGGCGAACGAGTCCCTCCTTGCTTGTTCAGGTAAAACATGCCTGTAGTGCTGTCTGTCAGGCTCTGCACTGACAGGTTCAACAGGTAGGGCTCGAACGCCTGAAGCGCTCTGAATACTGCCAGAAGCTCTAGCAGATTGATAAGATTCTTGGCCACTGAGTGAGACCAGAGACCCTGAGCTGTGTGGTGGAGATGGTGAGCTCCCCACCCTGTCAGGCATGCGTCCGTTGTGACTACCGCCTGTATCTCGGGATTGTAAAAGGGTTTCCCCTTGGACAGATTTTCTTATCCACCAGTGAAGGCTTTGTACAAGTGTTTGGCGAAACAACAACTAGATAGTCCCACTGACCACTTGCCTGAGACCACTGTTTCGCCAACCATTCTTGCATGGAACGCAGGCGCGCGTGGGGCACCAGGTAAATACATGACGCCATCATGCCCAGCAAACGCATAGCTTTGCGTACCGTTATCTGGCAACCGGCCTGATATTGCGGAATTTGCAGCAGTATATTCCGAATTCTTTCCTCTGTTGGAAAGGCCAACCCCTCTTGTGTGTTTAGGACAGCTCCTAGGAACTGTTTTGAGGTTCTTGGCACCAGACTTGACTTTCTCGTTTATGGAGAAACCTAATTCGAAGAGGTCGTCGATCGTTCTTTGAATGTTTGTTCTGCAAATTACTGGGATCTCCCCCGTGATGAGCCAGTCGTCCAGGTAAGGGTACACTGGAATTGCCTCCATGCGTAGGTGTACCGCCGCCACCGCCAGTACCTTGGTGAATACCCTTGGAGCCGAGGCTATCCCGAAGGGCAATACCTTGAACTGGTAGTGCTGACTGTCCACCTTGAAGCTCAAGTATCTTCTGTGTGCTGGGAACATGGAAGTATGAAAATAGGCATCTTTCATGTCCAATGTTGCTATGTAATCCACTTTTTTAGGAGGGGGATTGCTTCTTGGGGAGTAGTCATGTGCAATTTTTGGGGCTTGACATACTTGTTTTCAGGCCGTAAATCCAATACTGGGCGCGTTGTCAATTCTTTTTTTGGCACAAGGAAGTAAGTTGAATAAATACCCTTGTTTACCTGGAGTCCCGGGACGAGTTCTATCGTGTCCTTTGCTAGAAGATTGGCAATCTCTTTGAGGAGGATCTTCTGGTGGTCCCATGAATGTACTCTGTTGTGGAGGGTGGTTTCGGGGACGCTCTAACAGTTCTATGCAGTATCCTGCGGACACTGTGGACAGCACCATTCTGTCTGATGTGATCCCTTCCCAAGCTTGGGTGAAGTTGGAAATGCGTCCCCCTACTGGGGGATGAGCGAGAAGGGACCCTGAACGTCACGTCACTGTTTTGGGGGAGGATCTATTGGGGCTGCCTCTACCCTTATCACATCCTCTTTTGTTACACCTGCCATAAGGTTTATAGTCAAAATCTCGAAAATTAAAATCTAAAAAAAAGCACGAATTAAAAATCGAGAAAAAAAAAAAAAAAAAAAAAACGAATTTTTTTTCAATGCGTTTTTTTCAAAATGGGGAGGTTCCCCCAACCCCCCTTTTTTCATTTTTTTATTTTACCCCTTTTTTTTTTACTTACCTGACCCCACAAACACAAATAAATAAAAAATTCGATATTTTTTTCCGAGATTTTTAATTCATGCTTTTTGTAATTCGAGATTTTATTTTCGGTATTTTGACCGACCACCCTGCCATAACATAGACTGCTGGTGGTTGTTGTTCCATGGTGTACCCTGCCCCTGGGAATAGTTGGAGCCTCTTTGGGAATTTTGGCCGCGTGGGCGACGAAAAGTGCCATTCCCTCTTTCATTCAGGGGTTTGTTGGTTAACTGGCCCTGGGATTTGAGAGTCTCATACTCATCCTTGGCATTTTTTTTTAGCGCGTCCTCTACCGCCTTGCCAAACAGTAGATCAGGCTCCACCGGTTTGTCTATTAAAGATGCTTGTGTCTCGGGTTTGAACCCAGACTGTCTTAACCAAGCATGTCTTTTGATAACAGTGCTCTCTGCCATCAGTCTGCCGGCGTTATCCGCGGCTTCAAAGGTTGCTTTAAGGATGCAACCAGACACGGCTCTTCGCTCCGACGCAACCTGTGCAACTGGCCTTTTAAAGGTTCCAGGGTGGAGTCGATGAGTTCTGCGACCTGTTCCCACTGGTGGCAGTTGTAACTCGCCAGTAGGGTGGTGGAGTTTGCAATCCTTGCCTGGTAGGCGGAAGTGCAGGCTACATTTCTACCCAAACCATAGATCTTTTTGCTCTCCTTGTCGGGTGGAGCTTCAGACGATGATAGGGGCGTTCCCGCCCTCTTTCTGGTGTTTGTCACTACCAGGGAGTCCGGTTTCAGTTGCCCCCTTATGTACAGCGGGTCTGACTGGGCTGCCCTGAATAGTTTTTCGATCCTGGGGTTTACTGCCCTGGTGAGGTAGGGATTTAGAAGGGAAGGGTCTATTCTCCTCCGTTTAGATTTGAGAATAGGGATGGAATGGGCAACGGGTCTCCTTCCTCCCACTAGCTCCTCGGCAAAATCCCTCTCTGCCTGTGCTCTCTGGGTATCTATGCGGAAGTGTTCTGCCGCTCTGGACAACACCTCATTCAGGCGAGGTTGGTTGTCGACCGGGAAGTCGGCAACTGGAGGTTCTTTGTCTACTGGGGAGTCTACCCTGTAGGTTTCTGGGTCATCCTCGTCCTCCTCTTGGACCTAGTCATCCCCATAGTAGTCCATCCCAGTTTGGTCTCCCAACGTGCCCAAATCTGGATCCACAATCAAAAGTGGATCCTCATTACATTGAGAGTAAGGCTGTATACAGAAGGTATCCGAAGACCGACTGTGTTGGTGCTTCAACCCGGGATTTCTTACTTACGGGTACTGGGTCCCTAGACCCTGAGGGTGTAGCCCCGTCAGGTGTATAGGAGAGGAAGTGCTCAGGATTCTTGACATAGAAGTCTGCCAGGGATGACATCCTAGACATAACTGTCTATATCCTCACTAGGCCATTCCTTAGAGCTGGGGATTACCTTTTCCTGGGAGAGTTTCCCTGTTCTATCCTGACTGGACCTATGGCCTTGTGCAGGGGTCTTGGTTAATTTACCAGAAGACTGACTTGTCTGTCTGTTTCTGTGGTGTAGAAGGTGGTTGAGAGTGCTTCTTCTGCTGTTTCCCCCCCCCCCTCCCCGTGGATGGAAGAGTGTTTCCCCAGAGTTTTCACTCCATCTGAGCTTTTCGACGTCTGGCGTCGAGATTCCGGGGGGGGTGGGGTCCCTATCGCTAGAATGTGGAGGTCTGGACTCGGGAGCAGCCGTCACGCGGTCTGCTGACGCCGACTCCTAGAGTGCTGCCTGGGGATAGAGGTCGGCTCCGTATTCCGACGATTGAACTTCCGTTACCTTAGGGAGCAATGGCACTTTTGGCAACAGTGGATGGTTGCCTGGTGTCATGCAGCGATCTTGAGCGAGAACGCCCAGAGGACACCGATCCGGTGGACCATTCTCTGTGTGCCTCCTTCCGAGAACTCGACATGCGCGTCGAGTCTCGGTTGGACTTTGCATATTTAGTGGAAGTGCTGTGGGTAGCGCTCGTGTCGCCAGGGGTTTTCCCCATAGCTGCCCTGCCGGACAAACAACCAAGGTCGGGGACTTGCGATTGGCCGTCTCTCGATGCCACGTTGCCCTCGCCATCCGAAAGCACGGCGTCGCTGCCATCACTGAAGGCGCCCTCCGCTGACATGGCCTCTTGTCGCCTGGCGTGGTGGGCCCAACGTTTGATCGAACGGTCCTTTAGGGTCTTCGTTTAAACAGACTACACGCTCTGCAGTTCGCCTCGGGGTGGTCCCTCGGCAAGCAGAGGTTACACATGGCGTGCCTGTCAATCCAAGGGTAATTGCGGTTGCAATTGGGGCTAAATTGGAAAGGGGTACCCTCCATACGCACCCTGTGGCAGCGGGCTAGTGTGTGCAGGAATATATAAGAAAATGTACCTATATATAACAGTGTAGAGTATTTACCACCCCCCACTCTCACTACTTGCAGGGCCGAGGCCAGAGGCCTTCCGAGGCCCAAGTCCGAGGCCAGAGGACTTCCGAGGCCCAAGTCCGTCGTGCAGCTCTCAACGGTTGTTTTCCTCTCCGGGCCGGCGTCGAGTGTCGAAGTTCGGTGACTCGACATAGGGGTGGAGAAAATGGGGAAATATTAAGATATTTTGCAAAATTATGGCTAAGGCCAGGGAACTCCGCGGGATTCTTCCGACCAGTATGGCGGAAAAAAACAATCAGAGGGTCCTAGACGCTTGAGGGATCATGGGTGCAGTGGACGTCACACTAGGGATAGTATTACTGGCGTGCCCTGTGTCGACGCCCATTTTCGAGATTCGAAAAACAAACTAATATTCTGCAGCTTCCACTAGATGTCGGCCTATGCACAGCATGTGATCTAAGCAGATTCCACAAGCCCAGAAATATATATACGTACACTACCTACCTATTTAGCTAGGCAGAATAAGCAGAGTTTCATAAAGCAAATCATGAATGATGGTTTCTTGGAAATCATTACAAGCTTGCACATCTTATTTGAAAAACACAAAAGCACTCTCAGACAAGATGTAAGAAAATACACAGTGACACTCAACATGAATAATTATAATAAAGTAAGAGGAGGAACATACTTCTCTAGAGTTGAAAGAAGTGGATCCGGCTCAGTACTGCTCTGCACTTGTAACATCTGGTCTCTACTTAAACGGATAATTTCACAGAGTGACTGGGATGCATTTGAATGCCTCTAAAAGAGTTAAAAGATAAAAAAGCCTTCATAAATAGCAAACACCATAATTCATAATGTATACAACATTTCAATAACTGGAGTAAGAGTATTTAATGGTAAAAACCTCTGTGCAGAAAATGACATTCTAACTCCATGCTAAACTTCACTACTCTTCGACATTAGTGGTGTTAAATTACCAACACTGGGAACGTGGACCAAAGTGGTGGGAACAGAAGTTGTCTTCAGATGTTGTAAATATAACATATGGAGGATGAGTGCCTTGTGTGTGTGCTACCCTGAAACCCAATACACTTCCTGTAGCTAATGCAGGCTGGTAGCATGGCCTAGCAATTTACTAGTTGGATGTAGAGTTTTAGCACTAAGAGCTGCGAGTTGAGAGTCTACAAAATAATCAAACTAAAATATTAATATCCAGATACAGAATTTCCTTCCTTTCACTCTGCAAGGAAATATTTGCCTTTGTCCTGCTTTCCCCACTTTCTGCTAATTTCTTGAACTGTTGCTGACTTTTGGAGGTAATTCAAGCCTATTTGCTTCACTTAACCTTGCTGAGCTCTTCTGGTTTAGGGGGAACTGATCAGTCCATGGCTATCAGTGCAGGAGAACTCGGTTTTCCATAGTAAAGTTCTCTGTTTTTACTTGGCAGAAAAACTTTTTGGATACGTTGGGTTAGTTGCATGGTGTGTCCAGGAAACTGAATTAGTGAAATTAACCAAAAATTCTGTCCCACCGGCTGGGCAGTTTTCATCTTCTATGCCGCACTTTTGGCATTTTTTCTTTACAGCAGAACATTTTTTTTTTGTTCAGTCCGAAACACAAAAAATGAAATTTCAGGGAAAGACTAAATTTAAAGGGGCGAAACACCCCTTTCATGCCCAAAAATCTGTTTTGGGAAAAAAGATATTCAATTGAAAAAGTTGGCCAGGAAAATGTCCCAAAAAGCAAATTCTGCTCGGAAAGGCCAAAATGGCAGATTGGGAGAAGTTTGTCAGCAATCCACTAATTTCACTGCGGAAAAGTAATTGGCCATTTTTTCGTACACCCCTACTGGCAACAAATACTTTAATACAATTTTCATTTACAATCTTGTGCACTTTTGCAATTTACAGTACCTTGTACTCTAAACGGGCAGTGCCACGAGATTTCTGTCTGTCCTTTGGCCATCCTGTAGTTGGACCTTCTTCCTGTCCCAGATTTTCCATGCACTGAAAGCCCTTCCTGGGGAAAGCTCCAGCTTTCATAGGAAAAGTGATAATCTCTGTGTGACTGGATGTGGGGCTGGGCCTGTCTAGACCCAGTCCACATTCATGCCGGAGTGTCTGTTGCTGGGCAGATGCAGAGGTAAGAAGCTGTCCAGAATTAAATAGCCCTTGCCAAATTTGAATGGTGCAGACTCTTGCCATTGGTGGGTTGAGGACAACTCCAGCCTGGATAAAAAGGGAACTGCTACAACCGTTTATTAGATCGGTGAAGGAAGGACAGCAGCCTGAAGAAGACCCGGAACTCGCTGTTGGAAGCTAGCCAGCCAGCAGCACTTTCTTCACTTACCCAACAAAGCCCTGTCTTCTCTGCATATCTCCTGAAGGCCTTCATCTGCGTTTATGCCCACTGGCCAATGTGAACAACCAGTCTCAACCTCTTGGAGCGATCGGAAGACTCATCCTGTGGGCTAGCCAGATGTCCTACTGGGCTACTTTGCTGCGCCGGTCGCCACTCCTACTGTGTAGATCCTCAACTTATAGAAGAGGGGCCTTGCAAGGCCAGTTTCCTTGTTTCCACCAAAAAGGTTACATTCCCCCATTTTCTTCGAGTGGCCATAGTGACTCGCTGCCTGCATCACATCCTGAGGGTACTCTGAGGTCAACAGAGTGGTGGTTCAGTAGTTGTGTGTCTGCGGTGTCCAGCTATCCAGCGCACATAACCGGTCCATAGGAACTTGGAACTAGCCGGACCCAAATACCAAATGCCTGAGGAACACATCTACACCCGAAGCCCCATGACTTCCACCAATGAAACCAAGGCACAAATACAGACGGCTCGGCTAATTCATGAACTCCTAAAGTGGTCCCTGAGTGAATCTGAGTGCAGGGGGTGAACCTTTAACAGTGGTGTTCAGTTCTGGTAACCTCACTCGGGCCTCCCCAAAAGCTGATTGTATTGCGAGAGGGTCTTTTAAAAACTTTCTTTTTGTGTACTATGGAACACTTGCAAACTACTTCTTTGCTGAAGCCAACATTTGTTCAAACCTCCAAAAGACAGTCCTATCCTCCTGCAAAAACGTATTAGGACTTGTGAATCTATGGGCACTAGGACCACCTATTTCTAACTAAAGAAGAACTTTTTAAGGATAGTAACTTAAATTGTGATGTTTTGTAGGATGTTTTCCAACTCCTTTATTTTCTGCCTATTAGTTTTCAAATTGTTAATTACTTACCTAGTTCTCTTTTTATTCACTTGCATTACGGCACTTAATCAATTTTCAGAATAGTGTATTATTAAAAGTGAAGTGCTACTGCCCTTAGCAAAGCACACCAAAGTGAAAGTATAGGATAGTAGTACATTTTTCAGTGCGCTACCTTCCTGCTGCATTTCAATGTTTAGAGTTTACATAAGGCCTAAATAACTATTTTCATACATTATGCCTAACTTATTATTAAGAGTGCTCTGTTCGTGCTAAACGGAACCTTTCACCACCCCCACGCCTTCCAAAGTCTAAGCTAATGAAGGAATGCCCCTAAACGCTCACACCAGAAAAAAATACAACCCACTAGGGAAAAAGTCCCAATATGCTCTTGCAAGTGAAAAAAGTATTAAAAATATGTGCATCAGCAAAGAACTCTGCTGCCATGGAAAATTCTATCAAAAGTGTAGAAGCAGAATCTTATAAGGAGACAGTATCAAAGGTGACATCATTGTATACAGTGAAAAACCTGCATGACTGGTTGGTGCGACCCTATAGATAAGTCTGCCTGCTCCATAGGGGATGCCAGGCCATTGGTGTCGTCCGTCCGTCTTCCATCACGTGGGGTCTGCTGGGCTCATCGTCTCCACGGAACCAAGACAGAAGAAGCAATTAGCTACATTTGTGAACAATGCTACTATATCATTATATAGTGCACCTGGCAGGTTTCAGGACTGGCGTAGGGGGGAGTCTTGAGGTAACACCGACCCACACATACTTCACTCATTCACAATCGCATCAGCTCCCAAGGTTTCCACCCTGGCTTTTGAACTATAATGTATCCCTCTGTGTACATTGCACTACAAACCATGTCATTATTAAATAAAGGTGGGACGACCATACTCTCAGATCTTTATGGTTGATTGGTTTATGGTCGGTGGTCTGGGGTGAAGTGGTGTCTCGGAATTCAGAGGTCCTGGGACTAGGGCAGTTGTAGGGGCTATAACTCGAAGTTCGCTGGGTGGGGTTCAGAGGCCTGCTTTGGCTTGTTTGTGATAACACACACACCAAGGCAACTAGTACTGTCTCGTGGCCTTGCATGGCACATTCTTTTTAGAACAAACATTTTGGCAACAACTTTAAAATAAATAAGGGTTTCTGCGGAAATCCGCGGCGTGGGCCTCTCTCATCAGCGCTTGGGCCTGTCCAGATTTACCCTTCAGGCGCACGCCCTGTGTCTAACACACTGAATACTGCATGGCCGTGCATTCCGTATGCTTGGACTACGGCTAATATCTTTAAAAAAAAAAAAAAAGAAAAAGGCATTCGCTTGTTTACGTGCACCATGTCTAAATCGCATGCAATATTATGACTGTGTGGGGACTTTTAGGACGCGCCCCTCCTCCCTGGTCGATCATAATTCTTTCAATGGGGCACGTCTCACCGTAAACCGCCTAGGGGGTGGGATGGGCTTGCTCCCTTCCCAACGTTCCCCCCCCTTTCGTTACTTCTACAGTAACAAACTCCCCCCTATGCATGCGCTTGTGCTCTCTTCTCACTGCTTCCTCATATGTGGGGTTCTTTTATCTGGTATCCAGGTCCTACATACAGACCATAAACTCTGCCCTGACTGCGCATACTCAGCGTTGCATGTATTAGATACACCCCCCCCAATCGCCTGCTCATATCCACTCATACATCCATATAATTCACAGGATCAGGGGTTGAACAACTATGGTGCGATACAAGTGGTCTACTTCGTCTCCATAAGGGATGGGAACCATGCTAGAGATGGGATGGTCAGTCTATTGTATTGCGAGGTACCTTTGAAACTCCAATTGAAACCATCATTCATCATTGCGCTATTAGGCACTGCTTTGGCACAACACCGGAGTGCACAGAAGATGACCAAGA
This sequence comes from Ambystoma mexicanum, assembly GCF_040938575.1. NCBI lineage: Eukaryota > Metazoa > Chordata > Amphibia > Caudata > Ambystomatidae > Ambystoma > Ambystoma mexicanum. Next base: position 955,718,283 of record NC_090934.1, on the reverse strand, counting down.
CGAGCACTATGACGGGCACCAGAATCTTCACGATGGCGCCCAATCAGGACAGGGCCCAATAGAATGCAACATCAAACTAGCCATTTCTTTGCATTCCTCATTTCTTCATGCAAATTCCTAGACAATGTACAGCAGCAATTATGTGAGAAAATGATGATCCGTTCTCCAAGTCTTCGGGAGGTATGAATGCGCAGCAGGAATCGCCAATTTTCCGGCACATGCCTCCTTCCATTGCCGTGAACAATCCGGGACTTATCGATTCTGCATCATCATCAGTCTCAAGGCACACAGCTCAATCTTTATGATGTTGAACCCATGCTAGGTGTCATTTGCCAACTGGACCAGTTTCCAGTGTACAATTTGCAGCCATTTTGCATTGTCCGCTGCCTGCACAACGTCTAATCATTGGGGATTTCAGCAAGCAGCGTAGATGAGTCTCTAGAGAGGTCGTTTGATCCATTCTTTCTCTGAAGCTTCTCATACTGTCCCCTTCCGTGAAACTCTGGCGGTGGTAACTGGTTCTGTTCTTCAAACGCAGGAGAAACGGTCAGTGCTATATAGGGTATTGGCCCCCTTTTCAAATGTTCTTCTGGGATAACCAGTAGTGCTGAGTGCAGTTAAACCAGCGAGCAGTAGTCCCTCCATAACACCAGGAGGTGCTAGTACTCTTGTTGGCCACACACCCATCACTGCCGCTGTGACTCTTAAGGTCTGGAATCAGGCTGGTCTTATTGCAGCGTTCGTTCGAGCCGATAAAAATAGTTCCTTCACTGTGGAAGCGAAGTTCATATGTTTCTTCTCGGTTTTTCCATTGCTGCAATCCAGGTCAACTCTAATATGCTCTGTCCAATTGTGTGTACGGGTTGCTTACACTGGAGCCAGGAGCTCTTCATATCCCAGGAAGCCCTCTGTCAAGCAGTTTATATATTTAAGTCCTTGGATCACCAGATATAGTTGTTGCAAGCATTTGTCTCTAAGATTATCGCTACATTGCAGGGGATCTGGATCCATGAGCTCTAGTCACACACTGTGTGCCTGGAAGGAGCCCTTGACCCTACATAGCACAAGATGAACCAGGCACTGTGCATCTATGATTGGTACTTCTTGTGGCACCAATACCTTGAGTGCTCCCGATGCGTACAGGATTAGTGAACATACTTAACAGCTACTATTCACTGTTTCTCTCCCTACCACACTCCTTATCCATATACCAACTGTTAGACATCTCGGGGTGTCACACATCTTCAATAACATCAAGGCCTAGCCCATGGTAGGCATATTTTGCCCTTTGAGCTGGCCTTTTCATTCTCTTATGTGGCCTTATGGGTTTGGTAACAACACTTCTAATGCTATTATCATTCATGCTTATATTACGAAAAATATTCTTACAAATTAGGACTTTTTTCTAATATACTCAAACTAATACGTACAGGTTTACTTGTTGGTCTGCTATAGCTGTTATTACGCTCATTACTATTGTTATACATATTTACAGTAATGTTGGTGATGTTTGTGTATGCAGCGCCCTCCTCCCCCCTCTTTTATATGACCTCCCCAATAAATTTCCAATGTGAACATTAGAATGGTGAATGAAGTATTTGAAGCCACTGGGGAAGAAAACGAAAGGGGAGGAGGGGAGGAAGGAAGGAAGGAAGGAAGGAAGGAAGGAAGGAAGGAAGGAAGGAAGGAAATTTGTGTACGAGCAGTTGTATATGTGCACATGTGGGATAAGGGGCGGAAGGAATTGTGCAATCTGGCCGTATACTTGGTGCCGAGGTAGGTGAGCAGTGTCAGGTGTCCATAAGGAGATTGAGTAATGTTTGGGGGTGCCCTGCGGACGTTTAAATGGTGACTCCAATATCGAAGCTACTTTCACTGCCAGGGAAGGCAAAAACACTACTTCATATGGGCCATGAAACCTGGGGTTATTCCATTTTCGAACAAAGCTTCTCACGTAGATAAGTTCTCCAGGCAGCAGCGGCTGGGTGGGCGGGGAGCCTGTTACTGTAGTTTGTGCAGCATCCGGTGTGTCCTCTGATCGGGGCAATCTGTCGGGAGATACATTTCATTTTATGTGTTAGAGTTGTGAAATACTCTCAATTCTTCCCCTAAAACAGCTGCCGCTCTATGGGCATCTGATGCTCTCCTGACAGGGGATATGGGTGTATTCATGCGCCGACATGTAACCACCTCATGGGGTGATAAATGGTGGTCCTTGTTGGGTTGTGTGCGTAAACTGAAGAGGGCCAAGGGTATAAGCAGTGCACCCAGTTCTTTAACATGCTGCAAAGCTCAGTTTACTCTTGAGAAAACCATTAATCCTCTCCACAACGCTGTTGGCCTGGGGGTAATACATTGAACACATCCGGTGCTTAATACCAAGTAGTGCCGTGATATCTTTAAAGAGCTCATTGAAAAAATGTGTGCCGTTATCAGACCGTGGCACATTGCACACAGCCCTTCCAAAGAAGAACTCACTGATGAGAAATGTGGCTACACATTTGGCACCTGGGTATACACAAGGTCCTGCTTCGACCCACTGTGGAAAAAAGGCCGACCATAACAATCAAATACCTGGACCCATTGCATCTCTCCCCAAGTCTGCATAATATATGTGCAGCTCTCGGGATGGCACAGTAGGGCGGGGCACAGTGCCCCGTAAATTCGTAGCGTCATGCCTGTGCTGAAACTTTGACACATGGTGCAATATATGATCAGGTTAGTGAGGTGTTACTCAATGTTGGCACAAGCCAGTCCTCGTCTATGTCAGCTGCAATGTGTTGCTTTGAGCTATGGGAGGGGTGGTGGAGTTGGTTGAAAGCTACAGTTAACTCATTAGGCATTACTGCTTTACCGGTGCATTCCTGTCTACACAACAAATCAGTCTGGGATTGCTTGCACCCTCATTTTACCCACAGTTCCTTTTCTTCATTTGGAGCTTTGTCCTGCAATTCAATACATTGTGCAATAGGCACTGCTGTATTTGGGATGTTCTGCTGATTATTTGGAGGCATGGTCACAATGTATTCAGCAGGTGTGGGTACCAGAAGAAAAGCTGCCATTTTGGCCGCCGCTCCTCAGTTTCCAGCATTACAGGCCGGCATGCACTGTTGTCGTGACTTATGCTGAGTCGAAATAAATGGTCACACGACACCCCTGCAATTCCCCCTGCGCTTCAATGAGCTCTGCTGATTGGGCGGAGTAATGCATTAGCAATCTTTTCCATAATCAGTGTCTCATTCACCTGCCTCGAGGCGCACCACTGTGATGACTGTCTCTGGCCAGTTTCTTGATCAATTGTTGCTGACCCGGTCAACAAAGAGAACCTCCCCCTCCTCCAATGAGCGGTCTTTTGCCTGGGGATGTCATCTTCCTTCCCTTCAAACGTGACACAATCATGCATTGGTAAGTCCTCTTCGGTACACATTTCTGTCAAAAAGGAGGAAGGGTTCACGGTTTTGCATCGTACAATGTGGATGTTTGGGCATGAGAGGATAATTTCATATGCTGACTCAATCTGGTCAAGGTAGATTTTGATCCCTCTATAATGGTGAACACTGAATGCTCCATCCACAAAGTGATGGAATACCACCATCACGATAGTTTAACTCTTCTCGATCGTGAACGCAGCGAGTGCTTGCTCGCAAACGAACTGTCCTTGCATCACTGAGTCTAGCATGCCACTGTAGTAGGCCAATGGCTTGTGGCCCATTGTACTCTTCTGGGTCAATACTACAGTCATAAATTGACCGTTAGAATGTGAGAATATGTCAAATTCCTGCATGTAGTCTGGAGTGGCGAGCACCAGGGCTCTAGATATCACTTCCTTTAAATCATTGAACTTTATCTTGTCTGCTGTCCACTCGACTATTATCGCCTTTTTGTGCTTCCTTGAGGGCCTCCAGGAGCAGCCTGGTATATGCTGCACTGCATAGTCTTCAAATCCATTATCTACAGTAGTTAAATTTTTAAAAAAATATGTTTTATTAGTTTTATTGATGCATAGTTAAGTACAATACATTATATTATGACGTACGTTGGTGCATTTTAGATAGCCTTACCCGCCCCTCCCTCAGTACCTCCCTAACCCCAACTTTAGGTCTTGGGTGCCCAGGTCACCCTCTTTGGGGATGGTGCATATTTTGGTGATATCCCGTTTCTCAGGGTCATATATTCGTTGCAGTAGTTATTCAACTCTAAAAAGGTTTGCATATCTTTCACTGTGGTGGGTCAGGGGTGACGCGCATGACGCTGCTCAATCTGATATGATCTTTTGCTGAAATTAACTGACCTAGATACAGCACTTCCTGCTAGCCGTACTGTAGTTTTGCCTTGTCAACTTTGCACCCCTTACGGGCCAGTAGTTGCAGGAGTGTGAGTGCATCTCTGGCTGTGCTGCTCACTGTCACTACATACAAGCAAATCATCCACGTACTTGATGATCATACTGGACACTAGAATGTTTCCGAAGTCAGTGTGCAATATGTTAAAAATGCTTGGGCTCTTGCAGTACCCCTGCGGCAAACAAGTGTGTTTGAAGCTCATTCCGCCCTGAGTTAAGACTAAGATATTGTGAATCAGGGTGCAAAAGTATCAAAAAGAAGGTTTTAGATCCTTGGGGGTGCTACATAAAATGGTGGCGGGGTTAGGGACCATAGGAAATTCCTTCTGTACCACGTTGTTTAGGAGGCGTAAATCCTGGATCATTCTACACTTGCCCCCCCAATACCTTTTACACAGCGTAGATAGTTGTGTTGCACGAGGATGTGGATGGCGTCATTCTACCTTGATCTCGGAGGGCCTGTATTGTGTGTTTAACTCCCTCCTCTGCTGCTCTCGATAGTGGGTACTTTTTCACTCGGGGTAGCACTGCCCCTACTTTCAGCTTTGTGTGTACTGGGGTTACTGCCTGTAAAAGCCTGACAATGTGTGGATTGGTGGTCCACAACCTTTCAGGGACATACTTTAGGTCTGCTTCAATGAAGGGGGTGGGGCCACAACAACCACCAGGGGTATTGCACTCTTCGATACTGCACCATATTTTCGCAAGGGGATACAAATCTAGTATTCTCTCCATCACTGTCATTACTTTCAAACAATTCTGCATCCATCACCTTCAGAGGAACAGTGGGGTTAATGCAAAGCACTGTACACCACTCACACCCATCCCAGTCTGTCCATAGTACGACAACTCTTGGTTGACACCAGCAACACTTGAAGGTCTAGGGCTATTATTGTGCCAGTCACCAACTCTGGGGATACAACAAAGCGAAAGATAAACCCGGTCGGTACTCTCCAACAGCTCTTGGCAATTTGCAGCACCGCCTCCACAAGTACTGTTATTCCATATATAAAAATGTCCGGCTCCACAGGTATCCCACGGACTAGTACCTCCCCTGCCATTGCATGCATTACCACCACTGCTCTTATTGCACACATTCCTGGCGTGGCACAAACCATGCTGTGATCTGTGAATGAGATTGTCATGTACAACCTGCTAAGCAGGTCCCTGCCCGACAGGAGAACTTTCAGGGAGCACACACAACCTTCCCTCCCACCTTTACGTCCACTGCTGCAGCGTATGGAACCGTAGAAATAGCCCCAGAGAAGCCCTGCGTGTCAAGAATTTTGACCGATAGTAGGAAGTCCCCTCTCACTGATGCATGATTTTGTTGCACCCAAATTGACCATAAAAATGAATAGCTTATTTCCCATCTCTGCCCCCACCAAGGGTTCCCCTTCAGGGTTGGGGGTCATTGACAGGACAGGTCCTGCAAGAGTTCTCTGTGGGCTTTCTAGTCATAGTAAAGGGGTTGTCCCAGGAAACTAAGAGGGCACCAGACCACAGCTGCGCCTTGGAAGGGGGGGCATACCATTTGGTGCTCCGTTGAACAGGGTTGTGCCACTGCCCTGCTGGAAGGTGTGCTGAGGTGTGTTGTACTGTCTGATTCTGTTGCACTTTTGGGTCAGGTATCTGCGGGGGTAACTGGGTGTAGACCTGGTGTATCTCATAGGGTATAGAAGTCATTCTGGGCATCAGCATTTGTGTGGTTCCATGGGGTGATGGGGCATAGTTCTATCCCATCCCTGGTCTGCTCCTGCATCCTCTTGAGAAATTACCCCACTTCCCACAGTTCCAACATTGTGAAGGCCACATTAGTCCAAACCCCCCGCCCAACTGCTCCTCAGAAATCCACATCTTCCTTGCTGCAGTCCTCCTTGTTGGCACTGTGGGCCAGGGTATTGTAGGCTCCCGCCCCACTGTCCTTGCCCTCCTTCTGACCAAACCCCAGCTATTGTAGTGTTTGCAAACTCTTGGGTGCTTCCTGCCACCTGCATCTGCACTGGCGTGGACACAGATGCCTCTACAGCAATTGTAGATTATTTGTTTTGTACTAGTTTCGCTTGCTCTGCTTGCCGCCTCTGGGCAGTTTCGCTGTCGCACTCTTATCCTCTTACAGTGGTGTATTTTTATGGTCTATATTTTGGCTCACCCCTTCGCCTCAATGTGCACGACTTTGTCTGCTGCTTTTTGCACCAATTAAGGTAGTCCCTTTTTAACAAAGTAGAAAAAGGGTATTGACTGATCCCATGAGTCACCCATATCCGCTCTTCACATCTCCTGAACTTTAAGAATAAACTGGGAGGGTTCTTCGTCATCGCCTATAGTACATTGCATTATCGATTGTAGGTCAGGTGTGTCGGGGAACTCTTGCCGCAGCGCGTCCCATATCTGCTCCCGAATCTGGTTTTTAAAGATGCTGTATCGTGTGCACCGTTTCCCAAATTCTCTCGTGGATATCCTGCATTTACCCACACATCCCCAGCCTGGTCTCCAAAAGTCACTAACAATAAGCTTTCCATGTGGCCAACCAACAGGGGTAACCCGGCTGTCTTTTTCGAAAAGCATAAATCCATTTGTCCGCACCCGCTGGGAGGGGTGGGAGCACCTTTATTAATTTATTTTTATCCATCTGCAACCATGGCACATATGGCGGCCTGCCCCTGCCGGGCCCCTTATGTATGAGAGGCATCTGCATCTTTACCCTACCCAGTCAATCCTTTTACCACTTCCTCTTTGCTTTGCTACTGCCATCCGGCCAAACCTGCTCCTTAACCTACCATCCCACAAACTCTCCACCCGGAGAGTATGGTCAGACCCTTGCTCTGCCTCCTCTTCCTCATCATCCTCAAACTCATCCATTGTACTCCACCCGCCTTCCTCTCCATCCCTGCAAGATCTTAAATTCTCATAGCCTAAGCTGTAAGCCCGCTCGCTTGCGCCCTTCTCCTTCCTTCGCTATATGTATGTTCTTTATGGCTGTGCCATCTATTCTGTAAAAGTCTCCTGTTTTTCACCCATCTAATCCTGGCTCTGCTGGTTTGTCGGTCTTCACCTCACTCTGTGCTGCCCGCAGTCTGGGCAATTCTGTTTGTGCCAATGCCGCTTCTAGGTCTCTATTAGTAATATCAGCATGTGCTGGGACATCCAGAGGGCACACATATGGGGGTTGTGGGGCCATCACCGTGGTGGACAATTTGGGTTACTATAACCTACTGCACGGCGAGCTGTTAATGTTAATACCCTGCATTCGGCTGGTGCCGCGCCCTCCATTCATGGACAGTCGCCCCGGCTATCATTTTGTGCTCCTCCCTCAGAATCTTCTGGATCTTCAAGTTCTAGTACTTCTCTCCTCTTTTGCAGCTGTTTACCCTTATACTTGGCTGTCAAAAATATGGACATGTGTTCCAGGATACCCTTATTATGGGAGCATGTCTGGCCATGAGTGGGGCATCCCCCCCCCCTCTGGTCTCCACCACCCTGTCAAGATATGGTGGCATGGCCTTATACATAAACTCTGAGTGTTTCTCCTCCATTATAATGGTCCTTGTGCCTTACTGCCCTTACACCTTTGCTGACACGCTGCCACTGCCCGTCAAAAAAGTCAGTCCTTCATCCCCTCGGTCCCGTCAGAAAATCAAAAATAATTTATCCCCTTTTTCTTCCCACACCCCCCAATCTCACACTCCACACACTCAAAACACACTACTTCCATAACACCCCTCTGCGAGCATCCACCCAACACAAAAACAAACAAAACAAGCTAAAATAAGAAAATATTCCCGAGCCCACTAATTATGCAGGGCTCCTACTAATTTCCCGTTTTCCTCCATTGTACAATATAAGATGTACCACCTTCTTCCCTCACTCGGGAAGGCTCCATCACATTCGGTTTTCCTTTTCTTATTATTCACCTTAAAAAAAAAATTGACGAAACCACATCTACACCAACATTCTCACTTTCTGCATGTGTCATGATCTCTGCTTCCAAAAGATCAGGACTTGCCCGACTCCCTTGGAAGCAGACCCATAACCCCGGTTCCGAGTGCCAGCCAGTCCCAATTGGGACCTTTTGGACCCTGTCCTGGCGCCAGTGGCACCAGGCTCATAAAGATGCCCAGTCCCAGCACTGGAAGCGCCGGGCTCATAATGCTTGGGTGGACTTACCTGCAGCAGACCATGCTGCTTACTTACCTGCCAGTTGAACCACTGATCCTCTTCTGTTTGGGACTACTTTTCCTGTTGGGTGGGGCAGGAGCCACTCCCTAGGTTCAGAACACTGGAACTCTTCTGGAAAGCAGGAACTCTTTTCTTAGGCATGGCTGTGGAAGGAGACACCTAAGCACTACAGGAGGCTATTTAAACCACACCCGATGGATGAATCTTGCTTTGCGTTATTCTGCATTCTCTGCAGCAGAACGCTCATCGTGTCTTCTGCTTCTGATCCTGGGCCTAAGGGAACAAAGGCTTACCATCCTGGAATCCAGTCTTCAGCAGCACCTGTAAAGACAAAGAAAGAACAGGTTAGCACTACGGTCTTCAGTGGCAGCGCATCTTTTACCTGGTCCATCGGCTGTCACCAACGCCTCGCGCTGCATTCCGGCATCTGAAAGACAAAGGCTTAACTACTCTTCGCATGCTCCGGAGGTCTTCGCACTGCATTCCGGCATCTGAAAGACAAAAGCTTACCAGCTCTTTGCACGCTCCGGAGGCCGTCGGCGCTGCATCCCGCATCTGAAAGACAAAAGAAGGTGCGTTTAAAGACATTGGGCAACTTTATTACTCACGTGCCATTACTCCTTCCCACGCCGAATCCAGTGGGTATTCCAGCACCCTTCAGCTTCTCTAAAGCTCCGAACTTGTACCTGCAAGATAAAAGGGACAGTTAGTGCGCATCGTGAAGCAGGCTACAAGCGCTGACTTACGTGCTTCCAGGCGCTTCTATTCCTCACGCGGGTTCGATCCTCAACTCTCATCAGCCCGCCATCCGCCATCGCCGGAACCCTGCAAAACAAGAGATATCATTACAAAAGACTTTTAAGACATTTGAAGTGCCCAGAACTTACCGTTCGTGCAGTTAACGACGGACAGCAGTCCTCTGAGGTCAAGAGGCCTGCACCCTTATCCAGTGAAGAAACTGGTTACGGCACCCTGCCCCGAGGCAGATGGAGAGCTCGGCGTTCACTTACCTAAGGTGAGGGCGTTAACCTTTGGGGTTCTACAGGAGAAGAGACAGGGAAGAGGAGAGAGGCACCCAATAACCCCAGTTCATTAATCCCATATTTTCTATCTGCAGACATCTTACTCTTCGAGTCAGACATACAGTGCACAGAGGTCCAGCCCAAAGAGCCAACTGTGTGTTACACATCACCTTTGAAGATACGGCATTCACCCAGTCAAGACCGGCGCCTCTGCGGGAATCAGGTGAGCATTACAGCATGCTCACAACCTTCACACTTTCCCATATACCCATCCCCTAATTGTTATCACTTGCATGTGTGTGTTCACCCGAACTCCTCTGTCAAAGGGTCCCAACAATACCAGTCTGCACTCTCCTCGGAGCTGCTCCCAGCACCAAAGAGCAGACAGGAATTCTGCAAAGACTTCTCCTGTAAGACCACTCGAGAATACACGTTTATCAGGACTGGTCGCTGCAGGGTGTACAGCCCCTCTGGGAAAGCGGCCTGGAAGCCTCCACAGGCACAGAGGGCACTGGGATCACATCTGGTTCACCAAATGAAGGCACGCCCTAAACATTCACACCGGAAAAAATACAACCCACTGGGAAAAAGGCACAATATGCTCTTGCAAGTGAAACAAGTATGCATTTCTGCAAAAATAGGTGCATCAGCAAAGAATTCTGCTGCCATGAAACGTTCTGCTAAAAAGTGTACAAGCAGAATCTGATAAGGAGACATAGCGTCAGAGGTGACGTCATTGTATACAGTGAAACCCTGCGTAATTGGTTGGTATGACCCTCTACATGGTCGGCATGCTCCATAGGGGATGCCAGGTCATTGATCCCAGCCCAGTCCGTCTGCCGTCCGTCTTCCATCATGTGGGTTCTGCTGGGCTCATCGTCTCCAAACAACCAAGGCTGAAGAAGCAATTAGCTATATTTGTGAACAATGCTACTCTATCATTACACGGTGCACCTGGCAAGCTTGCAGACTGACACAGGGGGAGTCTTGAGGTCACAGCGACCCACACATACTTCACCGATTCCAGATCGCGTCATAAGTTCCCAAGGCTTCCACCCTCACTTTTGAATTATAATGTATCCCTCCCTGTACCGAACTACAAAATAAATGGGGGACAACCATACTCTCAGATCTTTATGGTTGATCGGTTTATGGTCAGTGGTCTGGGGTCAACTAGTATCTCGGAAATCAGAGGAAATGCAGTTGTAGGGGCAATGACTCGTAGTTCGCTGGGTGGGGGGTCGGATGCCTGCTTCAGCCGGTTTGTGAAAACACGTACACCAAGGTGCCCAGTACTGTCTTGTGGTCTTGCAGGGAACATTCTTTTTTTAGAAAATACATATTGCCAACAACTTTAAAACAGATAAGGGTTTCTGTGGAAGTCTGCGGTGTGGGCCTCTCATCAGCACTTGGCCATATCCGGATTTCCCCTTCAGGCTTGCGGCCTGTGTCTAACGCACTGAATACTGCACGGCCATGCAGGCCCCCGTGCTTGGACTATGGCTACTACTATCTACAAAAATGGCACTCACTTGTTTAAGTGCACCATGTCTAAATCACATGTAATATGACCATGTGGGGTACTTTTAGGACGCCCCCATGGTCTATTATAGTTCTTTCAATAGGGTTTGTCTCACAATAAAGCGCTGAGGGGGTTGGGATGGGCTTGCTCCCTTCCCAACATTTCGCTGTTCAGTCACACTGCCCTGATAGTGTGGCTAGACAGTGTTTGTCTGTGTTCATCAAAATAGGGTGGACTCTCAGGATCTGTTCACAGGGGCGATTCTGAAAATCCATCTGAACACACATTCTTTCCTTCATCTCTAATTGCTCGCAAGTCATGCTCCACACTTTCACCTCAACAACCCACCCAGTGCCGAAAGGGGTCCCACAGGGAACATCCCCATCTCCCCACCTCTTCAATATCTTATCTCAGTCCCCATTTCCCACACACATCCGCTCCCACAATCTCACCTAATACAATTACGCAGATGATTCCCAGATCATCCTCAAAATGAATCCCAAAATCAGCAGGCTCCACCGGTCCAGATCAGTCGTCATGCCTCTCGCATATTGACCACTAGATGACAACCAACCACCTCACCCACAACCATGGGACAACAGAAATCGTAGTCTGCAGGAAAACCACGCTCCTTTCCCAACCTATTAGCCTCACTCTCTATGGTCCCCCCCTGTTCCCCTCTCCTGCGGCAAACTCCAGTTTGGTGAAAACACTCAGATCCGGTGCAGCTGTTCTACTTGTTATCCCCCAATATAACTGCAAGACTCCACCACGTGGAACAAACTGTCTCTCCACATCCGCAGCATCGACAATCACCTTGCATTCAGAAATCTGGCTATTTCCTTCCTCTCCCACTCTATGCTTTGATTCCTCCTCGCACTCAAGAGCTGGCCCAGTCCCATCAAAACACCTTTACTTTGAACATCTGCGGATGCCGGCAGCGTTCGCAGCGGTACACCGTGATAAATTCCCACAGAAGATCATGTATCACGCGCGTGTTGCCGTCTTCCACCGCCAGCCAGCCGCCCCCACCCGCCTCCAACGCACCTCGCGCCTAGAACACCAACGTTATAGCTGGCACAAACTGGTTACCCAACAGCACCTGTAAATCAAATTGCACCTTGGATGTGACCACAAAAGTGTCTGGACAGAAGGCTCGATCAGACGGACCACAAGAGGTAGCAACGGTAGCGGGATCAGTCTGAATAGGGGACAAGTATGATTGCGCACTCAATTGGAAAGCCCCAAATAAGTATCAAGGGCTCGCCTAGGCACTCCGATATCGACCTGTGGCTTCCCTGGAGTTGGAGAGGAGTAACACGAGTTCAATTAGGGCTATTGGTCACGGAACACTTGTGCAATTAGGGGGTAGGAAAAGAGATGCACTGAGACGCAGTGAAAAAGCTCTCCCCGCTGGGGACGGGAAACAATATCATTTGTCTTGGCCCACAGGAAAGAAGGTCTATTTAACTTACCTGCCGATCGCACTCAAAATGCCACCAGCCAGGTCCTCCCCAATGGTAGTATGCCAACCCACCAGAAGATGCCCTCAAATGACTATTCTATCGCTATCACCTTGAGAGACCTTAGAAAAACATCAAAAATTCTGCCCTGGTCTAAGGGATGCATAAATGGCAAAGTATGTGGATACATGCCGCAGGTACGGCTCCCCATCTATGCACCTTAGAAAGTCTGGTCTAGCAGCTCGCATAGGCATCCACACAAACCCCTGACATGCCTAAACACCTCTGCCATTAGTATACAGCGACAACCTACTTAAAAATGTCGTCTAGCTGGGCACACATTGAGTCTCCTACACTAGCACCATCTTTAAACCGCTGACAGCATCCGCCCATGTGCCCGACCTCTGGTTTGCTTCCTGGTGCTCAGCCAGCCATCATAAATCCTAACCAGGCAGAATACACACACACCTTAAAGTAAATTCTTAGAATTTTCCCATACATGGACTTCGGTCCCTGAGGACGCCCGAACCACAAAGCGCATTGAGGCCAAACAAAATGGCAGCATATAAAGGACTACAATATCACTTTCTAGTATCGGATCAGTATTTCATCTTGAAACATTGATCCAGCCTTGAACCATCATCCCTTGTTTTATATACATTTCTATCAGATCCCATTCATTCTCACATATGGTCTTCCCATTGCGCTTGCAATAGAATTGTTATTCAGTGACTCGAGATTTGTTTCCCAAGACACTCACCCCCTTCACGTTTAAGTGTTCCTCAAGCTTCTCTGCACATCTTCTGGTCAAGTGTTTTTAAGCACCTCTTTGGTTTTAGTGCTTCCAAAAGACTTATAACGTTGGTGGTTCAACTACTCTTCCAAGCACCTCCCAGGGCTTAGTTCTAATCTCAGCAGCTCATTCTCACCTAGTGTTCCTTCGTACCAGACCAGATCATGAAATCTGTGCTCCAAGTGTCCATGGTTATGCCTCCTCCTTGTATCTTTCCTACACTCCAGGAAAGGCATTCCTACGGGCAATCTTCTGATCAGCATAGGTATTGACTGCTTATTCACTCTAACCAGGGCAATGCACTGGAAGGTTAAATACTCTCCATGCACCATTTTATCTTCCTTTCCAGTTTCATATTGCCAGTCGTGTGCATCTTTGTTCATTTAAGGCAAGAGCTACGCCATACGCAAGATCAAAATTCTGCTGACCACCTCTGTTAGTCCACGATTATCCCACAGTGCCTGTTCAGCTCGTGCTAAATATCACCATGTCACAGAGCCTAACAAGAGAGTCCTAAATCACCATTAGAGCCTTTTTAGTTTTGGCTATTCGGTGACACTCAAGCGCCACCTATGATTATGATTGGTTATTTATAACGTGCTTAATAAAAACCGAAGCTATTGCATTAGTGTATTCTGTAGGATCTGGTGTGATTTTTTTTCAACCGAAGAAATTGAGAAAAGGGTAGATTGTCTTTCAGATGGAGTGGGTGAAAGCTACCAATCTACCCTTTTCTCAATTTCTTCGGTTGAAAAAAAATCACATCAGATCCTACAGAATTACTAAGAACAAGAAATCATGAAAGACAGATTCAAGAAAAGAGGATTTCCAACGGAAATAATTGGCAAAGCATTAGTACGAACTAACGCTATAACCAGAGAAGATTTAATTCAGGACAAACCCAAGAAAAACACAAGACTCATTCACACCTTAAAATACTCCAGCCAAAGTTTCCAAATCAAGAGAATAATCGACAAAAACTGGGATCTGATAAAATCAGATCCAAATCTTAACAGATTATTCCCGACCCGCCCAGGTTAGCCTATAAGAGGGGCAAAAACGTTTAAGATAGTCTAATTAGGGCAGAAAGAATGAAGAAACCAACCCAAACCACATTCAGAAAACAGAAGATGGGAACACATGCCTGCCTCAACTGCCAACACTACTCCAACCTCATCAAGGGGGACCACATAAGACACCCTAATAGCGGTAAAAAAATAATGCTAAAGGACTTTGCCACTTGTGAAAGTAAAAATGTGATCTACGGATTAAAGTGTCCATGTGGAAAATATTACGTGGGCAAGACCACCCGCAAAGCACGTGAGAGATGGACGGAACATTAATCCAATATACGAACGGGCAACATTAAATCCCCAGTTGCCAGACACTTCAAAGAAAATGGACATAATATATCTCAATTGAGACTGGTTGTACTAGAGGTGCTTCGAACAGCCCCAAGAGGGGGAAACTTAGCCAAACGATTGACACAAAGAGAATTATTCTGGATCCATAAATTGGATGCCATGACTCCATTAGACTTAAACGAAGACTTTTACTTAGTACATTGGGTATTTCACAAGAATGGACCTAACAAAATTTAGTCTAATATACACTTATGTAAGTTACTTAAAAAAAAACAAATGATACAAAGTTTCCAATGTAACAAAGGTGAACTGGTTACTCATTAGAGTGTAAGTCTTCCATCATTGAGACAGACGTTCAATGTAGAACATTGTATGTAATGATATATGTACCCATGCATATTGTACATATATACAAAGGTTTAAATGAAATATCAGGGTGATGTAGACTAAGCCTCAAAACAACAGGCGCGATGAATCGGAAAGTGTGAGCCCGAATGGACTTTTAAAGGAATACACCTGCTTTAAGCAGTACCGTTGCAAAGGACTACAAGTATGTTTTTTCTAAACTTTTGTACAGGTGAAACATTTGTACCTACACAACCACATTTCGCAGAACCACTAGTATGTTTTTTTACTGTTGACATCTACCTTACTGTAATGCCATTTGAGACCTACTCTTAGGAACACCCATGAACATTATTACCACTCGAGAACTATTCCAACTCTGCTCTTATGTTTCTAAGGGATTTTTCTATCCCAAGACGTCCGTCCGCTCTGACGTCTTACCTACCTTTCAGAACTTGATCACTTCCATACATTCTTAATACATTTTCTACCTTTGTATGTTGTGTTGCACTCGCCACTAACGTACACTACTCTTCCTGATTTTTTGTTTACAATAATGACGTCACCTGACGCCACTGCGCGGTGACGTCATTGTCAAGCGCCATTACTTCAGTGTGCCGCCCGGTACTCTTACTACGAGCACGGGAACGGACACGCCATTTCTCCATTCTTGCCGGACTGAGAAGGTAAGCAGATCCTCCTCTGCACTACCTTGCTTCCTTAAACTACACGATCGGGCTCTAACGCCTTTTTCTACACATTTTAAACAGAGTACGACTCAGATTGAGAAGTCACAGTATCTCGTGTTCTGCCGGATCCTCCAGGTTGAGATTGTTGCCATTCTACCTTCACGGTGACTACTTTCCTTACCATAAGGGTAAGCACAAAAACCTTTTGAGACTAATATTCTTTTGTAAAGATGCAGCCCGCCTCATATCTTTCAACATGAATAATCATTGATTAATAGCCCTCCATTTATGAATGAAGCACTCTTTCTCTTGTCAACTACCGACAATGACCATGATATCTCCTACTTGAATGCCTCTATTACACCGCCATTTGGCGGTCAGACCCTTGAATGCCTTTTTAAAAAAAAAAAAAAAAAATATAGAATATCTACTACTTGAAACTTTGAATTTGGTATATTGATTGTTGGACACACCTGATTGTCTAGGATAGAATAGACCGAACAACTTTATAGTTCAATAACTGAGTGAATATGTTTACTTTAATGATATTTACCTAAGCCAGCAGTACATTGGGTTCTTTCCTGATGAGAATGCATGTGAATACAATATATTGAATTATGATTGACTTTGAATATATATCATATAGATAATTACATGTTTTGTTGAAATTTCCCTTTAGATGTGATAAATTTTGTTCAATATGCCCCTGAAGAAGAGATGAACTTCTCGAAACGCGTTGGGCCAACTATGAATTATTGAAAATTAAAGAAACTGGAAATACCTACAATTTATGTGTTGAGGTTCTTCATTGAATACTAAAATGTTTTTCTGTGATTTAAACTAAATAAGTATTGCAAAGTATGTACACACATATTTGGTGTATCTAAGTCATATTCATAATTGGGCTCTATTTGAGCTAGTGAAAGTGTGCAGGGGACGGGAGTTCCTCTATTAGGAACTTACTTTGTTTTTGTATATTTTACAACCCATATGCCAGGGTTGACCTATCTCCCATGCACCTTAAATTGTCCTAAAAGCACTATTGTGCTATTTAACATGTATCCAAATACACAAACATCAACAATAGGAGTGCATGGTGAACACAATTGTGGTTTTCTTGTGTCATCTCCAGCCATTTCCTTGCATTAGCCCTAATTTTCATCAGGTTGCTGTTTGGCATCATATTAGCTCTAGCTAATACCATTGCATACAATAAACAATGAACCAGCTGGTGCATTACAGACTTTCCAAAGTAACACAAGACATCGCATTTGCAACTTAACATGAATAGGCGTTGTGTTAAATTCAAAACACGTCATTTCCATGGCCTGCATATAACTACCGGGGCGCCATCTCTCAGTTTATTAAGTCTTGCTTTGACGGTCTTCATTGTCAATACATGACACATTTTGTACTGGGGGGTCGTATATATTAATAATATCGAAGACCTTTTTTGGCTGGCAGGCCATGGCGCGAGGGCAGGAAATCCTGGTGACCAGTACATCCTTAAAGTCTGGCAGAACCAACTCCAGCCCCATTGATTTCTTCACACCCAATACCAACCCTCTCCCCCTTTAAGCCAACCACATCTCATTATAATGTTGCAAATGTTTGGATTTATTTAACTGTAACCAGAAAAGTAGCGGCATGCATTGGGCCTCAAATTTAGTTTGAACACCAACTTCCATAAGTAGTGGGACCGTGGGTGTAGGAACAAGTTACTTACCTGTAACTGTTGTTCTCTAGCATGGGTCTGGCATGGATTCACATGCTCATGAATATTCCCCGTCGTCAGGCTGGGAATCCTCGGTAAAGAAAAAACCAGTATCAGTTTCGTTTCTGATCTGTCTTTCGCAGTAATAACCAATCACTGGTCTCTGCGTCATACTGACCACAGCCAATGACTGCCCTCTACCTAAGCACCGCCTCTGGCAGCCATCTTCAGATTTGGAAGCACGTGAAGTGGCAGTATGACCAAGTGAAGAGCCGCAGAGGGGTAGGCGGGAGGGTTCGCATGTGAATCCATGCCAGACCCATGCTGGAGAACAACAGTTACAGGTAAGTAACTTGTTCCTTCTCCAGCATGGGGTCTGGCATGGATTCACATGCTCATGAATAAAGAATACATAGCAGTACACACATGCACAACCACGGGAGGTGGCAAAGGCTCAACATTAAGCATCACATCAACTCAACATTAAGCATCTTACCTCCTCACCAGGCTCACCTCAGGCGAACAGGTTGCGCAGCACTGCTTGGCCGACCCTGGACTCCTCCCTGGAATCCCGGTCGACGCAGTAGAATTTCGTGAAGGTGTGCGTCGACCTCCACGTAGCAGCCCTGCATATGTCCAGCAGGGGCACACCAGATAGGAACGCCGTGGTAGCTGCGATCGCTCTGGTGGAATGGGCTCTCGGACGGCCAGGCAGCGGTCGGTTTGCCAACCGGTGACAGCACATGATACAGCCGGAGAGCCATCTGGAGATGGAAGCCTTCGAGAGAGCCTTCCCCTGATTGACAGGTCCAAAGTTCACAAAGAGTTGTGACGTCTTCCGAAAACCCTTCGTGCGGTCCACGTAGAACTTCAGCGCTCTAGCTACATCCAGCGAGTGCAAAGTCCTCTCAGCCGGCGATGAAGGCGACGGGAAGAACACAGGTAACACCAAGGGTTCGTTGAGATGGAAGTCCGACGGTACCTTGGGCATGAAGGAGGGGTGCGTCCTGAGCACTACCCTCGTGTCGTGGAAAGTCAAGTACGGGGCCTTGCAGGAAAGGGCCTGGATCTCTCCCACTCGTCGTGCGGAGGTGATGGCCACAAGAAAAGCTGTTTTCCACGATAGAAACTTCAACGGGGCCGAGTGCAGAGGCTCGAACGGAGGTCCCATGAGCTTGGTCAGCACCACGTTGAGCTCCCACGCCGGGGCCGGAGCCTTCACCGGCGGGAACGATCTGAACAGTCCCTTCATGAACTCTTTCACCAGACGATGAGACCACAAGGACGTCCGCCCCGTGGTTCTGGTGTATCGGGAGATCGCAGCAAGATGAATCTTGATGGACGCGTGTGCCAGACCAGCTTTGGCCAGCGTCAGCAGGTACGGCAGTACTTGGGGAGCCGTAATCCGTAGAGGGTTAATCTTCTGTGCGTGGCACCAGACAGAGAACCTCTTCCATTTGTGTCCGTAGCATTTAAGAGTCGAGGACGCCCTGGCCTTTGCAAGAACCTCTCTGCAATCGGCCGGTATGTCGTATCCTCCAAACTCTAGCGCTGCAGGAGCCAGGCCTGCAAGTTCAGCGACTTCGGGTCGTGGTGGAGGATGGCGCCTCCTTCCCTGGAGAGTAGATCCGCGTCCGCCGGCAGCTTGATCGGCGGGGACGCTGACAAGTCCAGAAGGTCCGGGAACCATATCTGCCTCGGCCACGCAGGTGCGACGAGGATCATCCTGCACCGTGACCTCTTGAGCTGGTTGACGAGCCGGATTAGCAGAGGCAAGGGAGGGAACGCGTAGAGGAACAGGCCCTCCCAGGGGAACGAGAAAGCATCGCCCATGCTCCTCGTCTGGGGAAACCTGCTGGCGAACCTCCGGCACTTGGTCTTCGTCGCCGTCGCGAACAGGTCGATCTGGGGTGTGCCCCACCGTCGGAAGAGGCGATCCACCAGATCCTGCCGTAGTTCCCACTCGTGGCACGAGCGCAGCTCCCTGCTGAGTGAGTCGGCGATGGTGTTTTTTATCCCTGCCAGATGAAACGGCACCAGAAAAATCCCTTGGGCGACGGCCCAATGCCACAGGTCCTGCGCCTCCTTGGACAGCGCTGGGGACCTGGTTCCGCCCTGTTTCCTGATGTAAAACATGGTGGTGGGGTTGTCGGTGAAGATCCTCACCACCTTGCCCTTGAGGGACGGAAGGAAGGACCTGAGGGCCCAAAACACTGCACGGAGCTCCAGGACGTTGATATGCAGGGACTTCTCCGTCGGGAGCCAGAGTCCCCTTGCGTGCAGATTTTCGGTGTGCGCTCCCCACCCTTCCAGGGAGGCATCCGTGGTCACAGTCTCCTGGTGGGCTGGGGTCTGGAAGTCCATGCCCGCCGTCAGATGCGCGCGGGTGCCCCACCACCGTATCGCTCGTCGGAAACTCTCGTCGAGCTTGATCCTTTCCTCGAAGCTGCCCGTCGTCTGGATCCAGCGCGCATCCAGGAATTCTTGCAACGGGCGCATCCGGAGCCTGCACATGGGAATGAGGTAGATGCAGGAAGACATCATCCCGAGGAGGGACTTGATGGACCTCACTTTGGCCGCGTCGGCCACCAACATCCGTTGCACCTTGCCCAAGATGGTCCTGGTCCTCTCCTCCGACGGGGAGGCCAGAAGGGACACTGTGTCGAGCCTCGCTCCCAGAAACAGTGCGACTTGCGCGGGCACCAGGTGGGATTTGGCGTAGTTCACGGAGAATCCCAGGTCCGTGAGGAGTTGGACGGTCCTTGCCATGTGGACCACGGCGAGCTCCCTCGTCTTGGCGCGGATGAGCCAGTCGTCCAGGTAGGGGTAGACGTGAATCCCCTCGCGGCGCAGCTGCACCGCCACCGGTGCGAGGCACTTGGTGAATACCCTGGGTGCCGACCGTAGTCCGAAGGGAAGGGCTTTGAACTGGTAATGACGCCCTTGGACCACGAATCTGAGGAATTTTCGGTGCCCCTTTAGGATGGGAATGTGGAAGTAGGCATCCTCCAAATCCAACGACGATAGGAAGTCTCCTTCCTCCAGCTGACCCAGGACGTGCTGGAGGGTGACCATCCGGAACTTCTGCGCCTTGATGAACTTGTTCAGACGTCGCAGGTCTAGGATGGGGCGCCATCCTCCCGTCTTCTTCTTCACGAGGAAGTATCGCGAGTAGACTCCGGAGCCCCGAAGCCTCTTTGGGACGAGTTCGATGGCGCCCTTTCTGAGCATCGCCTTTACCTCCAGGAGAAGTTGAGGGACGTGAAGTTCTTTCCTGGCCACGGGGGGGACGCGCGGGCACCTTCTTTGAAACTCGAGCGCGTGGCCCCGGGCCAGGGCGTCCAGCACCCAACGGTCGGTGGAGATGGACTCCCACACGCTGACGAAGCCCGCCAGCCGGCCTCCCACCGGGGTGCTTCGGTGGGGGCCCGACCCCACGGCCGGTTCAATCCTGCTTGGACGCGGCCTTGCCGCCTTGACCTCCTTGGCGACGACGGCGGGGTCCGCTAGACTTGCCTCGTCCTCTGTAGGCCTCTTGCGACGACTAGCGGGCCGCTTGACGGTAGGAAGCGAAACCGCCGCCGGAACCTTTGGAGGCGCCCTTGCCTCCGCCGCTCCGAAAGGGCGTTCGTCGTTGCTGCAGGACTCCAAGGGTCCGGGCCATCTCAGTATCCGCCTTGATGGCCTGAAGGGAATCGTCCACTGTCTTCCCAAACAGGTTGTTCCCGTCGAAGGGCATGTCCAGGACTCTGGTCTGGACGTCCTGCCGAAAGTCCGTAGCTTTGATCCATCCACGACGTCGAAGGCAAACGCCGTTGCCCAGCTGGCGGAACCCAGTGTCGGCGATGTCTGTCGCCACGGTGATGGCGTGGTCCGACGCCACCTCACCTTCCTGCAGGATCTCAAGGGCCTCCGCCCTCTTGTCGTCCGGCAGAAAATCCAGCAGGGGAGCTATCTTGTACCAGAGCTCCCTGTCGTAGCGGGCCACGATAGCCAAGGCGTTGGCCGCTTTAATCGTCGTCGCTGCCGACGAGATGACTCTACGTCCCATAGCATCCAATTTCTTTCCCTCGCCGTCCGGCGGGGAAGTCGATGTGGAGGCCGCACCCCCCCCCGCTTTCTTCCTGGCTGCCGCGGAGACGACGGAGTCCGGGGTAGGCTGCGCCCGGAGGCATAGGGGGGCCGTGTCCGGGACCCGGTACTTTTTCTCGTACCGGTCTCTTCTAGCTGGCGTCGTGGAAGGGTTCTTGAGGAGGGAAAGGCCCTCATCCCAAATGTCGTCCAACAGAGGCACTGCGAGGACCGTCTTCCTCTTGGCCTTGCGCCGCTGATAAAGGAAGCCTTCCTTTTTCTTCTCCTCAGGGCAGAGTTGGAAAAGCTCGGAAGCCCTGGAGATCATGGAGTGGAAAGATCCGATCTCGTCGGGCGGAGAAGCCCTGGTGGGAGGCGACGACGGAAAATCCTCGTCGTATGCCTCGTCGTCCGTACCCGTCGCTGCCGTGTCAGTCCCCGTATCATCCCCTCGGGTGGACGGGGAGGAGGGCTGGACGGGGCGCGACGGTTGAAAAGGAGGTGGTGGATGGATCCTTCTTATCTTGGTAGGGGGAACACCAGAAGGTCCCGGTTCTGGATCCCCCGACGGGAGAGGTTCCTCCGTCGGTAACGGTAGCCTCGTCCTTATCTCGGAGCATAAGGACTGTATGGCCAACAAAATGGCCGCCGAGTTGTCTTGCGGCGCTGGCAGAGGGGAATCCGACAGGCGAGCAGGGGCCCCGTCGGTATCCTCGACGATGTCGTCGTCGTCACCTGCGTCGGGGTCCATTCCGACGGGCTGGCCTTCTTCCACGCCTAGGCCGTGGCTTAAGACCTCGATCAGCTCCTCTTCTGAGGTTGAGGCCGAATCTACGACGACGCCCTGCCCCCCCTTCTTCTTCCCCACGGAGGGTTTCACGGGGGTCCTATCGATGGGCACAAAGGAAGACTCCCTCCGAGGAGGCAGGGAGATTCTGGGCCCTGAGGTCGCCACCACTGGTGCAGCCACCACAGGCTGAGCCAGGGCCGCCGCAACCGTTTCGATAGAGGGCTTGGTCGGATGGATCAAGGCCTTCACCACCTTAGGTGCGCTCACCGCCTTATCCTTGAGGGAGGGGGCACTGCCACGCTCCTCCTCTGCCTTAGAGCTCGACCGGGGCCTCTCCAGGAGCTTCGCCGGGTGCTCGGCCTTCCTCTTACCCGACCCAGAGCGTTGGCTCGTGGTTGATGGTGCCGGGGAGGGTGCGCCCTGCCTGGCGCCCGTAGAGCCCGACCGTTCGGCGCTCCCGGTGCCAGCGGACTCGCGGTGCTTGGCCTTATGTTGGGCCCCCGTCGCCGGGGCGCCCTCAAAGGTCTTAGAAGACCGCTCGGATTTCTTCTTCTTCTCGCCAGACGGGCTCTTACCCTCCAGCCAGTTGGCGAGACGTTGATGGCGGTCCTTCATGGTCCGTTCCGACATGTTGCCGCAAAACGCACAGTCCTTATCCACGTGCGTCTTGTCCTCATGAAGGCAGTAAAGGCAGAAAGAGTGTTCGTCCTCCTTGAAGACGTTCTGCAGCTGGCATCCAGGGCAGACCCTGAACAGCTTTCCGGGCGTCGAGCTTCCCTTCCCCTGGGCCATCTCCGAGACCGGGCCTGAGAAGCTTCTGGAGTCCTCCGAAGTGTAGCTCGACGAAATCTTCACCCTTGAGGGGCACAGATGAATCCGACACGGGTCCCCGTTGATCGGATGTAGGATCGGTGGAGCTTGAGGCTCTTTTGACCGAAAGAATCGAAGTTTTTTGTGAAAAAGCGCGAAAAATAGCACTAACGCTCGAGAGCAATAGCACGAGGATCCCAACACATGAACGTGCGGTAAAAATCTGAAGATGGCTGCCAGAGGCGGTGCTTAGGTAGAGGGCAGTCATTGGCTGTGGTCAGTATGACGCAGAGACCAGTGATTGGTTATTACTGCGAAAGACAGATCAGAAACGAAACTGATACTGGTTTTTTCTTTACCGAGGATTCCCAGCCTGACGACGGGGAATATTCATGAGCATGTGAATCCATGCCAGACCCCATGCTGGAGAACTAACAGGTAAACTAAGGATTTTCTTGATGAAAATATTTTCCACTGTATTCAGGTTGGTGAAGGCATATCACCAAAAATTGTTGCATTGCAAAGTGGCATATGGTGCTTGTGGCTTATTATTTACAGTACAATTAGCGGAAGCCGATTATCAAGTTGGAGGTTCTATGTGCCTATTACGCCTATAAGTCTTTTTAAAGTTAAGTTTGCTTTTGTTTAGTTGGGTGGCCCATTTTCCATTGTTTCGAAAACTCACCCCAAGTAATCGTAAAAAAACACTTGCTGAAGGCAATACTTTTTAATTGCAATGTCTGCCCTTATTTTGTGAAATGGTTGACGGGCCATTACCATTGATTTTTTACAAAATTCCGTCAAAACTTCAAATTGCATTTGTATGCCATTTTAGTCTTGTAGAAGAATTCATCTGTATAGACGAGTATTCAGACTTTCCGATTAGCAATGAGAAGGGCATCAATATTTAGTCTTGAAATCTTAAAATTCTCGATAGCAGATTAACAAAGAAGAAAAAGTACGGGGTGGGGAGGCAAGGACACATCCTTCCTGCCATACATCATTTGTAGCAGGAAAAGGATGTGTTCGTTCTCCATCCTGCCCGCACCCAATGGCTGCCGGATGAGTGGCGTAATGTTCTCCATGAAGTCTGATAGGGCTTAGAATTTCTATGGGGATCTTATCATCAATTGACATTTCCCATAGGATTTCCCGATCTACCGAGTCAAACACAGATTTAGAATCTACAAATACTAAAAATAGTGGTTCACTCCGGAGGGCCACATTTATTTTGAATCAAGAAAAGACAGAAAAGCCTGATTTGCTGTGCCTAGAAGCCACCTTGGCGATAAGAGTTGATATTCTAATCCTCCACCCATTTCTCTAAGCAAGTTAATAGTGTTTTCCTGTAGAATTGTGACAGAGCATCAGTAAGACTAGTAGTTCTGTAATTCACAGGGGATTGCCCATCTCCTTTCTTGTTCTAGGGACAATGTCTGCCTGCTGCCAACTTGTGGGCACCTAGTCAATCTTATTTGGACAATCAAAAAACTAGTTACGGATAGATAGGGTCCATATCTTTGGCTCTTCTTTGGAAAGGTCACTGGGGATCCTGTCTACAACAGGGGCTTTGCCCTTCTTTTGCAAGACTACTGCCTTATTTGTTTCCTCTCTGCCAAATTCTAGTGGGGCCAACGGTCGAGCCCGGGCCAAATGGAGCGCATTCTCATTCTGAATGATTGATGCATATAACTTACTGAAGTCCGTAAACCTAGTTATTTACGATTCCAGTTTGCGATTAGCTGAAGTAGAGACAAAAATCATTTGAGAGAAGACTCCAAAATGTTTGTGGGTTTTAATTCTGGAGCAGCACTCATAAGAGATTCCCACTTTCCCTCCTCTGCTGCCTTCTATTGTGAACCAATATCTTATAGCTCACTGTCAGTAAAGGTATTTCGGAAGACGCACCATTTGTTTTGATTGCAAGCATTCCACATCATACAAGAAATTGGTAAAATAAACCAGTTTCTTTATCTTGAAGATGGCTTGGTGACGATTGGGTCTAATGCTACCTCTATAGTATAACCAAAGTCTTCCAAAATCAATTGAATGTAGTTCCTCTTGGGTAAAAATAAAGTCAACGGTACATTAAAACTGATCGTAAAGATCAGTGGTATCCTCACTCCACTCATCCACTATTCCGCACACAACTCATCATCCACTCCACACACAGCTGGCATCAGCCTGGATAAGAGTAGTTTCATACCTGCAACTCCATTTCTCCAGCATTGGTATCTTTCATGGATTCACATGCTGTGAATATTCCCAGTCAAGCTGGGAATCCCCGGTTATTTTGACTTACTAATTTTCCTGTGGAAAAACTAGACACCTTGAGTGCCCCCCTCAACGTCATTATGGGAGCTTTTGTGGCCCCACCCATGGGACGTTGAGTATATAGCTCCGCCCAAGCACCGTCCCCTCAGATTCTAACCACTCAAGCTGGAGGGTATCCCTTTGTAGTAGATGTTTGCCTGAGGGGGGTAGGCTGGAGGGTGCATGGGAATCCAAGAAAGATACCAACGCTGGAAAAATGGAGTTACAGGTAATAAACTACTCCATTCTCCAGCATTGGATCTTTCATGGATTAACATGCTGTGAATAGATTTTGTAGCAGTATACATGTTAGGTGGTGATACACCAGGCAAACACAGATTAGATACTTTAAAATGTGCTGTGTCAGATATGAGACAGAGCCCACAAGACCTCTAGATGTACAGAAATTAAGGAAACCGCGTATAAACTTTGCTACAGGTGTGTAACGCTCACCTGATTCCCGCAGAGGCGCCGGTCTTGACTGGGTGAATGCCGTATCTTCAAAGGTGATGTGTAACACACGGTTGGCTCTTTGGGCTGGACCTCTGTGCACTGTATGTCTAACTCGAAGAGTAAGATGTCTGCAGATAGAAAATATGGGATTAATGAACTGGGGTTATTGGGTGCCTCTCTCCTCTTCTCCTGTAGAACCCCAAAGGTTAACACCCTCACCTTAGGTAAGTGAACGCCGAGCTCTCCATCTGCCTCGGGGCAGGGTGCCATAATCAGTTTCTTCACTGGATAAGGGTGCAGGCCTCTTGACCTCAGAGGACTGCTGTCCGTCGTTAACTGCACGAACGGTAAGTTCTGGGCACTTCAAATGTCTTAAAAGTCTTTTGTAATGATATCTCTTGTTTTGCAGGGTTCCGGCGATGGCGGATGGCGGGCTGATGAGAGTTGAGGATCGAACCCGCGTGAGGAATAGAAGCGCCTGGAAGCACGTAAGTAAGCGCTTGTAGCCTGCTTCACGATGCGCACTAACTGTCCCTTTTATCTTGCAGGTACAAGTTCGGAGCTTTAGAGAAGCTGAAGGGTGCTGAAATACCCACTGGATTCGGCGTGGGAAGGAGTAATGGCACGTGAGTAATAAAGTTGCCCAATGTCTTTAAAAGCACCTTCTTTTGTCTTTCAGATGCGGGATGCAGCGCCGAAGGCCTCCGGAGCGTGCAAAGAGCTGGTAAGCTTTTGTCTTTCAGATGCCGGAATGCAGTGTGAAGACCTCCGGAGCATGCGAAGAGTAGGTAAGCCTTTGTCTTTCAGATGCCGGAATGCAGCGCGAGGCATTGGTGACAGCCGATGGACCAGGTAAGAGATGAGCTGCCACTGAAGACCGTAGTGCTAACCTGTTCTTTCTTTGTCTTTACAGGTGCTGCTGAAGACTGGATTCCAGGATGGTAAGCCTTTGTTCTCTTAGGCCCAGGATCAGAAGCAGAATACACGATGAG
The DNA here is from genome assembly GCF_040938575.1 of Ambystoma mexicanum. Taxonomy (NCBI): domain Eukaryota; kingdom Metazoa; phylum Chordata; class Amphibia; order Caudata; family Ambystomatidae; genus Ambystoma; species Ambystoma mexicanum. Next base: position 955,691,421 of record NC_090934.1, on the reverse strand, counting down.
CGTTCTGCTGCAGAGAATGCAGAATAACGCAAAGCAAGATTCATCCATCGGGTGTGGTTTAAATAGCCTCCTGTAGTGCTTAGGTGTCTCCTTCCACAGCCACGCCTAAGAAAAGAGTTCCTGCTTTCCAGAAGAGTTCCAGTGTTCTGAACCTAGGGAGTGGCTCCTGCCCCACCCAACAGGAAAAGTAGTCCCAAACAGAAGATGATTAGGGGTTCAACTGGCAGGTAAGTAAGCAGCATGGTCTGCTGCAGGTAAGTCCACCCAAGCATTATGAGCCCGGCGCTTCCAGTGCTGGGACTGGGCATCTTTATGAGCCTGGTGCCACTGGCGCCAGGACAGGGTCCAAAAGGTCCCAATTGGGACTGGCTGGCACTTGGAACCGGGGTTATGGGTCTGCTTCCAAGGGAGTCGGGCAAGTCCTGATCTTTTGGAAGCAGAGATCATGACAAGGTGCTACATGCCCCCCTACCGGTTACACAAAATGAACCCTGAATACCCCCCAGAGTTCTGGAGACATTTATTTATTTATTTATTTATTTGAATTTGTAAAGCGCACAAACAGCCCGCAGACATCGAGGCGCTGGAACAGTGGTTAAGCGTGCTTACTTTAGGGTTACATTGAAGCTGCCCTAGAAAAATACTTGAAAACAATTAGGTAGTTACAGGTTACAGTGCGTTGCAGGAAGGTTTTGAGAGTTCAGACAAAGAGGTTAGTTTTGATGGCTTTGCGGAATACAGTGTGGGATTCAATGGCTCTGAGGTGCGGAGGGAGCGCATTCCAGAGGGTGGGGGCAACTGATGGGAAGCTGGAGCCGCCCGCACGCGCTTTGTGAGTCCTAGGGACAGACAGAAGGTTAGAGTATTGTAGTCTAGATGGTTTTTGAGAGATGGGTTTGGTAATCCTGCGGCTTAGGTAAGGGGGAGCAAGGTCATGGAGACATTTGTGAGTTAAGGCCAAGGCTTTGAGAGGGGAGATATGTACCACATGTGGTGGTCGTTTCCCAATCCAACAACCTTCTGGAAAGAAATATTGGGGGCATATTAAGGATATAACTGGCAGGGAAATACCGCTATCGCCCAAAATAATCCTGCTAGGAGCTGCAGCAGATGGATCTTATGCCGCATCAGGTCACACTTCCTCTCTAATAACGCACCTATTGTCTGCTGCAAGAATGCCACTGGCACAGCGTTGGAAGACCAGAGGGGCCAACAACGCCATGGTGGTGGGTAAAGGTATGGGTGGGGTCATGGCAATGGAGAAAGTCACAGCGATAAAAGCAGGGAATTATCAGAAATTCATGTCTACTTGGTCCCCCTTTCAGGACTTCGTCAGGGAAAGAGAAGCCTATTTCTTTAAACCTCAGAACCTTACAAACATTCATGTCTCGACAGCCAGGAACATGAAAGGTGCGGGACCCCTGTATGGGGAAGTACCAGCGTAAAGGACACAGACTCTGGAGCCTAGTGTGAAAGGGGATAGTGTGGGGGGTTGGGGAAGGTGGTTAAGAATAATGAGTAAAAATGGGGGGTTGTTATCGAATAGCAGCAGACAAAGTTACAAAGCAAATTTATACTGTTATAAGTTATAAGTTATACCATGGTAAATTTGTTTTATGTAAAATGTCTTTACCTCTGCACAAAAATAAATTGTTTAAAAACATTTTTAAAAAATGTGCTGCTTTCATGCGAGAAGAATACATACACAAGTAGAGAAAGGAAACCACCCCGGAAGCTGCAGGGCTTACATTGCTGGAACAGCCGTTGACGGACTGCTCATCCCATCTGCACGTACTCAGCTTGTTGCCGATGTAGGCAGTAGTGCCTGGTAAATGTGAGGGGCACTACCCATGTTGCCGCTTAGCAAATGTCTCTGATGGGTACTTCAGACAAGAAAGCCGCTGAGGCTGCCGTGGCTCTAGTAGAGTGTGCTCTCTGTGCCGTTTGCAACGGCCTACTGGCCTTTGAGTAGCAGAAGGAGATTGTAGAGGACTCATTTTGAAATGCCCTGTTTCGATATGGATTTTCCCTTGTTGGATGGATCAAAGGCAACAAACAGCTGCTTAGTCGATCTGAAAGATTTAGTGTGATCCAAATAATTTTTCAATGCTCTTTTCACACCCAAAGAATGCAGGCCCTTCTCTGCTGGTGAAGTGGCATTTTGAAAGAATGTAGGCAGAGGTATGGTTGCATTTTTATGAAACTCTGAAGGGATGAAATTAGGATTAGTGGAAAATACCACCTTCTCTTTCATGAACCGTAGATACGGAGGGTCTACAACCAAAGCTTGCAGCTCCGAAACGTCTAGTTGACGTAATGGCAACTAAAAAAGAAACCTTCCACGTGAGAAATTTGATGTGTGCCTTCGGCAAAGGTTCGAACAAAGGCTTCATAAGCCCTGGCAGGACCAGGTTCAGGCTCCATACAGGTGGAATCCTTTTTGATGGCTGAAAAGTACGAAAAAGCCCTTTTACCAAGTGCTTTATTAGCCTGTCACTGTAGAGAAGATCCTCTTTCCCCGAGTAAAATCTAGAGATTACCGATAAGTGCACTTTGAAGGAAGAGATCGCTAGATCTTCTGTAGCTAATTTTAGCAGATAAGGATCTTATGAGGTGTTATAGCTAGCGACTGCAGGTTAGGCTGTTGTGCAGCCCATGCACAGAATCTTTTCCAATTTTCGGCTATAGGAAATGTTGGTAGCAGCAGCCGACAATCTGGAGGGATATTCAAATGACCGAATTCGGAGTTGTCAGGAACCACGCTGTTAACGAGAGAGCCTGGATCGTGATGAAAAATCATCCCATTGTTCTGAGATAGAAGATTGGCATGAGATACTAGATGGATTGGATCGTTCACTGCCAGTTGTAGGAGTTTCGAGAACCAGGTCTGCCTGGACCAGTACAGAGCTACCATGATTATTCTGCAACAACCCTTGCGTATCATCTGAATCGTTTTCGTGATGAGAGGAAATGGAGGGAACACGTATGCGAACACGCTGTTTCAAGGGAACGAAAATACGTCCCTTGAGAGTCAGGATGCGGAATCCTGCTGGCAAATTTCTGGCACTGTTTGTTGTCGGGACTGGAGAACAGGTCTAGAGAGGTTTGACCCCACCTTGAGAAAATGTTGGTTATCTGGATGTTGTGCAGTTGCCACTCGTGTGACTGCGAGGAATCCCTGCGGAGGGTGTCTGCTTGCTTGCTCTGCATCGACTGCAATTGTAAGATCTGAAGTAGTATGCTGTGTTGGATGGCCCAATGCCACATGGTCTGTGCTTCCTGTGACAGGGTGCTTGACCGCGTTCTGCCTTGCTACCGTAGATAAAACATTATGGTTGTGTTGTCCGTGGGAACGCAAACCACCGAATTCGCGATTAGCAGAAGAAAAGATTTTAGAGCCCAGTGCACTGCCCGTAATTCCAGCACATTTAGGTGGAGGACAGCTTGCTCAAGGGTCCAGAGGCCCTTCACTTGGTGCTTGGCCAAATGAGTGCCCTTTCCCGCCTAGGAGGCATCGGTCACAATCGTATGATAATTTGGTTCCATCGGGGCATCCCTTTCGCAATGTTGCTGGGGCTCGTCCACCATTTCAGTGTGATTGAAAGAGCCTGAGTGATGGTTACTTTGTCTGACCAGGAACCTCGGGTTTGGGACCATCTGGTAGCCAGAAACATTTGAACTGGCCGCATGTGCAGCCGGCGGCAGTTGGGAATTAAAGGAATACAGGAAGACATGGTCCCAAGGAGAGCCATGTATGTGCAGACCGTGACTAGCTTGTTTGGCATGAACAAGTTCGCTAGTATTATCAATTTCTTGATTCTGTCTGCCCTCAGCTGGGTGTCGAACATGCAGGATTCCGTTCTGATGGTCAGCGGGGCTTTGCTCAAGTTGCCTGCTCACTGACCGTTGCCCGACTCCCAATGAGCAGGCCTCGGCCTCCGCTACAGTAGCTAAATACCATGCGCACAGCGCTTGTATGCTGGCTACAACACCAGCCTCACAGCAATCCAGCCACCCTGCCCATGACATGCCAACTGTGCTAGCACCCCAGGTACAGTCCCACACTTGCCTGACTGCGTGTCACCCGCCTCGCCGGTTAGCGGTCACTGCTGCCTGCTCTGTTGGTGCCCACCAGGATCCCCTTTTGCTGATGCCGAGAACATCCCCTTTATTGCGGCACGTCCACAGCGGGTCTGCAGGCCTCGGCACACTGCACCTTACCGATCCGCCGTTTTGCTTATTCAACGCCACTTCCCCAGGCGAAACTCGCCACACCACAGCTCACCAACTTCAGGTCACTGTTCATTCCATCTCGGCTATCGCTGTGGAGAAGAGCCGCTTTGATTCAGCTGCAGGACCCGTGGGGTCTTGGAGAGGCTGAGTTAGGCGGACATGTTGAGCGCCCATAGCCACGCCTCCTTCGAGTTCATATTAGGGAGCCATACTGTGGCATCCCCAAAGCAATTAATCTTTTACCATCATTCCTTTTATACGCTTTCCACCATTTACGTGTAGGTGTGTGTTAAGGAGTCAACGCTGACAGTCCAGAAATAAAATAGCAAGAAACCAAAAGTAAGCAAATAATGTTAAATTATCCAGTTTTCACTGGTGCTATTCATCGGAATAAGGTGTACAAAAGGCCACGAATGGTGGCTATAAAATGAAACTATATTATAATTGAAAAATGGTCTCATCTTCCACATGAAAATGTATCAAATACAGGGAAGGCAATCCCAAGCACAGTTCTATGGGTTGTGCAGAATATTTAAAATGCATTATATTTTACTTTCAGTGGAACACTTACATCTTCCTCTTGAGATGGGGTTACAATTTCCACAAGCCTCTGGATAATTCTCTCCTCGTTAAGCCACTGTCAAAACAAGTGAAAAGAATTTACCAAAAATAATAACTGAAAAAACTAATTTTCATAATATTAAAAGTCAAAATTGCATACCTTCAACCTCACATGATGTAGAGAAGTGGGAATGTGAACCTATAAATTATAGGAGCTAAAAATGTACTGTAATCAATTGGGTCTGTTACAGATTGAGTTTTGTGTTGGTTCACATAATGCAGATCTTCAAAGTGGTGAGGGTAGAAGTTTGTTTGAAACCGTGTTAAATTATTTATCCTAAATTACACCCACCAGTCCGAGACCTTGATGTGAATTCAAGGCCATGAAGTACAATTTGGTAAATGGCCTTCAACTTACAGTGCTCCTATTGGAATACAATATTGCAGTGTAAGCAATTATCTGCTTTGTTGTTAGAAGAGCAAGGGCTTTATTGTAAGTGCATTCATTTTGTAATCGTGAGATTTATACAAGGGGCTCATTCCCACAAGGATTATTTTACAAAGAAACATAACTAAATGGGATGCTGGTTAACTGACCTCCATATCTTTCATTAGATTTTTTAGACAATATTAAACAGATGAAAGGTGCAACGAATTGGCATTTACTACTTTGAAACAAACCAAACTAATCACAATATTAAAAAGTTAAAATAACCAATGTACAGGGTTGAAACCTACCCAAAAAGTATCATGCTAATGAGTAGCTAGAAGAATGTTACACTTGTTTTTACCAAAAAGGCAACAGACCATGAAATACAGCCAATTATTATAGATATTTAACACATTTATATAATACTGAAGCAGAAAAAAAGTTGATTTAGCACTCATCGTTCTGTACAGACATTAACCAAACATTTTAAAGAGAAAAGAAGTACTCAAAAATGGTCGCCTTGCATGTTGCAACATTCAATATACAGATTAATATTGCAACACCTTTGTCAGGTCCAGTGATTTTCTAAGTTCAAGTCCCTGTTTATATAAATAACGAAAAGCCAACAATTAGTCGATTCATACAAAACTTAAACTAAGGAGCGCTGGGATGTATCACAACTAGGCAAGAGTGGAAGAAGCACAAGTAGTAACTAAGAACAAATATAGCACGGTGTAAATAGTTTTTCAGAGTAGTGAAGATTTATCATGTGAGGAATAGTCCAAGGCACCTTTGTTGATGGGCCTTTGTAATTGCTTCCCATTCCAATGTTGCCCTTGTTGGGGGCTAATGCAAAGCCTCATCAAGGAGCTAAATCTAAGGATGTGCACCAAAGAGCACCGGCAAGAGACCCTTTGGCTGATCAGGGAGCCTAAACTTTATATTGAGGCGATATGCCCAGAGGTGGCTGGCTCACCCATTGGGTAATGGCCCGCCGCCCAGTCAAGAGTCAGAGCGAAGCAAGGGTCCCTTAACTAAGGCTGGTGGGCAGTTACCCATAGGGTGCGCCCAGCCACTGAGGGGCACATCACCATTAGCACCAGTGTAGTGTGCTACACGAGTGCCAAATGGTTTTAAAAAATAAAAAAAGAAAAAGTATTTTAAATCGTCGCAGTGCATTTCCCCACATCACCAAGCTGCATTTGCGGAAGAAACAGCAACCTGGCTGCGCTGGCTCCTGTGCGCACCAGGACCTCAAAACTGCATTTTTCAGCAACAAAAAAGAAATGGCTGCACCGTCAGGCCAAGCACACTTCAGGCAGGCTGGAACAAGGGGACACACTGAAGGAGCATGCCAGTGTAATCTGAAACCTATAAATGAAATAAAATGAAAAGGCAGCACTGCTTTGCTGGAAACCCAAAATCCCCCTTCAAAATGAAACCTTTCCACCCTTTAAAAATGCAGCAAATTTCTTTGGTTCGGTCTTAAACTGCTGTGATTAAAAAGGCCCTGCCATGCCCAGGTTACTTCATTGTGCCTCAGCAAAACCAGGCATGATTCCTGAATGACAGGCCCTGTCAAACCAACTAGGAGAGAAATCAATAAGCAACTTCACTTTCACTCACATGGGAACACATGTTTATTTCTTTACAAAAGTATCCAAAGCAGCAGTTAAGAGAATCTAACTCTTCGAGTCAGGTCAGTTTCAAAATATATGTGCTTCAAACAAAACTCCTGATTTCAAGAAAATGACTATGGCTGCAAAGACAGTGTGGGAATCTGATGGAGCTGCCAAACAGAATTTAAATAAAGAAATGCTAGCAGTATTCAACACATGTGGAAAAATGGGCTTTTGCAAACTGAAGAAAACAAATGGCCTGTGTAAAAAACTGTTGAATGAAAGCCTGCTTATTTAGCAATGTGAAGGGGTTTGGTTGCTGGTGAAAAGACATACATGGGCTCTTTTCTTTCGCAGGTGTGTTTAATCCAGGACCCACAATAAGAAAATAAAGGTTTTAAAACACATGGGCTGAATTTGTAAGCTCTCAAAAAAACAGTTAATCCAGTTGTCAGCCCTGAAACGTCCCCCTGATGAAGGGAGCCACACCATAAGCTCTCAGCAGAGACTAACAACCCACTGATAATAACAGGGTGGGAAAGAATCTAGTCTACAGAAACCCACCGGCAATGGGACTCCCAGGGCAAGGTAATTGGAAGTGTGAAGGAGCAATAACACCTACAATCAAGATGAGAAACCCCCACCTTGCCTTGAAGGAAATGACAGTAGGAGGAAGGAAAAACAATCTAGTCACAATGGACTGCCTTTTGTTGCCAAAGACTTTCATAAATACACTTTAAAGACTTATCTTAGAAGCACGACTTTGTAAAAGTGTAGAATTTTCACTGTGTAAAAGTGAATTTTTGGGCTTCCTTTTAAGACTTGGTAGAATTCACTGACACCTTGGGAATAGAGATGGGAGACTATGGCAGATTACAAGAAAAGCATCCATGTTGCAAATTCACATTTTTGTACATATATCCCCGATGACCATCCACATCCACGTATAAAGTGATAGAATCTGGAGTAATATAAATCCCATTGAAAAGCGTGAAAAACTGGTAGCAGTGCGAAACAAGGTTTCAAGGACTGGAGGATTGGACTGCAATGTCTTGCACAAAATTTGTAATCTGTGTATATAATTTGCTGAGAGATTGCAATTGTATAAATGTATTTTTGTGGCAAAATCAGTTTTTGGACATTGTAAATCTCACACCATAAATCTGACATCACTTTCCTGAAATCCAACCAACTCAGCGAGGTGGAGACTAGCACTCTTGTCCAATCCCTTGATTAGAGGCGTGTTTAGTTAAGCCTGCCCAAGTCATATACTTTGGTGATGTCACTAGGCATCATAAATAAGAGTCCCTGACTAGACACCCACAGACACTTCCGATTTACTTGCGCCGGCGTACTGTTCCATCCAGATTCCTGATCCCAACCGCAAGGCCAAAACATTGCTGACCCTAATCCAGGGCCCACAGCAAAACACAAGCATTGCTGATCCTGTCCAAGCAAGGCCTAAATTCTGAAAAACACTAAAATTCCCAAATAACCAAATGGGAAAGCTGTGATGTTTTTGGGAAGCATCCTGATCACACTAACTGCATCCAGAGTTGCCTGTGCCATCCAGCTGATCTGTAGTATCCAGTGACCAGAATTGCCAGTCCATAAGTGCTACCCGGCGACCAGATCTGCCCTGCTGTTTGCAGGTGTCCTGTCGTGTAGTGACCAGAACCGTTGACTGTCCAAAATCCAAAAACTAAAAAGTGGACTGAGTATCAATTGCCACCCCATATAAACCGATAGCCTATCATGTCTTTGTCCTTATCCCACTCTCTAAGGCATCCTATCCTTATCCTGATAACGTGTTCAAATTGTCAGAATCATTCCTGCAACCCTGCCCTTGATTTCTAGTGCAAGCGCCACGTTTCTCTTCATTTCTGCCTTGCTAGATCCTAAGTCATTAGCGATATTGTGTTTAAATAAATTCATTTTCCCTTAAGAAAAGGGGTGCACTCCGTGAAGGGTTAAAACTGCAGCGTAACTCGATATTCAAGGGTGGCGTTCCTCATTTCTTAGCCATTAAACCGAATTAAAGTAAGAATTGCCTTTCAATTTTAAAACCGATTCGTCTTTTCACTGCTCTATTTTTCTAAAAACAAACCTCACTCTACCTTCCACATCTCTCTCAATTAGAGACCTAATTTCACTTCAATATTGTACCTGTGATCATTAGCTACACCCCCAACCAAAGAAGCACACTCCAAATCTGTGTATTTCACCCGTTATTAAAAACAGTTTGGTTAATTTTAGGCGGGAATGGAAAAAATTAAACTTTCACACATGTCATTTTGCTGTAACAGGTTTTAAACTTGCCACTCATTTTCAAACTGTATGCTTTTGGTAATCCATTCTTTGTGATTATTAGTGTCTTTGCATTGTTGCTTTAGTGAGGAATTATATTTGATTCAAGGTTTTTAACCCCTTCATTATTTATTTGTCCATTTCCGAGTGTCATTTTATAACATTGCAAGGGGTTTAAAATCAGTTTTTCTCTTATTTGGGGTTGGGGGAGGGGAGGTCAGATTTGAATTCGGTTTCCCATTTGTCATTCCTGATTACCTGCTGCTTCTGTTTTCCACTCAGAATTGATTTGTGGGTTGAGGGAACATTGCAGGGGGAAATTCTAACTTAAGTGCTATCTTACCCAAACCAAAAGTGCTCCTATTCTGCTGTGCTGTTTATATGTTCCACTAGCAAGTAAACCCAGTACATCGCGCACACTCATTGTTATCACCCCATTGGTGATTGCTGCCCCATACTAAAAAGTGTATGATTTATTTTACATTCCAAACAAATAAATCAATATTGTATTTTACCAACCAGCCTGGTTCATGGTCCATCGTGACCCGGGGTATTTGAAAAGGGGGTGTGATACGAGTGGTGTACCATCTCAATATTGAATCAATATAAATAGAAGCATTTCAGGTGTGCGCTGCATACTAGGCCGAGAACAAGATGTGTGTCGCCTGATTGAAATCCTTAACAGCAGCGTCCCATTTTCCGAGAGAAAATACTACACCAACATGGCCGCCAGAGAATTGGAAGGCAGTACTCCATATAGAGCCCCTCATTCCATAACAATGACGGCCACACAAGAAAAGGAGATGCTGTGGTGGCGGATCCCAGCCGCAATCAGCTAGGTGGGAAGGAGGAGGGAGAAGGAACAAAGAAAACGGGGTTTGCAGGGAAAGATGGCAGGGTGGGGTGCCAGCCATCAAGCGGTTTGGAACACAGGCTTTCACTGGTAGGGTCAGCCCACATTCCTAGCCACCTGATTGGCTGGCCGGCTCCTCCACCCAAGATTCTAATGTCCAGTGTAACTACTTTCACTCTACGATGTTCTTGATGGCACGTTTGATCAAAATGTCTGTTTAGGCTGAAGGATGCACAAAGAACAATAGATATATAACATGCATAGATTTTAAGGGCATCCAACTAAAAGCAAGTGCTATGAAGGAATATGTTACTTAGTTGTACTGCAGGTTCTCCAGGATTGGTATCCTTTTTAGATTCGCATACTGTTGAATATTCCCAGTCATCAGTTTGGGAATACTCAGTAACATTAAGCCAGGGTCTCAAACCTTTGGCTCACCAGGCTCCTGGGAATTTCTAGCAACTAAAAATGCTGTCTTCCAGGAGACTAACTTAATCCTGGCTTATGCATTATTTCAATTGGGGCACCATTAATCGGAAGCGACAAAGTTAAGTTCCCAAAAAGGGGAAGGTTTGCATGCAGGGAGAAAAATCTGAAAAACCGTCCCTTCATAAATTCTTTCACCAGTCTGTCCAACTGCAGTGAAGGAGCAACCGATTTGTGCGTGAAGCAGGAAATATCGACCAAATGAACTTTGATGAAAGAATGAGCATGGCAACTGATAGCCAACGAGAGCAAATATGCTAGGATTTGCAAAGGGTGGAAGTAAAGAGCATCCATCCTGTGATTGCAACACTAACATGTGTATCTTCTCCATTTTGTGCTTAACAGGAGATGATGGAATGAATGGAATGAAGTTGAGTCTTGGAGAGGACATCCCTGCAGTTCATATTGAAGTGGTCGAATTCTAGGGACTAAATCGCCAGGCTGTGAGATTGAGCGATGAAGGGTCATGGTTGAGCACCTCTCCCTTGATCCTGGAAAGCAACTTGTGCACCAGCAGAAATATAATGGACAGGGTTGATGTGACAACTGTCTCGGCCACGCTGACGCCACTAGGAGCAGTCGGCATGGCTGCAGTCTGGCTATGTGGAGGACTCTTAGGATGAATTGAAACACCAGAATAGAATATAGGAACTGCCCATTACACGGAAACAAATACTTCTCCAAGGGTCACTGGGTGTGGGAACCTGCTGGCAAACAAGTCACACCTGAGAAGGTGCCCCTTGTGGCAAACAGGTCCGCATCTGGCTTTTCCCCAAGTTTGTAAGTAGACTTCCACTTGACTTTGGAGAAGCTCCCATTTGTGGCAGGAGAGGAAATTTCAGCTCGGCCACAGATTTGTGTATGCCAAGAAGATTAAAGGGCGAGTGGAGGACAGGACATGCCCTGGGCTAGAGCCCATTTCGACAGTGCTTGTGCCCCATAGAACAGGATTCGAGATCTGGTGCCACTGTGCTTTGGGATACACAAATTATAAGTTACTCACCGTCATGACCAACGTACTCTTAGACGTTAGTCCCCTTTCCTTCATACTGCATGGGCGTCCCTTCCAAGGGACGGGAGACAGAACCTTTTTCATAAGAAAAAACCTTCCACTTTACATCTAGAGGCGCGTGCAGGGGTGCGGCCGTGGGAGCATGCGCTTCCCTGGCTCTGCCCTCCGACGCCACACCTCAGTCCCCATAGACGTGTCAACAATAGATTAGCATTGCCTAATGACACCAGTTTTATTATGGGGGAGGATGGTGGGAAGTATGGAAGAAAGTGGACTAAGAGTACGTTAGTCACTACAGTGAGTAACTTCTAATTACCCTTACCCATACTGCATGGGCGCTTACAACTGAGCGTAGCCCCAGGGCAAAGTGGAGACCCTCCTTAAGCAAACAAGTTTCTAAGACCCGCATGTCCGAAAGCCACATCTGATCTAGAGCCGACATCCAGACAATAATGCTTGCAGAAAGAAGAGGGGGTGGCCAATGTGCTTATAACCATGTGCTTATAACCTGCCAGGGGACATGCCGCTGGAAAGCGAAGGCTGTTGCCTTGGCTCTGACTGTGGGCGTGCATGTTGGCCAGAAGCGGCTTATGCTGTCCCTCGTAAGCTTCTTTGATAGGCAAGACCATCCAACGGGCTATGGGTGGCAAATACCCCAGTCTTGATCCGCCAACGGTGACAAAAAAAAAAAAAAAAAAAAAGCGCATCTGACTTGCGGTAGCCCTTGGTCCTGTCTAAGTAGAATCTCAGGGCATGCTTGACATCAAGGCAGTGCAGAACTCTGTGCCTTGTGTTTGGGCTCAGCGAAAAAAGTGGGCAGCACGATTTCTTTGTTCAGATGGAATGTGGAAGGCACCTTAGGTAGGAATGCTGGGTGTGTCCGCAGGACTACTTTATCGCTGTGAAAGGTAGTATATAGTTCTATCTGAGGCGACTAGCACCTGGATTTTGCTGATTCTGCGATCCGAGGTGAGGCCGACTAGCAAAGCTGTCTTAATGGTGACCAGCCTGATGTCCGCGGACGCCACTGGTTCAAATGGTTTGTGTGCCAGGGCACCTAAAACTATGTTGAGGTCCCACACGCGGTGCAGCCCTTGATGGGCGAGTAGAGCATAGCGAGACCCGTAAAGTGTTTGACAATCGGGTTGGAAGAGGAAAAGATCTTTCTACGAGTTTCTGTAAGCCCCAATGGCTGCCAGGTAAGTGTGGTAAATGTCTACCTGGACGCCAGAATGGGCGAGGTGCGTCGAGAAGGAGAGCATGTCATCCAAGGTACATGCAAGGGGGTTGATACCCCTAGAGTCTGCCCAGTGGCAGAACCTGGTCCACTTGCTCTTGTACTGGGCCCTGGTAGATTCGCTCCTGGCACCCTGAATGATCTCTAGATTAGCCTGGGAGAGGCTGAGGTGACCTAGCGTGACCTGTTTAGGAACCACGCTGTGAGGGCTAGTTTCTGTGGAGCGGGGTGGATGACCCTGCCCCCCCTGCTGCGCCCAAAGATGTGAGGGACTCATCGGAAGACGAATGGGAGGCCTGTCCAAGAGGCTGAACAGCTCCAAGAACCATGGCCTGGCTGGCCACGTTGGTGCTATTCGAATGATGCTGAGGTGGCGAGACTCCTTGATCTTGCATATCACCCTTTGTATCAGCGGAATGGGCGGGAAGGCGTATGCGGTCATTCGAATCTGGAATAAATCGCCCAGGGAGCCTGGGCCCCGACCTTGCCAGGAGGCGAACAGTTGGCATTTCCTGTTGTCCCAGGAGGCAAAGAGTTCCACCTGGGGGTGACCCGATTTGTAGAAGAACTCCTGTAGTACTAGGTTAACTGCCACTCGTAGTTGTCCGCACCCAGTCCGGTGAGCCAGTCTGCCTCCAGGTTGGATTCCCCAGGAAGGTGGACGGAAGGTAGATGTTAGTCTCCAGGGCCCATTCTCACATGCTGACTGTCAGTCTGCACAGTGGCGGTAGGGGGGGTAGATAGATCTGGTACCTCTCTGCTTGTTGACATAGAACATGCTGGTCCATTTGTCTGAATGAGGACGACCTTGCCATGACCTTGCCCTTGATGACCGTAAGGAAGGCTCCGAGCACCAGCCAGATGGCCTTCAGTTCCAGCCAATTGATGTGGTACTCCTGCCGGGTCCAGGTGCCATGGTCGCAGTGGTTGTCCAGGGTGGCCACCCAAACCTCGAGAGAGGAGACCGTGGTGATGGTGACCTGTGGGGTAGGTTGCCGGAAAGGCTTGCCCGTCCACAGGTTGCAGTCCCTGGACCACCATGTGAGGTCCGGGTGAAGCGAGCGAGGAACATTGACGATCTCTGACTGGGAGCCTCGCTCCTAGTTCCAGTATGCTGCAAAGTGCAGCTGTATCCTCCTCATCCTGAGTCTCGGGTGTGGGACGGCCAAGATGACTGTTGCCATAAGACCCAGTAGGTGTTGGTACCACCAGGCCGAGGTCACTTCTCTGCTAAGGAAGTGTGTTGTGGCCATCTTGATGCCGTGATCTTGTCCTCCAAAGGAAGAACTTTCTTGGAGCACATGTCCCAGATGAGACCCAAGAAGGTCAGTCTATGCGTAGGCTGCAGCTGCGAATTCTTGGAGTGAAAACCCCAGCTCGTGCAGTGTGTTCATAAGAGCATGGGACATGTGGTGCCCGCTTCCGGAGATGTCACCCTGATGAGCCAGTCATCGAGGTACGGGTAGATGTGGTGGCCCTGTGACCTGAGGAGGGCCATCACTGTATTCATCAGCCTGGTAAAGACCCTGGGGGCTGGGTTGGGGCTGAAAGGAAGCACCTTGTACCGGAAATGGTAGCCAATGATCCTGAATCGCAGAAAAGAACGACGAGGCTACCACATCGGGACATCTAAGTACACGTCCTTCAGATCCAGGGAGCACATACAGTCTCCCTTGCACAATGTCTCGGCTATAAAAGCTGGCATACCAGCTTACATTTTTGTAGAGGTAGGGAGAGGTTGAGGGTGAGGGTGGAAAGGTCCAGCGCAACTCTCAGGCCCGCCTGGTTCTTTTTCTGAATGGCGAAAATCCTGGAGTAAAAGCCCAAGCCTCGCCGGGAGGCTGGGACTTCCTCCACTGCCTGGTTCTCAACGAGCAACCGGATCGGCACCAAAAGAGTTGCTGTCCCAACCTGTGGGAGTGGAGGGGAAGAGTGAGGAGAGGCGGTACCCCGTGCATATTACAGAGAGGATCCAGGGGTCCGTGAAATTCTGGTGCCAAATGTGCATGGAGGTCAAGCCTGCCCCCCACTGGAGACACATGGACCCGAAGGAGGGGGGGGGGGTCATGCCTACTTTCCCTTTTAGGCTGTTGAGGAGGAGGGGGACTGGAAAAAGCCCTTATACTCTCTCCCCCCACCCTTTTGTTGCTTGCGCCGGTGCTGGGTGGGCGAACGGTCAGGCTACCTAGACCTCTGCTCTTGGAAGCCGTGGAACCCTCAGTTTGTACGCCCATTGTCCGAGCGCTGCTGTGACTGGGTGTACGTATTGGGCATGGCCTTTGTAAGGATGAATAAAGACTTGGCCATTTGTGAGCTGTTTCTCTTTTTGCCCAGCTCCTCGTCTGTGGTGGAGTGGAAGAGGTCACCCCCCCGAACAGAAGATCGAAGGTGCATTTTGTGGACGTCCGGGATGAATTTAGTAGCACTGAGCCAGGCTGTTCTTGTGTCTGGCTATGCAGATGGCCCAGACAGAATGGTCATTGTGGGCCACGGTGGACTCCATGATGTCTTGTGCCACTATCTTGGCCTCTGCCTAGCCCACCTTAAATCGTGATTGGCTGTACGCCGGAAGCTTTGGGAGGAAATTGCACAATTTCCTGCCAAAGCCTCTGATTAACGGCTGCCAGCATGGCATCAGCTTTGGCCTGACGAAGATGCAGGGACGCGTTGGAATACAACTTCTTCCCGTACGCCTCCAAGATCCTCTTCTCCTTACCTAACAGCGCCGCGGAGAAGGAGGCCGAGGACGACTGAGGCTTGGAGTATAGTGATGCCGCAAAGATCACTGAGGAGTGAGGCTGAGGGTGGGCCGATAGCAAGAGTGTATCCTCCTCCATCTGCCTGTATTTGTCATCCAGGTGTCAATTGACCGGCTGGACGGAGTGAGGCTTGAGCCAGCCCTTCTTGGCCAAGGCGACCATGTCCTTCTGCATCGGGATCCCCGTTCTTGCTGTAGGATGCAGCATGAGGACTTTGGCGAGGACCCCCTCTGCTGGTTGCTCAACCTCGGGTTGAGGAAGGCCCAAGTACTCTGCCAGCCCTGCAAGATGTTCGTGGAAGGCCTTGGCTGAAGACGGCGTGTCTGTGTCCACCTGAGGGTCCGGCACCAGTGGAGGGGGGCTGGAGGCCGAAGGCTGGGGTGTGGAGAACGGAGCTTGAGGTTGCTGGTACGGAACTGCCTGCGCGATCGGTTGGGGGACCGGAGCGGGTGGCAGAGGCTGCACAGGGACTGGGGTTACCTGTATTAGGATCTGGGGCGCCAGAGCCATTGGCGGGAGCACATCCCTGAGGATGACCCCCATCTGAGGAGAATTCATGAGCCCAAGGAATCTTTAAAAAAAATCTGTCCTCACAGGCCAGAGTGGTAGGCGGCTGCTGGAGCCGTTACGTACCCTGACCATACGGACACCGCGGAAACATGCCTTGCGCAAAGGTAGTGTAGGCCACATACCTGGTTGACACCAGTCCCACCTTGACACAAGTTCCTCCACGTGCTCCCTGCCGTGGTGATGTATCAGACGGATGTCAGGATTTTCTGGCACGGCTGACATTTTGTCGAGCTGCCTTCCACATGCCTGTGGTGTGTTGCTCAGCTCACTGGGCTCCGCCCCGTCGAGGACTCACTTCGTTCCTCAGGCCGAGGCCTGGAAGTGGCTTTGCCATTGGCGGATCTGCCGGTAGAACTGCGAATAGGCGCCCCCTCAAACATATTGCTGGTACTAGGGGGGGTGGTGGCGACTTGGGTGAAGACCCAGTAAAATAACTTTCATGTTCCTCAGCACTATCACCAGGAGGATCCACTGACCCCTCGGCCGGTAGCTGATGAAGCTTCGGTACTCGTGCTAGCGTGAGGACCTGAGCAGTGCCTCCCGCACGGGTAAGTCCTTGGGAAGGCGTCTCCCATGCGGGGTGCGCTGGTAAAGAGCGGCCCTACCTTGGGCTTGGATCGATGATAGACGAAGTCCTTTAGGTACTTTGGAGGCGATCTCTGGAAGAGCTCCTGCCACCTGGCTAGTCTGTTCTTCAGAGACGTCAAGGAGAGCGCTTTGCACGCGGTACAAGCTTGCCAGCCGTGGTCTGGGCCAAGGTATCGTAGGCAGAGGGCATGGGGGTCTTTAGTTTGAAAGAGCCCGATGCAGGATGGACACTTGTTGAACCCTGTATACGTCGACATGCGCCAGGGAGGATCGTGGCACCTGAGGACAGAGTACCTGAATAAAAAAAAAAAAAAAAAAAAAAAGACAAAAAAGACAGAAGAGAAGACGTATCCGCGTGTGGAATGACATGGCTGAAGCCAAACACAGGAGCGCTGGTGAATTCGGCCGGTTCCCGTCGATGCGGAAAAGGGAAGAAGGTGTGGCGCCAGAAGGGCGGAGTCAGTGCAGAGCATGCTCCCAGGACCGTGCGCCTCTAAATTAAGGGGAAGATGTTTTTTTCTGGTGATAAAGGGTCCATCTCCCGTCCCTTGGAAGGGACGCCCATGCAGTATGGAGGAAAGGGGAAGAGTTCCGACTGTGTTGTCCGCAAACTCACACATTTTTCCCTGCATATCAGGCTGGAAGGACATAAGGGCCCTAAAACGGTCTTCTGAAGATCAAAGTTTTAGAACTCAGATTTCTCCTCTGTGGAGCAAAGGCCCGTGGCGTGAAGATTAGCAGTGTGGGCTCCCCAGTGCTCCACGGAGACGTCTTGTCAGTTACTTGATGGCAGGGAATTGTGAAAAGAGCTCTGCAAGTAAGGTTGACTATGTCCTTCACCAACACAGTATGGCATAAAAGGGACTGGTAAGGACAAGTTTGTCATCCCAATGTCTGGGGACTTGATTGCATCCAGTAATCCTTGCAGGTGGGGCGCATCTGGAGCCTGAAATGTGACACATGAGGGAAGTATGAGGACATCATGCCCAAAAGGGACTTGAGAACTCGGAGGAAACTGGTTTCAGAGACCATGCGTGAAACTTGGATTGTGTTGACCCTGTTGGCGGACGGTGCTGCAGTTTGGAAGTCCATATGTGCCCCAAGGAACAGCATCTTTTGAGACCCAATCATAGGTGACTTCTCATAATTGAGAGAGAAGCACAATTATGTTAAACAGGCTTTTGTGGCCTTCATGTGCTGTAGGCCTTGTTAGAGAGATGGTGCTGTGATAAGCCAGCCACCAAATAAGGCTAGGTGTGGGCCCCTGGTTTCATGAGATCTGCTGTCGCAAGGCACTTTGTAAGCACCCTTAGGGCGGACTTGAGGCCAAAGGAGAGTACCTTCAACTGAAAGAGGTGGCCTGCTACTGTGAAACAAGTATTTGCAAGGACGGTGGTTAATGAGGATGTCGAAATAGGCAGGGAATCCACAAAAGACCTCGACCTCTTTCTCAGAGGGAGCACACTCATTGGACCTGCCGTTACTTGACGAGGCGTGACTCGATCCAAGCTACCCCCCTGCAGTAACGATCCCTCCAAGTCTTCGCCAGGAAGCCACGGCAGATCTCGCACCAGTCTTTGTCGTTGTCTGGGTGGAGACAAAGGCACTTGCAATGCCGAACCTCGACGAACATTCTTCAGGTCACAGGACTTGCAGGCCCTGAAGAGACTTCTCTTGCCCAAGTCAGATACAGTCTAGGTGAGATGTAGGCCCAAGCCTGAGCCCGTCGAACACTGGGAGAGAAGATCCAACGATGGAAACAATGTTCGCCGACAACGGGTCCCTGCTGCCCATAGTCCATGCACGAAGGTCGATGAGAAAAAGTTGAAGAAAAGTATCCAAAACTCGCTAAAAAAAGTGACAATTCGAGGAGCGAAGCAAGTTGACTCCCAACATTGAAATGTGCAGTAACAATCTGAAGATGGCCAACAGTGGTGGAGTTTAGGAGGACGAGTGCCATTGGGTGGGGGCAGTATGGACTAAAGGACAATTATTGGTTATAGAGGAGACTAGCAGTGTTCGGTCTAAAGCAGAACTGCTATCTTTTTACTGAGGATTCTCAGCCTGGCGACGTGGAATATTTATGAGCATGTGAATCCATACAAGATCCCATGCTGAAGACTGGGGATGCGGAAATAGGCATCCTCTATGCCCAGGGAGCAGAGAAAGACCCCCATGGCCAACTGAATGATCGTTCTTTGAAGTGTGACCATTTGAAATCACTGAGTGGAGGGCTTTGTTGAGGTATAGATCTAGAATGGGCTCCACCCACCAGATCTTTTGTGGACCAGGAAGTACCAGAAGTAGACATCTTGAGTCCCATGAGAACGAGGGGCTCTACAGCTCCTTTAGAAAGGAGCAATCAATAACACATAGTTGAAACAAAAGAGGATTTTTTTTCAGCTTGTTAGTGGGCCTTTTTACCTATTAGATGGTGTGGCCACGGGCCACTATTGAAAGCACACATTTGTCCAAGGTTGCTTGCTTCCACTGATGTTTCAATGAAGACCAGCGCTCTCCCGCTGGGGCGCTGAAAAGGAAGGGCAGCGCTGTACAGGAGTCAAGCCTGGTTTGTTGTACTGTCCCTTTGCTGAAAAAAGCTGCGGCACCTGTGGGTACGTCCAAGTTTGCGATACACGATATACTGCCTGCGGCATACGACATCCCTCTGTAGGGCAGTGTGTTCAAATGAGATGTCGACTCTGCCAAACCTGGAGATGTGGTGTGGCTTATAGCAAAAGGACTGAAAGAACCTCCTTTACTCTGGAGTGCAGAGGGAACTGGGCCCGACCATCAGTCTTAATGGCTTGTAGAGTACGATTGACTTTTAGCAAAAAGGTCTTCCGATCGAATGGCATATCGATGATCTTTGCCCACGCATTAGGCCTAAAATGTGTAGCACTCGGCCATAGTATAGCGGCCATATTCACCTGCAAATCAGGCCTAATATTTGTAACCTTCAGACAATCTTGGTGTTGCAGGACTGCGCCAATGCCCATTAGGCAGAATCTGTCGACAATATTCAGTGCCACAGATGTGGCATTGTAAGTCGGTTTTATCATTTAGAAGCAGCCTAAGAGCCTCTCGTTTCTTGTTGGCGGGAAGGGACTCGAGGATGGGATAGATTTTGATTTACCCAAACATACCTCCCAAGATGGCAAGCAAATTGGCGGCATCAATTGTGGTTGCCACTGTGGAGATAACTTTGTCAAAAGGCATCCAGTTGCCTGCCTTCCTTGCCGGAGGGGACTGCACAGGGCGATGAAGGGCTAGCCGTTCTTTGCCGAACTGCTGCATAGGCAACCAAGTCAGGGCTAGGCTAAGTGTGCCGGCATTTTGGGACTTTATCCATTGCTCTGTATTCTTTTTATCAAATTAGTCTTTTTTCGACGACGCTGCGAAAAGATTCATGGCAACTAGTCAGTCTTTCCAAATGTCATCTCAAATCAGTACTGTCCTGCTCGACTTGCCCCTTCATTGATAAACAAACCCTTCTTTCCTGTGTTTAAGAGGAAGGAGGTCAAAATATTTTGCTGTCTGTCATTTAAGAATGGAACATGCAGAGGCAACTCTTGTCAGAAGCTACTCTAGCTCTCCATGAAAGGATACAAGATCATCAAAACTATCACTGCAGGAGGAGTGAGTGTAGGATGTTTCCGGATGCATATCATTCTGGGAATCAGTGTGTGAAGAGACATCTATGGCGCAGTAAGGTTGCTGTTCCTATGGCGGCTGTGGAAGGGGGCATGGATCCCAAGACTGGGGTAACATAGCAGGGGCTGGGTCCGGTGGAGGAGGAAGGGAATAGTTTCTTACCTGTAACTCCATTTCTCCAGCATTGGTATCTTTCATGGATTCACATGCTTAGAATATTCCCCGTCATCAGGCTGGGAATCCCCGGTACATTATTTAGACCCTTTCCCGTAGGAAAACTTTTTCGACGCTTATGCGTCCTATCCACCTCGTTTTGTATCATGCGTGCCCGCGCCGTCAGGGCGTCATGATATAAATACAGGCCCTGCCCCCGCGCTCCCTCAGATTTCGGCCCCCAAAGTAGTGGGGGAACCGGTTTGCATGTTCAGGGGAGGCAGGTGGGCGCATGTGAATCCATGAAAGATACCAATGCTGGAGAAATGGAGTTACAGGTAAGAAACTATTCCCTTCTCCAGCATTGGATCTTTCATGGATTCACATGCTTAGAATAGATTACACAGCAGTACCACCCCCAAAGAGGAGGCGCGTGCATGCAAACCCATATACCTTGTTCGCAAAGCCCGTTCCCTATGATCATGTATACATCAGTAATAGTTAACACAGGAAAACGAACCACATACAGTTACAAATTCCATAGGATGCAACCCCTCAGCCGGGGCTTACCTTACTGGAATAGGTGTCGAAGCACTGCCTGTCCCATCCGGGTATCTTCGGCATGTTGCTGCGACAGGCAGTAATGGCGGGTAAAGGTGTGTGTAGCCGCCCAGGTAGCCGCCATGCAAATGTCCCCCAGAGGGACTCCGGCCCACAGTGCCGTCGACGATGCCGCTGCTCTAGTTGAGTGAGCTCTTGGCCGTCGTAGAAGAGGTTTCCCTGCCCTAGAATGGCAGTACGAAATGGTAGATGACACCCATCTTGACAGTCCTTGCTTTGAAATGGCTTTTCCCTTAGCACCCAAACCATAGGCCACGAACAGTTGTCTCGTTTCTCTGAACGGTTGCGTACGATGGAGATAAAACTTAAGAGCCCTTTTTACATCCAATGTGTGTAGCATGCGCTCCGCTCCCGAGCATGGCTCCGGAAAAAACGTAGGCAACACAATAGAGGAGTGTTTATGGAACACCGAAGGAGCTTTTGGTATAAACTGCGGGTTAGTGGCTAGGACTACCTTGTTCTTGAAAAATCGTAAGTATGGTGGGTCTACCATTAGAGCCTGAACTTCTGAAATACGTCGTGCTGAAGTGATGGCCACTAGGAAGGCCAATTTCCACGACAAACTTTAGAGACGATGATGACATTGGCTCAAAAGGAGGCTTCATAAGAGATGTTAAGACCAGATTGAGGCTCCACTCCGGCGGAAATTTCTTCTCTGGAGGGAAACTCCGAAAGAGGCCTTTAAGGAAGTGTTTAATCAGGCGGTCGCTGAACAAAGGTGGCGAGTGCCGTCGACGAGTAAACCTGGAAATGGCTGCTAGGTGTACTTTTATTGAAGATTCCGACAGGCCCTTTTCAGCTAAGAGCAGCAAGTATGGAAGGAGCTGTTCTGGCTTAATCGATTGCGGGGCCAAGCCTGGTTGATCCTCACACCATTGACAGAAACTTTTCCATTTGTACGCGTATGAGGCGTTTGTGGAAGGTGCTCTTGCCGCTTGTAGGATACGCCGACAGTCCTCCGGAATCGTTAGCCGACCAAATTCGGCGAAGTCAGGCCGTCAACTGGAGGCTGTCCGGGTCGTGATGCCAAACAACACCGTCCTGTCGAGACAGAAGGTCGGGGGTCTTCTTGAATCTCATCGGTTCCGCCGCCGCTAAGTGTAGCAGGTCTGAAAACCACACCTGTCTGGGCCAGTATGGGGCCACCAGAATTACACGACATGGGTACCTGAGGATCCATTGCAATGTCCTCCGGACCAGGGGAAATGGAGGGAATGCGTACATGAATTTGTTCGTCCATGGGAAGGAGAACGCATCCCCCAGAGAGCCCTTCTGAAGCCATCTGCTTGCGTACTGATGGCATTTTTTGTTGTTCTTCGTTGCAAACAGGTCTATGGACGGGTGTCCCCATTTCTTGAATACT
The DNA here is from genome assembly GCF_040938575.1 of Ambystoma mexicanum. NCBI lineage: Eukaryota > Metazoa > Chordata > Amphibia > Caudata > Ambystomatidae > Ambystoma > Ambystoma mexicanum. The sequence goes on along the minus strand of NC_090934.1, from coordinate 955,668,975 downwards.
TGTTGTAGTTGCTGGTCGTTCAGTACCCACTCGTGAACTTCGTTCATTTCTCTGCTGAGGGCATCTGCTTCCACGTTTCTCACGCCTGGTAGGTGGAACGCTAAGATTTTCATGTTGTGTTGTAGGGCCCAATGCCAGATTTTCTGTGCCTCCGTCGATAGGGATCTGGAACGTGTCCCTCCTTGTTTTCTCAAGTAGAACATCGTAGTGGTGTTGTCCGTCATGACACGCACCACCGAGTCCCTCAGTTGCGGAAGAAAAGATTTTAGAGCCCATCGCACTGCTCTCAGTTCTAGCAGGTTGATATGCAGGGAGGACTCCTGCACGGACCACCGGCCTTGTACCTGTAACGTACCCAGATGAGCTCCCCGTCCGCTCAGCGATGCATCCGTCACCACCGTCTTTTGAAACTCTGGTTCCAGTAGAGGCATCCCTTTCGTTAGATGAGTAGACACTCTCCACCAGCCGAGTGCTTGAACTAGTTGTTCGTCGACGACCAGTCTGTCGGACCAGCGACCTCGGCTCTGCGCCCAACGGTCCGCTAGAAATTTCTGGCAAGGCCTCATAAACAGACGGAAGTTGTTTATTAGCGGAATGCAGGACGACATGGTCCCTAGCAGGGACATGTACTTGCGCACCGAGACCTTGGTACCGCCTCTCCATTCCGACGCCTTGTTTTGAAGTTTCTGAATTCTTTCGCTGGATGGTCTCACCAGGCTTGTGTGTGTATGAAACTCCGCTCCTAGGAAGACCAAGGTCCTCGAAGGCTCTACGGAGGACTTGTTGAAGTTTATTGCGAAGCCCAGTTCCTGTAAGAGGGACATTGTGGCTCGTAGACTGTCTCGTGTTTGTTCCTTGGATGAACCTCTGACCAGCCAGTCGTCTAGATATGGATAGACATGATGACCGTCCTTCCTTAAATGGGCCGCTATAGGGGCCAAGCACTTGGTGAACGTCCTGGGGGAGGACTTGAGCCCGAAAGGGAGGACCTTGAACTGAAAATGCTTTCTCCCGACGACGAATCTTAAATATCTCCTGTGTCGTGGGCGTATTGGAATGTGAAAATAAGCATCTTGAAGGTCTAGTGATGATAGATAATCCATGGGTTGCACCGACCTGATAACCTCTTGGAGCTTTAGCATTTTGAATTTTAGGCTCTTTAGCCACTTGTTGAGTACCCTCAGGTCGAGAATGGGCCTCCATTTTCCGTTTGGCTTTTTTACAACAAAGAACCTGGAATAAACTCCTTGTCCTTCCTGTGCTACAGGAACTCTCTCTACCGCCCCTTTTTGCAACATAAGCGCCGCCTCTTGTCGTAGGACTCGGAGGTGGGGCTGTGTCGAGAATAAAGGAGGAAGACGCGGAGGCTTGTCTTTGAATTGCAGCGCATGACCCATGCGAATCGTGTCTAGGACCCATCGATCTGTGGTGATGCATTTCCATCGGTCGAAGTGATGAGACTCGACCCCCCCAGGACGTTCCGAAGGCCGTCATTGGTTGCTGGTTTGCTTGGTCTTCGTTGACGACAGACCTGAGCCTCGCCGTCTGGAGGCTTGATAATCCCTGCTTCTACGTGCCGACTGGGACGCTCTTCTGAAACCTTGTGAAGAGTAAGAGGGCCTGTTGAATCCACGGTCCCTCGAGGCTCCAAAGCGGGAGTTTCCAGAAGCACCCCTGAAGGGGCGAAAAGAACGAAAATTTCTACCCGTTTGAAGGGCGCCGAGGGACCTAGCAGTATCCGTGTCTTCTTTCATCCCTTTCAGCGCTTCATCAACCTTTTCGCCAAACAGGTGTTCCCCTTCGCATGGCATGTCAAGGACTTTGTACTGTACTTCAGGACGGAAAGTAGTACATTTGAGCCACGCTTGCCGACGAAGCACTACTCCATGGTTGATTTGTTTGAACCCAGATTCTGCTAGGTCAACTGCGATATTGATAGCGTGGTTCGAGGCCTCTTCGCCATCCCGCACCAGTAACATAGCTGCTTTCGGTGTTCGTCTGGCAGGTGTTCTAGGATAGGGGCTAATTTGTGCCACATTTCCCTATCATATCGTGACACGATCGCTAAGGAATTGGCTGCTCTTACCGTCGTCGCTCCGACCGAGAGCACCTTCTTTCCAAAGGCGTCCTGTCTCCTAGCCTCGCTTTCAGGTGGCGTTGAACATTTTTGCTGGACCCTGGCCTTCCTAGCCGCTGCCGCCGACACCACCGAGTCAGACAGAGGCTGTGATGTTAGACATTTTGGAGTGGACTCCGGAGCTTTAAACTTTTTCTCGATCCGTCCCTTTATGGCGGGCTCCGAGAACGGATGGCGCATCGTTTTGAGACCTTCTTGCCACACGTGGTCTAGGATCGGGATGGCAAAAAACGATTTTCTCCTTTGACCCATATGGTCAAAAAGGAAACAGTCTTTCTTCTGCTCCTCCGGAATCAAGCCGAATTCGGAACAAGCTTTCCCCATCATTGCATGGAAGGCTCCCACATCATCCGGGGGAGACGGCTGTGACTGGCTCCTCGTAGACTCTACCTCTACATCCAAATTCCATGTTGGGTCCCTCGAAGGTGACAGGGAGATGTCTTAACCTGAGTCACCCAGTACAGAATCGGACTCCGACAACTCACCCTCCTCCTGTGCTCGAGGACGATCTTTTACTGCCTGGGGAGCCGATGGGTGTTTCGTCGTCGATCGAGCCGTACAAGTTTGCTCGTCGACGGAAGGTACAGACAAAAGTGACGATGACTTCCCGGGCTGAGGGAACTGCGTATCCAGCCGCTGCAGGAGCTTCTGAAGAGTATTAAGCACATCCAGAGACAAAACTGTCTGGGGGGTCAATAACGTGGACGATAGCGGTACCACACCCCCGTTTGCACTCGTCGCCGTCGTAGTCGACGTGGAAGGCCGTAAGCCTAAATCCGATGGCTGCAGAACCAGATCACCTTCACCTTCCGCCGAGCCGGCCGTGTCTGGCTGCAGTAAGACTTCCGGGGGGATCGGGTCATAGACCTCGGGCAGCCAAGCCATGGACTGTGTCTCCGTCGACGGGGGAATGCCCACCGCTGCCGCTTGAACGGTAATAGGCATCGTCAATGACACCGAGGTCGACGAGCAAGTCGTCGTCGTCGAGCCCTTAGACTTCGTCGTCGATTTGGATGCCGACTTCCCGGCTGAGGCTTCCCGACTCATGGAAGACCTGGGACGGTCCCCTGAGGAGGATTTCGACAGCGCTAGCCTCTCCGTCTTAGATGATGAGGAGGAGGACTTTTTATGTGATGAGGAGGATCCATCCTGTTTTCTCTTATGCTTGTCCTCAGAGCACATTTCGGCTGGCCGCACCTTCTTCGATGGCGGTTCCGACTTACTCCTGGAGGCCGTGGAGCCAACTTCCGAAGCCGGGTAGGCCCCTGCTCCGTCATTAAGCCAGTCGACTAGCCTTCTTTTTCGGTCCTTAAGGGTTTTTTGGGAGAAACCCTGACAAATTTCACATGTATCCGCCGAGTGGTTCGGGTGGAGACAGTAGATACAGTCCATGTGGCCATCACCTTCATAAACCTTTTTGAGGCCACAGGTTGCACACGGGCGAAATAACGCTTTTCCAGACATAATTCTCCAGAATTTGAACTTCGCCGAAGCGAAACAGACAAAAACAACCTAGTTTTCACTAGTAGTAAAACACGAGGATCCCACTACTTTGAAAGACGGTTGAAATCTGAGGGAGCGCGGGGGCGGGGCCTGTATTTATATCACGACGCCCTGACGGCGCGGGCACGCATGATACAAAACGAGGTGGATAGGACGCATAAGCGTCGAAAAAGTTTTCCTACGGGAAAGGGTCTATATAATGTACCGGGGATTCCCAGCCTGATGACGGGGAATATTCTAAGCATGTGAATCCATGAAAGATCCAATGCTGGAGAATAGTCAAAACCCTATGTTTGGCCCTCCAACACCAGTGTTTACAAAATTCACAAAATGTCCATGGACAGGTAGTGTGCATGAACCCGTTGTTGAAGGGGGCCTGGCCAGTCCATTCGCTGTGGTGCTGGTTTCGGAAGCAATGGTAGAGGGAAGGGCTAAACCAGAGGCAACCCAGATAACTCCTCACCCTCAGAAAACACTACTTTTGGGCCCACAAAGTCCATATTAGTGGTGTGTTCCAAGATATCCTCCAGAAGAGCTTTGGAAGGGTATAACAGAGTGGGGTGGAGCAGAAGGCTGGAGCATGAAAAGGGGTGGTTAGGGACTTTTAGGTGACATGAGCAGTGAAAGAGCTGTAGGTGAAGTCATGGACGAGGGGGCACGTAGCTGAGGCCGTTGAAGCATTGGCCAAAATGATGGCCGTAGACTAGGTCGCCGACAGGGCCTTCACTGAACATTTTGATCAGAGAAGTAGCTGTCAAGGTGGTCCACAAAGAGGCCAGGAAGGTTTGTCAGCCAAAGTAGTCGACAGAGCCATCAACAATGTGTTTGTCTTGGTCATAGACGAGTCATTGATGCTTGAGGAATGGTGTGGCTGGAAGACCGGTCTGCCATTGAAGATTTTGCAGGAGTTGCCTAGCATTTGGTCAGAAAGCCGGATGGTTTGTGTGACAAAGAAGCAGAAACAGCCTTATCAGGCATTGCAGGACTATCGGGGACCTTCTGACCCTGGGTAGAATTGGTTTTCTTAACACTTTGACAGCAAGACTACTCACTTGACTTGTTAGAAGTAGAAACTCTTTGGGGACTGCTGGGGCGCAGTGAAGCACAGCTCTTCAGTGAAGCAGAATCTGAGGCCCTGGTGACTTCATCAAGCCAAGCCACCAGTCTTCTGTGCCCATCCTTTAGAGTTTTATTAGAGAAAGATTGCCAAACAGAGCAGAAATCCAAATTATTATCAGTGCAAAGGCAATAAAGACATTACTGAGGTCTATCCCCAACATGGATGTTGTTCGGTTTGCTGGTAGAACATTGCTTCAAAAGGCTCCTTTTGGACTTGGTATCAGTCATGGTGGGTAGAGGAAGGGGCACCTCACCAGGCTCGACCCTGAAGGAAAATAGAACAGGAACTTCTAAACCCCAAAATAGTAAATAACTCATCTGTAGCTTTCAAATAATAGCAAAAGCAAAGTGATGAGGATTCTTGAAAACAGCAAATAAAGTGAAAACGTTGTAGTACTCCCGACTCTAAACATGCAGTAAATAATCTGAAGATGGTCTACAAGGGTGGAGCTAAGGGAGGCACTGCCTGTTGGCAGAAGGGTAAAGGACCCAAATAAAACACTAAGAACGCTGAAGTGAAAGCATTTTCTTGGATTCCCAGCCTGATGGCTGTGTATATCCAAACAGCATGTGAAAATTACAAAGAACCAATGCTGGAGAACCTGCATTAGTCCTTTAGTTGCCATGTGTGTATCTGTGTGAACTCATAGCAGATATCAAGTCTTACTCACATGGAGCTCACCAGTTGGTTGACAGATAACACGTGCCTGGGGTTGCTCTTGGTAGTCTTGTTCAAAGGAGGTTTTTGCCTGACATTTCGGTGCTGGACTGCCCTTCTGGGCGGGACAAAGACTGATATGCAAATTGATATTCCTCCTTTGTGAAAAGAACAGTGAGCTAAAAGCGATGGCTGCGGACTGGTGGGAAAAAAAACACATAACAGGTTATCATGCCATGTTCTTTCTAGAGAGGGGCGCCTGCTACCTTTTTTGTATTGTTGAAAGATAGCTATGCTAAGACAAAACCATGGACACAGATGGAAGACTTACGCTGTCATTTCCAGCATGAGCCCTGAGCAAGGGCAGCACAGTTTCAGGCCAGAAATACCCAAAATGTCAGGGGCCTTGAAAGAAATCCACAGGTCAGCCCAAAAGCACAGGTCTCAGTCTTGGTAAGGACACACCATGAAATTTTAATTGCTGACTGAGACAAACCCCTACTGTACAGTCTTGATGCCAACTGCATTGGGCAGCGCTTCTTAGTGCCATCAGTAAAAGCAGCACAGAGCAGGGAAGTATAAGGTGAGAGTACTGCTGAATTCTTCACACTCACATTGAGCCAGTTAAGAGGTCTAGTAAAACGACAACCTCTGCCAGCTAAAGGTGCCTTTCAGCCGAAAGGCGAAAGCAGAGAACATGCTTAGCTAATATAGGTCATAAGCGTGATGAGTGAAGGCGAGTATTCTTTAATAATGGGTCTAGCGCCTCTCCAGCAGTGACATGCACAGTGAGGTTCATTACATTAATACACTGCATTGTGCAGCCAGGAGCAGTGTTTTATAGTGGTGTAGGACAAACAAAATATGCCGTTACATATTGGCGAAGTACCAGGGAAGTACACATACGATCATGTTTTATTTATTTCCTCCACATTGTCAAAGGTTTAATGGATGGAACCCTGCTACTGGAGGATGAGATTAGATCTCAGCCTCCAATGCCTCACGATACAAGGTTTATTATCTTGGATATCCCCTAGAAAAGGAAGGCTAGGGCCTCAAGACCACGCAGATAACCTGCATGAATGCAGTCCTATCCTAGAGCCTTCTCAAGGTAAAGCCCTCTAGGAAGTGGTCCCTTTCAACTCTTGGGCCAGACAAGAACCTTGCAGCTCTGCATTGCTCCCTTAACAGTGAAGGCAACGTTATCAAGTGCTCCTGTCTCCAAATGCAGGGATGGGGGCCAATAACACTGGGTCAGAAACCAAGCCACTCACCTTTAAATGACCCTGCACATTATGATACTGTTCAGTCCCCAAATAACTGACTTTGAATTAGGTGGTGTAGTAACAGCTTTGCCAGGGGATTCCTTGTCCCCCTAAAGGAGGTGGGGGGCCCCCACAGTGAGATCCCACTTGCCCTGTCCCCCAAGTGGTTATTGAGCAGAGCAGGGTCACCTTCCTAGTCCCAAAGGGATGCAGCTCCCCCCTGGGAGAAGGAACAAATTCCCTGGATTCGTCACACTATGCAATAATAAGAAATTGCTTGAATGGAAAGAATCAAATTACCCAGCAAAAGGCCCCTACATGTTCTCAGCTATTTTGCATATTTTCTAGCTACATTTTCAAGATACAAAAAAAAGAAAAATAGAATATATACGTAACTTTATTTCGGTTAATCAACGAGATACACAAACATTACAGTCATGATAAAACAACAATAAAAGTTCTAAAATCAGGCTAAACAGCCTTCGCATTGTCAAGAATATTTAAGACCATCCTACCAGAATATTGTACAATGGGTTAATACAATAAAATTAATGCAAAAATAGGGGTTGGGGGCAGGGAGATCATTTCAAAATTAGTGCTTTTAACATACGAAAGAAACCGGCAATTCTCATGGACAGAAAGTACCATAATAGAGATACAGCAATCAACCAACAGGAACATTTAAAACTACGGTGGTTAAAGGGTGATGAGAGAAGAAAATCAGGCACCCTCACCTACTTAGCATAAAAATTCTGTTTTGGAGCCAAGCTTTTGCAGTACAGATTGCACTCTATGCAGCCAGGCTCTGGATGTAATGACCCGTTGCATAAACAAAACGCACATATAAACACTGACTCAAACCTCACAGCAGAGGTGGATTGGCGAATCTCTGACTCGCCCAGAGGTTTCAGATGCATTTTGTTTCAGATGAATGGTCCTACAGCAGAAGAAAAAGTGCATAATGGTCTCTCAACCATCCTTGCATAGTGGACACAAACTCGAGTTGGTAGTATGAAAGGATGCCCAGTCTAAAGCGCAGATATAATGCCTTTTCGTATGGTGGGAAGATTTCATCCAGGTATAATTTAGAACCAGGAAGCATCCTCCATTGAAGATAATCCAAGCCTAGCTTCAGGAGAGAGGCATCAACCCTAAGAGATTCATTACGTCTCAGTTTAACCATTCTCTTAAGGTTCTCTGTCAATGGGGAATTCACAACATTGGGGTTTACCCACAAATTAATAATTGAAACCTTGGCAAGGAGGTCTTAACATGCACTGTCCATTGCTAGGAGGTGAAGCGCTGCCTCCTGATACCTTTCAAGACCACGTTGCTTCCATATTCTAGCCCAGAAAAAAGTTGGTCTGGCACGAATCTAGACGGCAGCCTAAGTGCTACCCAGCTCCAGAAAAACCAGGGCTGTAGGGGCACTAGATTGAAGTAACTGCAGTTTAAAAAAAAATTATTTGCTTGTACGAACAAAGCTTATAAATATTACCATATCCTCATAGTTCAGAACTATACAAAGCGCCGAGTGGCGCTTGCTTGTTGAATAAATCCTGGGCTGGAGAAACAGCACCTCATCCATGTTTCACATTGAACGACAAAATTGCTCCACCAACTTTCTCTAAAATAGTTGTAGCTGAGCTGCCTAGCCACCAGATTGCTGGAATCTCAATGCCAGGTAATCAAAAAAAAAAAAGAAGAATCAACCTGCTCGTGCTCCGGCCCCTCTACTTCAACCCTCATTAATCTACCTTTCGAGGATTGGGGATCTGAATACCATAACCTTTGATTTATCGATATCCAGGCTGAGATGTAACTTACTAAATCTATTCAAAAATGTTGAAAGGGACTTCCTTAAGCCTTGAGGCGTTGTGAAGTTAAGGACTGGATCGTCTGCATAAAACCGAGCTGGGTATTTGTCAGATGCAATCTTAGAACAATCTTGGAATTCCCTTAACACGTCTATAATTTCTTGTACATAGATATTACAAGGGGGTCCAAGAGACAACCCTGTCTGACCCACATATCAAAGGGTCACATCAGTTCTCCTCCCAGCCCATAATGTACGGTAACCTCATTTGCAGTGTTTAGCTGGTGTATTATGTTACTCAGAGTGCTAGGAATATTCCGTGAGGCAAGTATCTGCCAGAGGATCTCTCTACACACTGAGTTGAAAGCAGTCTTTAGTTCCATAAATGCCAGTCGCATTTTATTTTAAAACTGTACATTTAATTAAAAAAAAATTAAAAACACTGATCAATCATGCCTCGTTTTCACTAAAGCCAGCCTATGTGTCATGGAGTATGCATTAGTTGTCCAGCCATTCCTGTAAATGTTTCAAAATGACTTTCCCGAATAGTTTTCCAACACTGTCTTGGAATGAAATCAGGCGGTAGTCGCAGAAAATCTCTGCTGCCTTTCTTGTAAATAGGGAAAATCACAGCCTGCCTCCAAGAGGTCGGCAGTTCACCCCTATACAGGATTGCATCAAACACCTTACAGAGTACTGGGGCCCAGATATCAAGTCAATCTTTTCACACATCAATAGGATACGGTCAGGGCCTGCAGCTTTACAGCCCTTCAGAGAATTGTGGGCTACAACCATCTCATCAACAGAAACTGACAACAAAGCAACATCAACGGGGGGGATAACGGGAACAGATATAAATAGGCGAGGTGTAATGTCCTGGTAGAGATTAGAAAAATGCATCCACCAACCGTCTTCATTAATGTGGCAAAGCAGTGACTGGCCTCCATTCATTAAAGTCCCTGGCAAATAACAGTTTCCAAAAACGTGGATGGTACCCAGATTGGAGAGCATTCTGAAGAGCATTTCATTTACCCTGAGTAAACTGTCTTCTTTTTGTGGTTATCAGGTTTTTATATTTTAAACAGTAACCACAAAGCTTTAATCTGTCAAACCACGCAGGAGATTTTGTACACTTAACAATTTCAAACCAGGCCATAAGACACTCACGATCATACCAGCCAGGTTTGCTTTTTAGTTGCCTTTGCAGGTTTAAAGATGAAAGGAGTGAAATGGTTAGAAGCCCATAGTCAGCTAAAATGTCTGCGGCACTAGTTTCCCTCTCACAGATCACCTTAAAGTTATCTAAAATAAATATTTAAAGGTTGGACTATCGGGCCTCATTGTAGAAGACCATTTGATCGATTTCCGTGCATTGCCACTAACGTTCACTGGCTGAGAGTTATGGTTTGCGCAAGGAGTGTCTAGTTGCACGTTACAACCGATCACCCTAAAAGCAAGAGGGGAAATGATTGCTTTCTATTCGCTCATCCATATCCAAATCAGCAAGCAACCTTCACCCAATCCGGCTCTGAGACCAGAATATAATCAATGAGGGAGTTCCCATTGGGCCTCCTAACAGTTCGCTTTGCCGGTTGATCTTTACTGAAGCACCCATAACAGGCCCTCAGGTTGAAGTTGGAAAGAATACAGGATGATTCCAATGCCAGGCGATGTAATCTAAGCGGGCTAGTTGCCATCAGCGGCGGAATTTCCCAAGCCTGGTCTTGGTCATCCAGCAGATTCATTAGCTCTTTAAACGGTTCAATCTGGAGATTAATAACCCCAGCCACAAGGTCCATGATCTGTGCAATTGAGTTTAAGGTCAACATGAATTTCCTCAACCTTCTAGATAGACATGCTGCTGTCATTGCACTCATTTATACCAGTCTCATAACAGCAGGTCTGGGAGCCTACATCATGGTGTAACTTAAACAAACACAATCTGGAGGTGTTATTTGTAACGCGCACCGTCAGGCCCAGAGGCATCAGGGCGCAACTTTAAACATGGTTACATAATGAACATACATATAATCAAACTTTATATGCAGTGCAAAGTATTCAGAGTATACAGCAATATACATCATTTACAGAGTAGAGATTAGAGCAGGCGCTTACTGGGACAGGGCTCCCATAGGAGATCCGAGTTTCAAGGCTGATTGAAGAGCCAGGCTTTCGTTTTGGACTTGAAGGCAGTGAAGCAGTCTTCTGATCTGATGGTGAGGGGGAGGGCATTCCACAGCCTAGAGGCTAGGACGGGGAATCTTGATCCACCCGCTTTTTGTAGTTTGAACCTAGGGATGGTTCAACAGTGGGTCTGGGCGGTTCTTTGAGGGCGGGTAGGCACGTGGCGGGATAGCCGGTTGCAGAGATACGGGGGAGCTTGTTTGGCTAGGCATTTGTGGGTAAGGCCTAAGGCTTTCAGTGAAATCCTCTGTTTGACAAGTAGCCCAATGTAGATTGGGATCTGGATTCCGAGATGTGGTGGTTTTGCGGAATGTTTAGAGCTGCTCTAATGGCGTTGTTCTGGGAGATTTGCAATTTGTTCAGATTCTCTTGGCTGGTTACTAGGTAGAGGGCGCTACCATAGTCGATTTTGGCCATGATGAGGGTTCTGGCCAGTGTGACCGTGTTTGAAGTGGTCAGAAATGGCCTGCAGGCTACAATGAGTTTGCAGGTGTATGCTGAAGCAGATCTGACTGCATGTGTGTGTCGGGATAGGGATAAGGTGGCGTCAAGGTAGACACCTAAGGTTTTGGTGTCTTACGAAACTTGGATGGTGTTGCCATCGATGATAAACGTTTGGTAAAACGGCTCAAGTTTACTACAGCGTTGCGTAGTGCCCAAGATGAGGAGCCCAGTCTTGGCATCATTGAGGCATAACTGGTGTTGTGCCATCCAGGCTTGGATGACCAGGTAGACGTCATTCAGGGCTTTGGTGTCAGCCAAGTAGTCTCCAGTGATGGGAATGAATATCTGGGTGTCATTCGTACAAGAGACACCCAGATAGTCAAGTACATCAAAGAGCGGTTTTGTAAAAACATTATAGAGTGTTGGCGACACGCAAGAGCCCTGGGGGACGTCGCAGTGAATAGGGGAGGGATCTGCAGCTGCAGATTGAGAGAAGACCCGCATAGATCTATTACTCAAGAATGATTTGATCCAGGCCGTAGCGGACGGAGAGAAATGGGCGGCAGAGTGAATATCTTGCATAAGATTTGGTGATTGACCAAATCGAATGCTGCAGATAGGTCGAGTAGAAGTAACAGGGCCAGTTTGCCCTTGTCTTTTAGAACTTCAATTTGAGTTTTTAAGTCTAGTAGAGCCGTCTCTGTTCCGTGTCTGGGGCGGAAGCCAGATTGTCTAAAACCTAGGAGATTATTGGCTTCCAGGTACTCTTGGATTTGCAGGGATGCTGCGCGGTCTAAGATTTTTAGCAGAAACGGGAAAGTAGTAATAGGTCGGTGGGTATGCTAGGGTCAAGAGAGGGTTTTTTGAGCAGGGGGATCACCCATGCGTCCTTGGGGTTGTCAGCGACAGTTCCTGTTTTAAAGGAAGCATGTGATAAATGGGGCCAAACCGTGGGCCGATTCCTTAATGATTGGGGCAGGGCAGGGATCACCCTGGCAGTTGGACAGTTTGATCCTCAGGATAATGTTTTCCACCTCCGCAGTGGTGAGAAGGCTAACCGTTTGAGATTGGGCAAGTCGGGGGAGAGGGCCCAAGCTAGGATAGGAGGGCGATTGTCCAGTTTCAGGCTGTCTTGTTTAGCTATGATTTTAGATTGAAGTGTGATGATTTTATTCAGTAACGCTGCCTGAATGTTAGCACACCATTTGCTATCTTTAATGCAAGGGGGGAGGGGGGGATTAACAGGTGTTTCGAGTTCTTTTAGGATCTTAAAGAGTTCCTTAGAATTGGAGTCAGCTTGCAGGATGCGATTATCGAGGGGCTCTTTTTGCCTCTATAATGGCTGCTTTGTAGGTGAGCAATGCCAAGAAGAAACCGTCTTTGTGCGCGTCAGAAGGGTGACTTTTCCAACGATTTTCTGCACAGTGTTTAGATTTGCGGAGTACTCTTAACTGTGGTGTGACCCAAGAGTTAAGGTGTGCCGTGGTTTGGCCTTCCTCAGTTTGATGGGGGCAATAGAGTCTATAGCTGTGAGCATACTGCAGTTATAGATGTCAGCTAGAGTGGTGGGGTCATTGCAGGAGTCAGTGGCCGCTTTAAGTGAGGTGAGTAGCAGAGGGAGAAGTTTCTCCTTCGTTATGTCCTTTTTGTTTCTGGTCGAGAGAGCAGGCGCTATCAGGGTCGGGATACGGGTGGAAGCTTCAATAATGAAAGTGATGATGTGGTTGTCTGACCATAAACAGGGGGTATTGGCCAGGACATTGATAATGCAGTTAGAGTTGGCTAGCCAGTCAAGGGTCCTGCCTTTAGAATGCGTGGGCTCTTGGATGTGCAAGGTGAAGCCAGAGTGTAGAAAGGGCGTTTTCCAAGTCTAGTGCAATAGGATCTTTGGGGTCGCCAAGACCTAGGTTGGGGTCATCAAGGATGTGAGTTTGTTTTTGCATTGTCAAGGAGGAGGGTAGAGATTTCGCCGACAAAGGAGGGTGCGGGGCCTTGGGGCCTGTAGATTAGGTAGAGGGTGGCTGTTTGATTAGGTGTTAGTGCGAGTTTAACTGATAGTTCAGCGGACTCGAGTTTAGTATTGGTCGATCCTCTTAAATCCATAGTGGTTTTGTGGATGATGGCTAGGCCACCACCTCTGGTTTGGGAGGCAGAGGTGCGTTCACATCTCATGATGCCGAAGCCAGGTGGTAGGGCAAGGGATAAGGAAGGACCGGATGCGGCATGAAGCCAAGTTTCAGCTATGGCAATGAAGTCGAGATCCGAGGATGTTATAAGATCTGCTATATCTAGAGCGTGTGCTGGGAGGGATCTGGCGTTGATTAGGGCGCCCTTGATAACCGTCAATTTCGCCTCTGTAGAAGGGGGTTTGCTATTGGTGGGTGCAGTGGGTGAGCACGGTGGTGTGTGTATAGTGTTTGCTTGGGGAGATTATCGCGGGTGGGGTGTATGCAGAATCTGGTGCCTAATCTTTTGTTTCTAAGAGATAAGGAACACTGTTGATTCGGAGCGGGTTTACTAGCGAAGTGTTCCAGCCAGAGGGCTGGGTCGTTGAAGTAAGGGTTAGTGTCAGTGTTAGGGTGCTGGAGGCCTAAAGTGGGTGTCATAGGGTCCATTGTGGGGGTCGCCATGCACAGGGTCGGGGGGACAAGGCTTGGGAGAGATAAGGTAAGTGATGGCTGAAGGTGTGTCGGCCATATGTGTAGCTGGGTGATAATTGCTGCTTCAAAGGCAGAATGTGATGCAGTATAAGGAGCACCCTAAAGAGCATGGTGGGTGTGCACCTGGGAGGAGATGCGACGCAGCAATAGGCAAATTCGATTATGCTAGGGCAGTGCAAAGTCAACAGTAGGCAGGTTCGCATTTAGCTAGGGCAATACACAATCAGCAGTGAGCAGGTGTGCTTTTAACTATGGCAGTGCACAAATAACAGTAGGCAGGTTCACTTTGGTTGAGACAGTGTAGAAATCAGCAGTAGGCAGGTACGATTTAGCCAAGGCAGTACACAGTCAATGGTGGGCAAGATCACTTTTAGCTAAGGTAATGCACATACAGGGAACAAGTTGCAGAGTGCTTCAGAATAAAGGGGGACACAGATTGGGAGGTGGTTGGACCAGAGCGTGTATGGTAGACATTAGGTGAAGTGGAGGTTCATGTACCTCGTGATTGGGGGTTAGTGGGAGGATACAAGCATCAATTGTAATACATAGGTGAGTAGTTCTAGGCGGTAGATTGTACTCGAGTATGCAGGTCGACAGCTCTGAGTACCGGATGAGGAATAGGCAGGCGGAGGTGTCTTGCAAAAATGCAGTGGCTCGGTGGAGGGGCGGCATGGACTTTTTTTTTTTAATGTTACCTCATACAGGTGGTCAGGTCCGGCAGGGGCAGTCGAACGGCATCCAACAGGCAATAGCCTTGATTCAGTGTGCCTTGGAGAATGTGGGCTGGCTTCGCCTGCCGGCAGCCAATGGCTGTTAAGAACGGTCACAGGCCAATCGGTAGGAAGCATTTGCTGTTGTGGGGAGCCTGGTTAGGCAGATGAGGTTCCAGGCAGAAACAGGTGGCCATTTTGGAAGATGATTGGTACCTCGTGTACCTGGATGCAGGAAATGCACATAAAGAGTGCTCCTTTAGGGCGAGGCGAATCTGGGCACTCAAATTGTGAACCATGGCTTCCAAGAACGCCCGTGCGCAATTATGGAGGGATAAAATTGCAGATTTAGCGCGAAGAAGCAGCGCTCATCGAAAGTATCATCTCACCCCGTTTCCCGCTAAATGCATCCCAGCCAGTATACCCCTTTTTTTCTATGTCACCGTCTTCCAATGGCGCTCAGCTGGTAAATCGGGCAGGTGATCTGTCAGGCAGTCCACCAACTGGAGTGGAGAGAAAAGAGGCTGAAAGCGGTGGCTAAGCGATTACTCCTTTTGTAGTTAAATCGCATTGTTACCAAAATGGACTGGGCCGAAAACACGTGGCATGACAAAGAATAACGCATTGCAAAACGGGATCCATTAGCAGCATTGAATCTACAGATGGGAACGCCCTGCCAAGGTCCTGCCCTCCGGAGCCTCACCTCATTCCCCTTTGAACACATCAGATGCTTAATGCTTGGCTATTCTCAGAACATATTAGCCCTTTGGCATACTAGCGGGTCAAGGTGTATCGGACGTATGGAGGAAAGGGAACTTTGAGTACTCTAGTCACTACGGTGAGAATGACTCATATGTCCCCTTTCCTCCATCCTTGTGGGTGATTTCACCAAACAAGACCATAGGGTGGCGCTGTCAACCTGCCTCATACCTAGGATGAAGCAAAAAGGTTCTTCAGAATCGCCGGACCAAACTAAGCATCGCGCCTGGAACTGGTGTTCAGGGAACAGTGCTTGCAGAAAGCCGACGGAGTGGCTAAAGTAGCTGCCCTGCTGATGACATCCCAAGAAGCAAGGCTCTGAAACGCAACTGCCGTGGGTTTAGCCCTAACCGTATGGATATGAATCACTGCCAGAACAGGTTTGCCCATGGCTGTGTATACTTCGGAAATGACCCGAACCATCCAATGGGCAATGGACGCCTTGGAAGCCTGATATCTGAGGGAGGAGCCCCCAAAAGTCAAACAATGCCTCAGAATTCCTGAAGGGTTTTTGTCCGAGAGAGGTAAAACTTAAGGACCCTCTTGTAGTCCAAAGAATGCAGGGCCCTCCCTGTCTCAGACTGCGGGTTCAGGAAGAACAGGCAGATCTCTTGATTCAAATGAAATGGAGACTACCTTGGACAAGAAGTTTGTGAGTAAGCAAGATGTCATTGTAAAATGTGGTGAAGGGCTCATACGAAGACAATGCCTGCAGCTCACTAACCCTGCACATAGAGTTGAGAGCCACCAGTAAAACAGTCTTCAGTGTCACCCAGCTGATGTCCAGAGGCGCAATCTGCTCAAAAGGCTTGCGCTGCAAAGCTGCAAGAACCACATTGATGTCCCAGATCGGGTGCAACCTATGCACTGGTAGGAAAAGCCTAGACAAACCCTTAAAGTGGGCCTTGACCACTTGGTTGACCTCAGAAAACACATGCTCAGGGGAATTCTTGTAAGCCCCAATGGCCGCCAAATAAGTGCAGCAAGTATCCACCTGAACTCTCGAGCGAGCCAGGTATGCTGAAAATGCCAGCACATCGTCCAGGGGAAAGGTGACCGGGTCCAGACCCTTGCCACAAGCCCAGAGGCAGAACCTAGTCCATTTACTCTTATAGTGGGCCCGAGATGAGGGCCTTCTGGCCTGCAGAATGAAGTCCCAGTTGTCTGACAATTGAGCATGTTGAAGCCTCAGCTGGTCAGGAACAAGGCCGCCAGAGCCAGCTTGGCCAGATCTGGATGTTCCACTGCTTCGTCCTGCTGAGTAAGGAATCCCCTGCTGGAGATCGGAAGGTTGTCGTGAGCCTGGAAGCACAACTGCAGCACATCCGAAAACCAAGGTCTTGATGGCCAGAGGGGCAATCAGGATGAAGCTGCAGCCCACCATAAGTGCCACCATGCTTCTTCAGGTAAAACAGAATTGTCTGTTCTGACAAAGGACCCCACCCCGATGAGGGGCAAAAATGTCTTGAGGGACAGACATACTGCCCTGAACTCGAGCAGAATGATATGTAGGAGGGCTTCCGACCTGGACCATGCTGCATGAATCGTGTAGACCTCCAGAGTAGTCCCCCAGTCGAAAGGGAGGAATCCATCGTCACCATCAGGGTAGGCTCTGGTCGGGCGAAAGGGGCGCCAACTGAAAAATTGCCATCCACCAGCAGAGATCAGGCAGAAGGAGCGGTGGTATTGGGATCCTGTCGGACTGCAACCCAGTCTCCTGATACCAGTCGGCCACCTGGTGGAGCTGGAGGCACCTCATCTTGAGGCGAGCGTGCTGTAGAGTGAGCACGCAGGAGGCCATCAGACCCAGAATATGCTTGAACCACCATGTTGAGGTGGTTTAGTTGGCCAGAAAATGCCCTTGTGGAGGGACAGGAGGCTCTCAGGTGTAGGGAACTCTAGCTGAACCATGATATCCCAACGCAACCCTAGGAAGACGAGAGTCTGGCAGGAGTGCAACACCCCTTCGGATGAGCCCGCCCTCACCAGCCAGTAGTCCAAATATATATAAATTATATATTTTTGTTGACTAAATTCCCTTTTGAGTCCTGATCTCCCCCCCACCCCCCTGTTACCAAAAAAGTGGAAACTTACCTGACCAAGGTAAGACCGTCCAAATAAGGATACACATGATGGCCCTCCAAGCGGAGAAAGCACGCCACTGCGTTCATGAACTTAATCAAGACATAAGGTGCTGAGTTCAGGCCGAAGGGCTGCACCTTGTACTGAAAGTGGTACGACAATCGTGAACCGCAGAAACTTCTGATGCGGTTGGTACATAGGTATGTGCAGGTAAGCATCCTTGAGGTCCAGGGAACACATCCAGCCCCCAGCACACAGACTAGGCTATGTGAACAGGAGTAATCATCTTGAAGCGTTCCGGGGTAAAGACATATTTAGAAATTACAGGTCCAGGACAACCCTCAAACCAGCCTGGTTGTTGGGTACCACAAAGAGCCTGGAATAGTACCGGGAGCCTCAGTCTGAACGAGGAACCGGTTCTTTCGCCTGCATATCCAAGAGAGAGGACATCCCATAAAAGAGCCCAGGACCCAATCTGATGAAGTGCAGGAGAGGATGGTAATGGAAGAGTAGAACAAGTTACTCTTACCTGGTAACTTTCTTTCAATGGGATGGTCCGACGACGTATTCCAAATCTATGACAGTAATCACCACAGCTGTCTGCTTCGGAAAATCTTTCTGCGTCCTGCGTCGATACGCCGTCTTCGAGGACCTCCTCCGACGGCACCAGATGTTATAAGTAGGACGCATAAAGCCCGCAGCCTCAGTTGTAGTTTTTTCCCAGAACGTGTGGCACCAGTCTTCTGCCAGTCTGAGAGACAATGCCTTGCGGAAACATAAGCTGCAATCGCATAAGAAATTCTGTAGCGGGGAAGGCAGCGAGGGAGCAATATGGAATAAGTCATCGGACCATCCCATCGAAAGAATGTTACCAGGTAAGAGAGTAACTTGTTCTTCGAGGGATTGGGTCCTCCAACGTATTCCATATCTATGACGGACTCCTAAAGCAGTACCAATGCAAGGAGGTGGGAAAAGAATTTAGAAAACAGAAATTTAGAATGCCCAACCAAATTGCGGAGTAAAGGACCGCCTTGCCAAAGGCCAGATCCTGCCCGCAGATGGAATCGAGGGAGTAGTGACGTACAAAAGTATGTACGGGAGCCCAGGTGGCTGCATCACAGATGTTAAGAATAGGAACACCCCTCTGTAGGGCAGTAGAGGCAGCCATACCCCTGGTAGAATGGGCCCGCAAGCCTATCGGAGGGTCCTTACCCGCCAAGCGGTAACACTCAGAAATAGCCAGAATAATCCAGCGAGACAGTCTGTTTCGTCACAGCTTGTCCCAAACGCCTTCCAGTGTAACAAAAGAAGAGTTGATCATCCACTCTGACCCAGGACATGCATGAAATATAAAAGCTTAACGCTCTCCTAGGATCAAGCCTATGGAGCTCCTCCTCTTCCTTACCAGGCTGTGGAGGAGGATAAACCGCCGAAAGAACAACCTTCTGGCCTAAATGAAATTCCGACACCACCTTCAGAAGAAAGGAAGGAAGGACGAACTCTAAGGACAACCCTGTCCTTCTGAAACACAGTGAAGGGTGGCTTAACTGAAAGTGCCTGTAACTCTCATTCTACGAGCGGAAGTGACAGCAACCAAAAAAACAGTTTTAAGAGTTAACACTCTCAAAGGGCATGAATGCAAAGGCTCAAACGGAGCACCCATGAGAAACTTGAGAACAAGGTTCAAATCCCAACCGGGCACCTGGAAAGGTTACGGAGGGAACACATTAGTGAGCCCTTTCAGAAACTGAGAAATTAAAGGAATTTTAAAATAGGAACACTCTTCAGACAGCGCTTAAATATGGACAGCGCCGCCAGGTAACCCTTAATGGTACCTACTTGCAAGGCCCTGTGGGCCAAAGAAAGCAAAAAAGAGAACCATGGGAATGTCACATGCAAAAGGATCCACATTCTTAACCCTGCACCAGTCGCAGAACTTACGCCAACGGCAACAGTACAGGGACTTTGTTGCGGGCCGTCTGGCCGAGAGCAACACCTCCATCACGTCTTCAGGGAAGTCCCAATACTTATACCTCAACCTTTCAGAAACCAAGCGTGAAGGTTGAGGGTTCTGATCTCTGGATGGAGAACCTGAAGTCACTCCCATGAGAGCAGAGCATCTCGGTAGGGAAGACAACGTGGAGGGCAGATGGACAAGTCGAGAAGGTCCGGGTACCACGTCCTCCGGGCCCACGCCGGAGCATCCGGGAACCGAACCTCTGTAACCTCTGCAGTACTTGCGGGATGACGGTGACTGGAGGAAACGCGTAAAGCAGTGGGAAGGACCACTCCACTACGAACGGATCTCCTAAGGCTCCTTTTGGAGGAAATTCCCACGAGCAGAACCTCTCGCACTTCCGGTTGACACTGGAGGCAAAGAGATCCACTTGAGGGGTCCCTCAAAGGGTGAAAATCTCCAGGAGAATCTCCCGAGCCAACTCCCACTCGTGAGAGATCGCGCTCTGCCTGCTCAGAGTGTCCGCCATCTCGTTTTCATCTCCGGCCAGGTGAACTGCTGAGATCGAAACTTCCTGCTGGATTGCCCAGAACCAGAGCTGCATCGCCTCCCTGCACACAGGAAGTGACCCTGCCTCCCCTTTTTGTTGAGGTAGTGCATGGCCACCGTGTTGTCGGTCAGGATCAGGACATTCTTCCCTCGCACAGTCGGCAGAAAAGCCTTCAGGGCTAGCCCGACGGCCCTCAGCTCCAACAGATTGATATGGAGTCTGGACTCCAACGGACGCCAACGACCGCTGACTGTCAACTCGTTGGCATGAGCTCCCCATCCCTTGAGGGATGAGTCCGTCACGATCGTCACCTCCGGCCAGGGTAGCCAAAATGGAGCCCCCTTCATCAGATTGTCTTCGACGGCCCACCACAGATGGTCCTGGGCGACCGAGGACGGCACCTGAACATGGTCCGACAACCTGCCAGAGGACTGAGACCACTGGAGCTTGAGTGCCCATTGCAAAGCTCTCATCCGCAACCTGGCCTCTAGCACCAGAAGAATCCAAGATGCCATGAGCCTGAGCAATCTCAAGAACTCGAACGCTGGGAGACTCTGGGCAAGCTGAAACTTGTGCACCATCTGCTGAATGTGATGAGCCCTCACCTGGGGAGGAAAACACTGCCCCAGGGACGTGTCAAGCACAGCTCCGATGTACTGGAGCCTCTGAGTAGGTGTCAAATGGGACTTCTTTAAGTTGAGGGAGAAGCCCAGCTTGTGGAGGGAGTGGCAGGTGACTGACATATGATCCAGGACTTGCTCGGGGGAGCGCACCCTGATTAACAAATCGTCCAGGTAGGGGTAGACGTGAATCCCCCTTTCCTGAGGTGCGCTGCCACCACTACCATGAGCTTGGTGAAGACCCTCGGGGCAGAGATCAATCCGAACGGCAGGACCCGAAACTGAAAGTGAAAGTTACCAACCGCGAACCTCAGGTACTTCTTGTGCTTTGGATGTATCGGCACATGAAAATAAGCGTCCTTGAGGTCGAGAGACACCAACCAGTCTTGAAGTTGAAGGGCCTGGAGGACTTGAGAGAGAGTAACCATCTTGAACTTTTCCTTTCTGAGGAGTTTGTTCAAACCGCGCAAGTCCATGATGGGTCTCAAACCCCCGTCTTTCTTGGAAATCAAAAAATAACGGACATACCATCCCTTGTTCCTCTCCAGTTCTATGGCGCCTTTCTCCAGCAGGGATTGAATTTCCTGCGCAAGGAGTGGAATCGGACTCTTCAAAGAGATTCCGGTGGACCGGAAAGGAAGACATTCGCCTTGGGTTATGATCTCCAGAACCCACACATCTGAAGTAATGGCGCGCTACTCTTCAAGATGATGCGCCAGCCTTCCCCCAACCGGCAAAACATGGGACATGGCCTCATGACTGAGCTGAAGCGGCTGCAACGTCTGTCTGAGGGCAAAGAGGCAACAGCCCAGCCTTGGCACCTCGAGTACCTTGTTTTCCACCTCTGGCACTCTTACGGTGGCCCCTTTGACTTGCAGCTCCTCTAGTTTTACTAAAGGATGAGTAATAAGGAAAGGAACCCCCCCCTCCATTGCTGTCCCCTAGGACGAAAAGGCTGAGGTTGGCGGACTACAGCGCCCAACGACTTTGCTGCAGCTTTGGAGGTCTGCAACCTCTCAAGGCTCTCGTCAGCCTTGCTGCCAAAAAGATGTTCACCATCAAAGGGCATGTTAAGGAGCCTGGCTTGCAAATCAGGAGCAAACCCTAACTTCCGCAACCACGCAAACCTGCGTATCACGGTGCTCGCGCCATGGACCGGCTGACACAGTCTGCCATGTCCAAACCCGACTGAACAGACTCACACATGGCACCCTTGCCATCCTGAATAATAGCAAGAAAACCATCCCATTCGTCCCCTTCGGAAATATGTACAGCCGCTAAGGCAATACAGTTCCACCGAGTGTGTGTGAAACGAGACAAGGCACATACGGAGTTGGCTGCCTGAAGCGCCATACCTCCTGAAGAAAACACTTTCTTCGCCCAGCCATCAAAACGCTTGTCGTCCCCATCAGGAGGGATGGTAGGATACAACGCCTGCTTAGTTGGGCCCGTAGCCGCCTGCACCACCAAACTCTCCGGAGTAGGGTGCGTGGTCAAGTAGCAGGGGTCACTGCTGGCTGGGCGGTATTTTTGCGGCAAAGACTTGCCCACTGCTGGGAGACTCTCCTGAGCAGTCCAAGCCGCTGCTCCCTTCTTTGCAGAGCCATATGGAATGGCAGTACCGGGTCAGTGGGTGGACCTTGATCGAGGATATCCGTAAGGTCATCCTGCACAAAATCAACTGGGGGCGACGACCACCCCAAGTAGTCTGACCCTCGACATAAGGTGCCGGTACGATGACTCCGCATGTCATCAAGCCTCAAGCCTACAGAACTCCACCTCCGGAGAGGTGTCCAGACCACTGGCGTCATGCAGTGACTGACGCAAGTCCTCAATCTGGCTATGACCAGAAAGAATCTCATCTGGTACCGTGTCCGGAACCAACCCATCTTCAGAACCCTCTTCCACCTCGGACAAATAATCCATAGGCTGGAAAGTGGGCATTGAATAGGGGAGAAAGACATGTTTTGCCTTGGCCAGAGCCTTTCTAGGGGGTTCCACTGTGCCACGGGGTACCTCCGACACCACAGCCTCGAAAGGCGTCGAGCACAGCACCGACATCGATGGTGGAGCCCCGAGCGTGTCCTTTGACATCCTGAGCGCCGATGGCGTCGACGTCTTCCTTGGAGGCGGACCCTCGAGAGAGTCCGTCGACGACCTCGGCGTTGACATCTTCTTCGAAGACTGCACAGGTGCACACGGGCTCGAGCGCGTCGAGGACCGGGACCTGGAACGGGCATGACTGGAACGATTACCCTTGTCCGAGCGGGACCTCTCCCGCAAATCGTGCCGACCACCCGAGCCCGAAGGCGTACGAGCAGTGTCTCCAGTATGGTCACGACTGACCCCTCTCGGAGGTGCAGCCGGACAGGAGCCCTGCGATTCAAGAATCGCCAACATTTTCTTCCCGAAGGAAGCCCACTCCTCCGGAGAGGAATGCTTGGTGGGATAAGAAAACCGCCGACGGGCGGAGGCCTCGGATGAGTACAGGGAAGGCGACCGATGACGGCACTTCCGGGAGTGTCTCGAAGAGGCAGGACCCACTCCGGGACCGAGACCCCCTAGACTTACGACTACGATGCAGAGAGTCGCCCCTCGAATCATCCGTCGAAAGTCCAGTGGACCTCGCCTTCCGGGGCTTGGACACCTTACCGACCGACAGCAGCTTCTTACGTTCCCGCAAGGCCTTGGATATAAGCGACTGGCAGTCGACACAATCATCCGTGTTGTGGGCCTCCCCGAGACACCAGAGGCAGGCTTCGTGCGAGTCCGTCACCGACATCTTGGACCCGCAGTCCTCACACTTCTTGAAGCCCGGACACGGGGTGGAAGAAGAGGAAGACATCTCGATAATACTTTACACAAAACTAACAGGTTTGAAGAACCGAAAGAACAGCAACTCCAAAGAGTCGAGGCGCGCCGAGATCTCCGAAGCGAACACGTTCGCGGAAAAAACAGAACAGAGGCTACGGGCATTGTGCGTCCTACTTATAACATCTGGTGACGTCGGCCGTCGGAGGAGGTCCTCGAGGACGGCGTATCGACGCAGGACGCAGAAAGATTTTCTGAAGCCGACAGCTGTGGTGATTACTGTCATAGATATGGAATACCTTCGGAGGATCCAATCCCCTCAAAATAATGAAGCCCATGGAGACTATGGATAGGATCCACAGGTTGCTGAAAAGATCCACAGGTTGCTGAAAAGAACCTTCCAGGTGCCCTGGAAAAGAGCAGGTGAGCTGTGTTTTCTGACCGACGTCACCGATTCTTGGCGTCAGAGGAAGGGGCTGAGGAGAGGGAGCGGAAAAACCTCTGCAAAGTCCTCTGCTGCTTCCTCCTGTTGTCGCTGGACCACCCCGTCAGGCCTCGGTGTGCTGCGGTCCTGAAACCCCTTGAAGCCGGAAAGGCGCTGGGTTTGAACTCTGTCCTGCCCTATGATTGCAGGAAGGATTTCTGTCCAGGCTTTGTCAAGATGGTCAAGGACTTGGCGATTTGAGTGGCGGTTCTCTTCATTAACTCGTCATCGGTTGACTAATGAAAAAAGTCCATGCTCTCGAAAGGCAGATCTAGGATCCGCTCCTGCATGTCAGATGAAAACTCAGGAGGCGTGAATCCATGCCGTCGTCCTCACCCCGGCACCAAGGGACATCCCCTCTGCTGGCTGTGTCAATGTGGGAGACCGAAGACTACATGAGGGCCTGTGCAATGAGCCGGGCATCAGCCAGAGCAGCCTTGAAGGAGGCTTGCTTGTCCGAGGGAGGTCGGGCAGACATTCCCACAGTTCCAGACAGCTTCTGGTTAGCCACAGCCAAGAGGGCATTTGGGTTGGCTTGCCGCAGGTGCAGTCCTGAAATGGAATAACAGTGCTTCCCTATAGACTGTAGGACCTTGTCCTCCTTTGAGAGACAAATAGAGGAGGCTCCTGTGGAGGAAGATGAGGAAGACTATGGTTTAGAAGATAAGGAGGATGCGGCCACCAAAGATTATTGTGGCTGGGAGGCCAGGAGGAGTATTGGCTCCCCGTCCGTCAGCCTGAACCTGCTGTCCAGTTTCTTCTGGGTGTTGGGCCTGGGCTTCTCCCAGCCCTTTCACATCACCTGCAGAACATACTTCTGGAGAGGGATGCCAGACCGGATTGTGGTGCACTTTACCAAGACCTCTTCTAGCACTCCTAAATCCTGAGGGCCTTCCTCAGGCAAAGGGACCCCAAGAACTCAGCCAGGCTCTGAGGCGGTCATGAAAGGCCTTAACGGATGCCGAGTGCTCATCATCCTGGGCATCATCGTCCTCATTGCTGCCTTCATTTCTCCCCCCACCCTCTTTTTTTCCTCAGACAGAAGAGCCTGGGCACAGGTGCCGACGGGGTCCCCCACAGAGTCCGGGACCAAACACCGTTCCAACGGCTGCTGAGGGGGAGGCATTGGTGGTACAGGAGGAGATGGAGGAGTCTGAAAACCAGTAGGACCTAGACCGGAGGAGGAACCGGCAGGGCTGGAGGAATGAGAGTGCCCAGAGGAGAAGGCCAGAGAGGCACCACCTTCGGGATGACTTTCACTAGATCCTTCAGAAGCCCTTTCATCTGAGGGGAAGAAGTGGTTCTCGCTAGCCGACGAGTCCGGTCCTCTAAAGCGCTGGGCCTCCACTCCTCGTCAAAGCGCTGTGGCGTGTAGCCATAAGGATGCAATGGGTAGATGCATCCCTGAGGAGACCAGAAATCTGCACCATACAATCAGCTGTTATGTTTTCCAGCGCCCAGTTACCTCAGGGTTAGGTGTGTGATACAAATAAACAAAAAAAGAAAAAGCTGCCACTTCGCGAGGGAAGGGAACCAGGATTGTTCATTTGAAGGGTGAAAACATGGACGGGCCCAGAATTGGATACAAGATGGCTGCCCAGCCACGTGCCTCTCTGCCATTTTGAAGCCTTGTGCCACACCCTGGGTGGGAAGGCGCGAAGGCCCTGAGCTAGGAGAGGCCTCAGACATGAGAGGATACATTTCGGGTGCACCCGAAGCAGAGGCGTCAACCTCAGAAACAGCTCTGTTAGGCATTGAGCCCTCGGCCAGCCGGTAGTCGAAACGCCCTGCCTCACAACCTCAGAGTGAGCTCCAGTAGGCTGGACGCCCTCAGCCCCTGAGCCAGTAGCCATGCTGGATTGTGCAGTGGACATACTCTTGGGATGCAGCAGTGAATGCTCCCTTACCCGTTGGGGTCAAAGAAGAGGACGAACTTCATTGCCTATCCGAGTACAGGCCGGTAGAGCCCCTGAGCCACTCAGCTTGGGAGCCGGTAGCCCTTTAGGTCTTGCGCCTGTCCAAACCTGCTGAACAGAGGGCCTACCTTGATTTGCAGAGAGGTCCTGTAGACAAAGTCTTTAAAGGTGGGGCAGAGGAGAAGTGTGGAAGATCTCTCTCTACCGCGCCAAATGATTCTTCAATGCCCTGTGACCGAGAGCAATGCAAGCCGAACATGGATCCCAGAGGTGGCCGGGCCCCAAACACAAGACAGAGTGCGTGGGTGTCCAAGGCCTGGAACGAGCGGTTGCATGAGGAACATCCTATGAAGCCTCCTGCAGCCGGCATGCGCCGGGGAGGCGAGGCACTGAAGGGAAGTTAAATAAGATTGAAAAAACAATAACAGGGAACAAGCAGAAAGCTAAGAAAGTTTCAGCGATAGCTGCCAGGTTTAACACCGTCCATTCGGAAAAAGGGATTGAGTTGAGATGCGGCAGGGTGGGGCTCCTACGGGACATCCCTGTGTGCTGTACTAAATTTAAAGGAGAAGCTTAATTTTTCACTGCCAAAGGTTCCGGTACCATTCCCATGTTGGGGAATGCCCACAAGGATGGAGGGAAGGGAAGGGGAAAGACCTAGGAGTAACTCAAATGTCAGGGTAGTTGAAGGCCTAACTTGCCCTATGTTAAGGAACAAGTTACTTACCTGTAACTGTTGTTCTCCAGCATGGGTCTGGCATGGATTCACATGCTCATGAATATTCCCCGTCGTCAGGCTGGGAATCCTCGGTAAAGAAAAAAACCAGTATCAGTTTCGTTTCTGATCTGTCTTTCGTAGTAATAACCAATCACTGGTCTCTGCGTCATACTGACCACAGCCAATGACTGCCTTCTACCTAAGCACCGCCTCTGGCAGCCATCTTCAGATTTGGAAGCACGTGAAGTGGCAGTATTACCAAGTGAAGAGCCGCAGAGGGGTAGGCGGGAGGGTTCGCATGTGAATCCATGCCAGACCCATGCTGGAGAACACCAGTTACAGGTAAGTAACTTGTTCCTTCTCCAGCATGGGGTCTGGCATGGATTCACATGCTCATGAATAAAGAATACATAGCAGTACACACATGCACAACCACGGGAGGTGGCAAAGGCTCAACATTAAGCATTGCATCAAACTCAACATTAAGCATCTTACCTCCCTACCAGGCTCACCTCAGGCGAACAGGTTGCGCAGCACTGCTTGGCCGACCCTGGACTCCTCCCTGGAATCCCGATCGACGCAGTAGAACTTCGTGAAGGTGTGCGTCGACCTCCACGTAGCAGCCCTGCATATGTCCAGCAGGGGCACACCAGAAAGGAACGCCGTGGTAGCTGCGATCGCTCTGGTGGAATGGGCTCTCGGACGGCCAGGCAGCGGTCGGTTTGCCAACCGATGACAGTACACGATACAGCCGGAGAGCCATCTGGAAATGGAAGCCTTCGAGAGAGCCTTCGCCTGATTGACAGGTCCAAAATTCACAAAGAGTTGTGACGTCTTCCGAAAACACTTTGTGCGGTCCACGTAGAACTTCAGCGCTCTAGCCACATCCAGCGAGTGCAAAGTTCTCTCAGCCGGCGACGAAGGCGACGGGAAGAATACAGGCAACACCAAGGGTTCGTTGAGGTGGAAGTCCGACGGTACCTTGGGCATGAAGGAGGGGTGCGTCCTGAGCACTACCCTTGTGTCGTGAAAAGTCAAGTACGGGGCCTTGCAGGAAAGGGCCTGGATCTCTCCCACCCGTCGTAC
Source organism: Ambystoma mexicanum (assembly GCF_040938575.1). Classification (NCBI taxonomy): domain Eukaryota; kingdom Metazoa; phylum Chordata; class Amphibia; order Caudata; family Ambystomatidae; genus Ambystoma; species Ambystoma mexicanum. The sequence continues at coordinate 955,641,496 of NC_090934.1, read as the reverse complement.
GGAGGTGATGGCCACAAGAAACGCTGTTTTCCACGACAGAAACGTCAACGGGGCCGAGTGCAGAGGCTCGAACGGAGGTCCCATGAGCTTGGTCAGCACCACGTTGAGCACCCACGCTGGGGCCGGAGCCTTCACCGGCGGGAACGATCTGAACAGTCCCTTCATGAACTCTTTCACCAGACGATGAGACCACAAGGACGTCCGCCCCCTGGTTCTGGTGTATCGGGAGATCGCAGCAAGATGAATCTTGGTGGACACGTGTGCCAGCCCAGCTTTGGCCAGCGTCAGCAGGTACGGCAGTACTTGGGGGAGCCGTAATCCGTAGAGGGTTAATCTTCTGTGCGTGGCACCAGACAGAGAACCTCTTCCATTTGTGTCCGTAGCATTTAAGAGTCGAGGACGCCCTGGCCTTTGCAAGAACCTCTCTGCAGTCGGCCGGTATGTCGTATCCTCCAAACTCTAGCGCTGCAGGAGCCAGGCCTGCAAGTTCAGCGATTTCGGGTCGTGGTGGAGGATGGCGCCTCCTTCCCTGGAGAGCAGATCCGCGTCCACCGGCAGCTTGATTGGCGGGGACGCTGACAAGTCCAGAAGGTCCGGCCACGCAGGTGCGACGAGGATCATCCTGCACCGTGACCTCTTGAGCTGGTTGACGAGCCGGATTAACAGTGGCAAAGGAGGGAACGCGTAGAGGAACAGGCCCTCCCAGGGGAACGAGAAAGCATCGCCCATGCTCCTCGCCTGGGGAAACCTGCTGGCGAACCTCCGGCACTTGGAGTTCGTCGCCGTCGCGAACAGGTCGATCTGGGGTGTGCCCCACCGTCGGAAGAGGCGATCCACTAGATCCTGCCGTAGTTCCCACTCGTGGCACGAGCGCAGCTCCCTGCTGAGTGAGTCGGCGATGGTGTTTTTTATCCCTGCCAGATGAAACGGCACCAGAAACATCCCTTGGGCGACTGCCCAATGCCACAGGTCCTGCGCCTCCTTGGACAGTGCTGGGGACCTGGTTCCGCCCTGTTTCCTGATGTAAAACATGGTGGTGGTGTTGTCGGTGAAGATCCTCACCACCTTGCCCTTGAGGGACGGAAGGAAGGACCTGAGGGCCCAAAACACTGCACGGAGCTCCAGGACGTTGATATGTAAGGATTTCTCCGTCGGGAGCCAAAGGCCTCTTGCGTGCAGATTTTCGGTGTGCGCTCCCCACCCTTCCAGGGAGGCATCCGTGGTCACTGTCTCCTGGTGGGCTGGGGTCTGGAAGTCCATGCCCGCCGTCAGATGCGCGCGGGTGCCCCACCACCGGATCGCTCGTCGGAAACTCTCGTCGAGTGTGACCCTTTCCTCGAAGCTGCCCGTCGTTTGGATCCAGCGCGCGTCCAGGAACTCCTGCAACGGGCGCATCCGGAGCCTGCACATGGGAATGAGGTAGATGCAGGAAGACATCATTCCGAGGAGGGACTTGATGGACCTCACCTTGGCCGCGTCGGCCACCAACATCCGCTGCACCTTGCCCAGGATGGTCCTGGTCCTCTCCTCTGACGGGGAGGCCAGAAGGGACACTGTGTTGAGCCTCGCTCCCAGAAACAGAGCGTCTTGCGCGGGTACCAGGTGGGATTTGGCGTAGTTCACGGAGAATCCCAGGTCCGTGAGAAGTTGGACGGTCCTTGCCGTGTGAACCACGGCGAGCTCCCTTGTCTTGGCTCGGATGAGCCAGTCGTCCAGGTAGGGGTAGACGTGGATCCCTTCGCGGCGCAGCTGCGCCACCACCGGTGCGAGGCACTTGGTGAACACCCTGGGTGCCGACCGTAGTCCGAAGGGGAGGGCTTTGAACTGGTAATGACGCCCTTGGACCACAAACCTGAGGAATTTTCGGTGCCCCTTCAGGATGGGAATATGGAAGTAGGCATCCTCCAAATCCAACGACGACAGGAAGTCTCCTTCCTCCAGCTGACCCAGGACGTGCTGGAGGGTGACCATCCGGGACTTTTGCGCCTTGATGAACTTGTTCAGACGTCGCAGGTCCAGGATGGGGCGCCATCCCCCCGTCTTCTTCACGAGGAAGTATCTCGAGTAAACTCCGGAGCCCCGAAGCCTCTTTGGGACGAGTTCGATGGCGCCCTTCCTGAGCATCGCCTTTACCTCCAGGAGAAGTTGAGGGACGTGAAGTTCTTTCCTGGCCACGGGGGGGACGCGCGGACACTTTCTTTGAAACTCGAGCGCGTGGCCCCGGGCCAAGGCGTCCAGCACCCAACGGTCGGTGGAGATGGACTCCCACGCGCTGATGAAGCTCGCCAGCCGGCCTCCCACCGGGGTGCTTCGGTGGGGGCCCGACCCCACGGCCGGTTCAATCCTGCTTCGACGAGGCTTTGCCGCCTTGTCCTTGGCGACGACGGCGGGGTCCGCCAGACTTGCCTCGTCCTCTGTAGGCCTCCTGAGACGACAAGCGGGCCGCTTGACGGTAGGAGGAGAAACCGCCGCCGGAACCTTTGGAGGCGCCCTTGCCGCTGCTCCGAAAGGGCGTCCGCCGTCGTTGCAGAACTCCAAGGGCCCGGGACGTCTCGGTGTCCGCTTTAATGGCCTGAAGGGAATCGTCCACTGTTTTCCCAAACAGGTTGTTCCCATCGAAGGGCATGTCCAGGACTCTGGTCTGAACGTCTTGAAGGAAGTCCGTAGCCTTGAGCCATCCACGCCGCCTAAGGCAAACGCCGTTGCCCAACTGGCGGAACCCAGTGTCGGCGATGTCCGTCGCAACGGTAATGGCGTGGTCCGAAGCCACCTCACCTTCCTGCAGGATCTCCAGGGCCTCTGCCCTCTTGTCGTCCGGCAAGAAGTCCAGCAGGGGAGCCAGTTTGTACCAGACCTCCCTGTCGTATCGGGCCACGATAGCCAAGGCGTTGGCAGCTTTAATCGTCGTCGCTGCAGACGAGATGACTCTGCGTCCCATAGCGTCCAATTTCTTTCCCTCGCCGTCCGGTGGGGAAGTCGATGTGGAGGCCGCACCCTCCCCCCGCTTTTTTCCTGGCCGCCGCGGAGACGACGGAGTCCGGGGTAGGCTGCGCCCAGAGGCACAGGGGGGCCGTGTCCGGGACCCGGTACTTTTTCTCGTACCGGTCTCTTCTAGCTGGCGTCGTGGAAGGGTTCTTGAGGAGGGTGAGGCCCTCATCCCAAATGTCGTCCAATAGAGGCACTGCGAGGACGGTCTTCCTCTTGGCCTCGCGCCGCTGATGAAGGAAACCTTCCTTCTCCTCAGGGCAGAGTTGGAAAAGCTCGGATGCCCTGGCGATCATGGAGTGGAACGATCCAATCTCGTCGGGCGGAGAAGCCCTGGTGGGAGGCGACGACGGTACATCCTCGTCGTCCGTACCCGTCGCTGCCGTGTCAGTCCCCGTATCATCCCCTCGGGTGGACGGGGAGGAGGGCTGGAAGGGGAGCGACGGCTGAAAAGGAGGAGGAGGGTGGATCCTTCTTTTCTTGGTAGGGGGAACCCCAGAAGGTCCCGGTTCTGGGTCCCCCGACAGGAGAGGTTCCGTCGGCAACGGTAGTCTCGTCCTTATCTCTGAGCATAAGGACTGTATAGCCAACAAAATGGCCGCCGAGCTGTCTCGCGGCGCTGGCAGAGGGGAATCCGACGGGCGATCAGGGGCCCCGTCGGTACCCTCGACGATGTCGTCACCTGCGTCGGGATCCATCCCGACGGGCCGGTCTTCTTCCACGCCGAGGCCGTGGCTTAAGACTTCGACCAGCTCCTCCTCCGAGGTTGAGGCCGAATCTACGACGACGCCCTGCCCCCCCCTTTTTCTTCCCCAAGGGGGATTTCACGGGGGTCCTATCGATGGGCTCCGAGGTGGCAGGGAGACTGAGCCCCGAGGTCGCCACCACTGGCGTAGCCTCCACAGGCTGAGCCAGGGCCGCCGCGACAGACTCGATAGAGGGCTTGGCCGGATGGATTAAGGCCTTCACCACCTTAGGTGCGCTCACCGCCTTATCCTTGAGTGCCTCGCTCCCCCTCCGCCTTCGAGCTCGACCGGGGCCTCTCTAGGAGCCTCGCCGGGTGCTCGGCCTTCCTCTTACCCGACCCAGAGCGTTGGCTCGTGGTTGATGGTGCCGGGGAGGGTGCGCCCAGCCTGGCGCCCGTAGAGCCCGACCGTTCGACGCTCCCGGTGCCAGCGGACTCGCGTTGCTTGGCCTTATGTTGGACCCCCGTCGCCGGGGCGTCCTCAAAGGTCTTAGAAGACCGCTCGGATTTCTTCCTCTTCTTCTCGCCGAACGGGCTCTTCCCTTCCAGCCAGTTGGCGAGACGTTGATGGCGGTCCTTCATGGTCCGCTCCGACATGTTGCCGCAAAACGCACAGTCCTTCTCCACGTGCGTCTTGTCCTCATGTAGGCAGTAAAGACAAAAAGAGTGTTCGTCCTCCTTGAAGACGTTCTGCAGCTGGCATCCAGGGTATACCCTGAACAGCTTTCCGGGCGTCGAGCTTCCCTTCTCCTGGGCCATGACCGGGCCTGAGAAACTTCTGGAGTCCTCCAAAAGCGTAGCTCGACGAAATCTTCACCCTTGAGGGGCGCAGACGAATCCGACACGGGTCCCCGTTGATCGGATGGAGAGTCGGTGGAGCTTGAGGCTCTTTTGACCGAAAAAACGAAGTTTTTGAGAAAAGACGTGAAAAAAATAGCACTAACGCTCGAGAGCAATAGCACGAGGATCCCAACACATGAACGTGCGGTAAAAATCTGAAGATGGCTGCCAGAGGCGGTGCTTAGGTAGAGGGCAGTCATTGGCTGTGGTCAGTATGACGCAGAGACCAGTGATTGGTTATTACTACGAAAGACAGATCAGAAACGAAACTGATACTGGTTTTTTTCTTTACCGAGGATTCCCAGCCTGACGACGGAGAATATTCATGAGCATGTGAATCCATGCCAGACCCCATGCTGGAGAAGGTGGGATTTCCCTACCAGAACAAAACTAAGGAAAGTCTGAGACAAACTTAAAAGTCAATTTGTGTACAAAACCTAGCCTTGCCCCCACAACTAAAGCTAAACAATGTGTAGGGATGTCAATAGGAAAAGTAATGGTGATGAAACAAAAGTTCTGAGCTTCTTCCACCTCTTAGCTTCCATTTCAGCTTCCCCTCCCCAAGTTCAAGAAAGTTCCACAAAAGTCTCTGGATTACAGTTCTTCAATTAAAAAAGTTTTTTCTTCAATTCTTGGGGTTCCCTTGCGCAAGTTCAAGGCAACAGTTCCACAAATAATCTGGGTTCCCATCCCAAAGTTTAAGGCAACAGTTTCACAGAAAAGGGGTTTGAGGGTTCTGTCCTCAAGACAACAAAGTTCCTCAAGTCTCAGGATTCCCTTCCCCAACTTCCAAGACTACAACTTGCCAAGCTCTGCTTGGCCCCAGTCTCTCAGGGTTCAAAACAAAGTTATCTTTCCTTCTGGATAAGCTTAGTAACGCTTTCAACATTTCTTTCAAGGTTTGCTTAAACAAAGGTCTTTTGGCATCCACAGTTTAAGGGATTCCCCGGTCTAGGCACAGTTGTCGGGCGACTCGGTTAACCCATTACAGGTCACGCAACCAGGAACCTTAGGCTTTTGACCCACATAGGTTTGTCTGCTTTTGTTCCTGTGTGGATGCTTGCACTCACATGGCCTCTCAGCCTCATGCCTCATGGCTTTACCACACCGTTACACAACCTGTACCAATCCATGGCCTTGCCACACTGTATTCAATTACAAAAGTTCATTTAGTGGTTATTTCATTCCTTTGCCACCTTGCCGTTTTGCTCTCACAATCTTCAATTCATACTTTCTTGCCACTTGGCTTTTACAAAACAATGGTTGTATTTCATAAGCATTTGTCATTTGTTTTAACTGTGCTCATAAAAGTTTAATTCAGTGCGTTATTCAATATTTGTTCTGTTTGTTTAATCAATTTCATACAGTTTCACTTGTTCAGCGCTTGCCTCTCATTCCCCATAGTGCCCCAGGAGCGCCACGGTCAGAGCGACTTGCCTTCTTTATTAATCACTGTTGTGCGTTCCTTCCGGGCAGCTGTGCTGCCTGTATTTAGGCTCTCACTGATTTCCTTTTGCTCGCAAGCTCTGCTCACTCTCCTGTGGCTCTTTGGTTCTCCTGGTCAGCTTTGCTCTGCTTCCGCAGACGCTAGCAGCTTCCTTCCTTCCTGTTCTCCGATCGCAGCTCTGGCTGAACTGCTACAACCACAGAGGCTCCCAGATTTACAGCTCCTTCACGGCACACCTGCACCTGGGCACCACAAGTCCTTTGTGTATTCTGCCGGCATCCTGGCTGCACTGCAGGACCCACCAAGGCTGCCTCCTTCCAATCAGGACTTCCTGATGGACTCTCCCTCACAGGCCTCCCTGTTGGTCTTGTGTTGCTGGTTCCCTCCCTTTTTATAAACCTGCAACCACTTGACAGGTTGCAGGCGAGACTCTTGAATTAGAATTGCCTGACTGCAATTAGAACGACATGCCTGACCTTCACAATACTCCGCAGGCATCTTCTTCATCTCAGTACTAGAGTGGTGAAATAGGCTACTAATGTTCACTACTCCTAGTCGCCTCGTCCCAATACTGTGGTAGGTTGAATGAGGAAAATTGAGGGGAAATGTTGTACAATAGCCCATAAAGGCAGTGGGAGTGTTAGGTTGGCTTTCACAGGGAAAAGGGGCATACCATGTCTCGCCTGGGGATACCCTGTTCCCAATTCCCAAGGACCTGCCACCCAGGTGATCCTCCCTCGCTTCTCCACCCCCAGGGTCGGGATTGAAGAGTGATGGCCTTTCCCCTGCCACCCGAGCAGAGGATCCAGAGGGAGTAGGAGTGTGGATACCCTCAGGTTTCTCACAGACCCACACCAGAAAATAACTCTGATGCTGACAGTCCGTCCCCTGGCAGGTTAGTGAACCACAGCTATCCAGAAGAAGCTTGAGAAAGGCCATGGGAAGGGGGACAGCCCCCCCCCCGCCCCACCAAGAGTTCACCAACCAAAATCTGAGGAAGGGTAGGGAGACATCCTCCTACCATTGTGAGCCGTAAACCAGAAGGGTGGGAGTCATCCGCCTGGTTGAGAAGATCAAGGAAAGCAGCACATGAAAGACTAGGGAAAGGAGGTCCTTACCCCTGTAGACTAGCCAAGAAAAAAACAATAATGAAGTCAACTATGGGCAATAGGAAATGCAGATGTTTCCTTGAAGTGTACTTTGAGAACTGTTAAACCCAGAACTGTGTTCTCCTTGAAATGAGATTGCAACTTGGGGAAACAATCACACTATGGAACATTTGGGGACTCCCCACATCCTTAGTTTAATATAAGGGAAGGAAATCTTTTTGACAGGACTGTGGACTCTTTATTTTGGACATTCTGACAGACACTGTAGTATTTTTAGTTGATGCAGGGAAACACCATCTCGGAAATAGGGTAAGATTGCTTTCTTTTTGCTTTTTGTACTTAAATAAAAGTCTTTGCCAATCAACATGACAACACTGTCAGACACTTCTGTTTGCACAATGTATGGCCGAAGGGGAGAACCCGACAGATTTAGAATAGAAAGGTAAGCATACCAAGGGTGTGTTATGCTCTAAGCTGTAAATTAGGGCTCAGGCTAGCTGTGTATTGTATACTTTACGTATATAAAACCCAAGCAATTGCAGACGTATCATATGGTAGAGAAATATTGGGGACCTCAAAAACAGATCGCTTAACAAGGGATGAACATTGTATTAAACATTTTCGGGCTACCACAGAATACACCAAATATCTCATTTTTTTGTATTAGGATTCAAACCTATACATTTAGCAATCTGTTTTAAGCCATTATTTTACTGGTTATGCAGGACTTTATCCAGTCCACAAAGAATACTACATGGAACTGGCTTAAACATGACTAGGGTCTTTAAAAAAAAAAGATTGGTCATCAAAATGTACTTCATGAGACCGTGGTTATTTCCAGGATTTCTGCTAAAAAGAAAAAAACTTGCAACATATCTGTAACTTGATAGCTTGCTTGTACAATCAAGAGAGATGTGCTAGTCATTTGATGTTTAAAAGATGCTACTTCTGCTAAACCATATTTAAATGATCTCTACCAGGCACAGAAAATATTTATGTACATTACGTTCAGATTAAATTTACTTCCGGTGGCAGAATTTACATCTCAGTGAAAACAAATGAGAAATGCTGTCCTTTCGGCATATGAATAATTTAATCAGAGATGCATTTTATGCTCATTCACCCCAGATACTTGGATATCAAGAAAAGAAGTACTCAATAAGATCATTGAAAGAAGGCTTTGCATTACATAAAAATGGTGCTTATCCTTAAGTTATATTGGCAGGATCCAGTTTAATACTAATAGTTTACAAAATTGTGTTTTCCCTGGATACTTTGCGATTGGTTTTTGGATGAAATTTTTGTTTGATTATTCACGCGGGTTTTGCGTTTTGTGCTGGTGCAAGATTTTAAATTTGTCTTGCATTTATATTGTGGACTCAAATAAGGTCAGCAGATACGCGCTTCGACCCGTGAGTCTTTTTCAAGGCTGATGCATATTAAAAGTTAGACACATAAATCACAGTTTGTTTAGGTGACATTTGTGACATGAGAGATGTGTGGCGGTGCAAAAGTGCATGGTGTGGTGACATTAATTTTCCAGTCGATTCAGTAGCGATTAGGTAACCCGCTTCTACCTCCTCAAACACACCACCCAAACACTATACACGGCCATTGGTCTAGCAAACCTATACCCCAACACAAACGCATACTTAACAGAAACTAACCCGAACACTGGACTGTACCCATACCGACTCAACAGGCCAGCGCACAGAACCTTAAACATCTGCCAAACTACCCATAAAACACACACACACACACACACACACACCCACCCCCACATGACAGTCAAACAGAAAACGTCCAAGGCCTTTGACCTTACCCGTATGGATACAAGCCAGCACACACACAGATGGCAGTTTCGCCTGGTTCTGGTCCTATCCTATCATTCTTCCCTCACTAACCAACCAACCCCGTCCTCTTTCTTGCAGAGCCACGTGAGCGCCTGAAGACTGCCCTTGGGTGGTATCGGTGCATGCTATAAATCAACATTACATAAAACATAAGTGGAACAGCTCTCTCTGCAACCGCAAAACTGGCCCACCTCTCTATCTTATTACCACCAAAATGAAGGCAACATGCATTTACCCACTTCCATTCTGCAACTGTCGCCCCCACATAGACTCACTGAGTTGCCCAGCCATATCTCACATCAACATAACCATTAGTTAGCAATATATCACAACTAGGTAGACTATACTCTGTTAGCTAGTCCAGATAAAACTACATATGAGCCATCGTCACAATTAGACATAATTGTGAAGATTAGCATTAAGTCATATGTAGACAGAACTGCAATACTAGCTTGCATCATATCTAGAGACAGAATTATGAAGATTAGTTTGGGTCACAGCTAGACAGAATTGTGAATGTCAGCTTGCACCACACCTACACAGGATTGCAAAGATTAGCTTGCGTCCCATCTAGGCAGACTTGTGAAGATTAGCCTCCGTCACATTGAGAGAGATTTGAAATACTAGCTTGTGTCACATCTAAACATAATTGTGAAGACTAGAACTGTGTCACATCCAGACAGAATAGCGAAGATTAGCATGGTCATATGAAGACAACTGTAATACTAGCTTGCATCAAATCTAGACATAATTGTGAAGATTAGCTTGCACCACACCTAGACGGGATTGTAAAGATTAGCCTGTGTTGCATCTAGACAGATTTGTGAAGTTAGCTTGCATCACATCTAGAGAGAAATGTAAAGATTAGCATTGCGCCACATCTAGACAGGATTGTGAGGATTAGCATGTGTCACTACTAAAATAGCGATGCCACTAACCAACCCCACTAAACAATCGCACCGCTCAGCATACACATCTCAAACTCTAAACACAACTACACCTCTAATGCACAACAAACCGCACACACTTCACCACACTGCAGCAGCAAAATATACTACACATAGCCTAACAGCACACAACGGCTCCCAACCGAAAAGCACACCTAAGCTCAGCAAATGGTACAAACCGAACGGAGGCTGCCAACAGCACATCACTGCTCTCTTGCCTTTCTCCCACTCAATCCTACTAACCTTCCTACCCTCTTCCCTTTTCAGATCCGCCATAACGCCTGGAGACTACTCCGGTGGCGACGATGCGCGGTACACATACCGTTAACATTAACATTTATCCCATGGTTTTATAAGATATATTATCTTTAGATTTCTTAAGTGTATTCTTTGAGATGATTTGTGTATTTTTGTCCCTTTTAATTGTGTAGTTTTATGCGATAGATCGTACAACAAAGCTACACTGAAACTAAAACTGGAAAGGAGAGGAATGTTATAATTATGTGGTTTATTTTTACATTTATAAAGCGCACTAAACACGGGGCATCCAGTTGCTGTTAAAATACAAGTTACATGCATGAAATCATACTATTGCAGGAGTGAGGGGGACCTCAGTAGGGGCTTATGCAAAAAGCCACATTTTTAGAGCTTTCCTGAAGGCCCCATAGGATTGTTCTTTTCGCATAGTAGGCGGTAGAATGCTCCAGTGCTTGGCTGCCATGGCCAAGAAGCTTGATCCGCTGGCTTTAGCCAGTTTAAATTCGGGCAGGATGACCTGGTGAGCATAGGCAGATCTAGTTGGTCTTGTTGATTGAGCTCTCTTGATTTTCTATATGAGCTAAGGGGCAGAGGAGTTAGAGAGGTATGTGTGTGTGATGGACAACGTTTTGAATGTGATACGTTATCCTATCAGGAGCCAATGTGCATTTCTTCTTGCTGTAGAGATGTGTTCTTGTTTGGGGATGTTGAGGGCCGCTCTGAGTGCATGGTTTTGGAGGACCTACATCTGTTGTATGTTGCGCGAGGACGTACCTACAAAGAGGGCATTACGATAGTCAAGCCTATAAACAAATGATGGCTCGGCAATGGTAAGGCAACTGTCAGGAGGTAAGAATGGCCTGCAGGCATTAATCATTTTTGAAGTGTGGACAGCAGAAGAGCCAATGGCATTGACTTGCTCTGTAAGGGAGAGTGTGGCTTCAAGGTGGATTCCCAATATCTTCACTGTCGGGAGATGGGGATAGCGATTCAGTCTATGGTAAAGGCAGCATATTGCTGGCTGAGTTTCTAAACCAAGAGAGAGGGTCCCACTGGGAGGATTTCAGTCTTTTCATCATTGAGGCAGAGACGTGTATTGCCATCCATGCCTGGATATTCTGCTAAACAGTGTTTAGTGTGCCAGAGTCTTGGGAGTAGTCGCCTGAGAAAGGAAGGAGGATTTGGAGGTCGTCAGCGTAGTTGGTATATGATATACCAATTGAGTCTAGCAGATCTAAGAGTGGCTTGGTAAAGCTATTGCAGAGGATGGGGGATACTCATGACATGGTTACAATGCAGATTTTGTTTCTGTGAGCTGCTATCCTGCACCATGCACTTTAAATGAATTTGCTGCAACAGAATTTTCCACTATTAAATTATGGATTGTTAAAAGTGTTTGTACTTAAAAAGCTCTTATCTATGAATTAGAGATTTTAAATTTGAATTAGATAGTTTTTTTTCTTGTACTGTTTTATGGAAAATAACCAGAATAAACATATCTGAGTGCAAGGCAATTTCTCAAATAATCCTAAAAGTGCCTTACCTTCTGGACTATTTATTTGAAAATCCTTGAAATCTGAAGCAGGTCTCATCTTGTGAGGCTCGATTTGGCACATGCGAAACATTTCACAATAAGATTTGAAGTGCTGAATGTCATTTTGGATTCCTCACTGGCAAATGCTGTGCATGCAGTTTATCTCTCCTTGCCAACATGTGAGGTGACGGATTGCATTACCAGACTTTGCATCAAATCAAATTCCCTATCAGAATATAGTTTGTATGAGAAAGAAGAGGATATTTCTATAACTAATCTCCAATTATGTGAATTTTGGACTTCTGTGAAACGCACGTAAGGGGTCATCAGCATATTTTGCCCCAGCGACTCCTTTTTGAGCCTCAGAGTAATCTTGTACAGCATAATGCACAGTTAATCAAACACCTGCCCTTTTGTTTACTTCACATATGGTGACTTAACCACAAGTATGTGGTATTCGAGGCAACATTTTGCACATGATGGCAATCCTGGGTTTTATAAAGTGCAATGCTGGGATTTTTATTGGCTTTTGGCACTTAATCAGGCTGAAACCATTTCCATGAATCTCTTAAGAGGAGCAGAACGAACAGTGCAATATTGTCTGAAGGAGCGGATTTCTCTGCAAGATCTTCCCCTAACTAGCCTTCAAGATCTGCAGGCAGTGCTTCTGTATGGTACTGTGGGTATTGCGGTCTTAAGTGAGACCGGGTTTAAGGACTGATTGCAGACTGGTGATCCCCGGCTTCTACAATCCACTCCTTACGGAACAACTGCCCCCTTCCTAAAGGTCCCAAATATTAAGGCATTTTAAGGCTTAGCGATATGACTCACATTTCCAGTACCTTAGCTGTGTGTTAATCAGACAGGTTTTTCATCAAAGGGCTTGCCAATGGTGTGTGCACAAACAAGTCTAAAATCTGACACTAGTAGTCAGAAATCTTTTAACGTAACTATGGAAGTGGGCAGAGCCTGTGAAGATTCCTTATGGGAATTCACAACACTCCTTCGCACTTAAGCTAATGGCCAATCCTGTGTCTGTTACCGGCCTGCAGTTTCTGCTGCATGTAAAAGTGTATTTATCATTATGCCCAATGAAGTGTGTCCTCCTTGCAGAAGGTCCTGAACATGTGTGCAAGCATCATTTGAGAGTATTTTAATGAATGCCTCCATACCATTGCATATAAATGAGATCTAGCAATGAGGGTGGCAGAATTACCAAGGCAGATGCTGTATGTGGCTGTGGTGGTTATTTTCTTTTCACAATGCAAGCATCCTTTTACACAGTCAATTGGGTTTTTGATAATGCGGCTAGGGCACTGTTGCCTCCTTGCCATGGCCACCACCCTGGAATATGCTTTTGTATGACCATCCATGATGAGGCTTTATGTGTGATGAAATCATTTTTAGGTCAGCAAAGTGCCAAGTACCTCCAGCAAGAAATCTGGTTCATTCACCTCCTTTCCACGTTAACCCTGAACCTCTTGCTCTTCCACAGAGTAGGACGTGGTATGTAATCAGATATTTCCTAATGGAAGAAATTGAAGGTACTTTTTGTTCTGGAGGATCCACGATTTAATCTTCCCAGACACTTTATGGGACAAAAACTGACAGGTCTTCTTGTGAAGAAAGCCCTGCATAAATCAGCATATTTGGAAAACCTAACAGCATAAATAACCGGTTTGAACAGGGTCTCTTGAAACCCTGCAACCGGTGAGCTAGAAGTTCAGTAAAACCTCTAGAATTACAGTCAATCCCTTTTCAAGAAATGTTTCCACCACTTGATCTACCTCCATGAAGAACCCTGAATGAGTCCACAGGAATATGGGCCATTTGAAGTTGTTCCTCTTCCGAATCGGTTTCCTTGACCAGCACCCTTCTGTGTCAGCGGACAAGACACTTTGGGATCCAGATGTCTTTTTGGCGCCAAATGTACATTCAATGCAAAGTGCTCTTTCGTCACTGAGGGCAGAGTTTTGTCATACCTAAAGTCTTTGCACAGAGTGTTTCGATAGCTTGTATTAGTGTTCTATCTTTGAGCAACTTAGTAGTCTGCATTTTCTGTGTCATTGACATCTGTTAAGATGGATTCATAAACTCTGGCATGGTGGATAGTGTTTAGGAGGCCACCCTAGTTACAGTGAACAGGGGAAAGGAGCTCAGCCAAACCAATCAAGGTAGCATGGAGAGTGGTCTAGGCTTAGTCTCAAATAAGGTGAGTGGGGTCAGGGGTCCACAATGATGCAATCCAGGATTACACTTAAATAAGTATACAAATACTATATTGTAGGCCCAAAAACACACTACGAAACATGAAACCGGTGATATGATCACTCAACACACTAAATATTAAAAAAAATATACAGTCCCAGTTAGCTGAAGCAAAATATACAGTTCACTCCCTCTGCCCCAATACATGAAAGGGAAGGTAAGTACAATTGCAACAGTTCACAGAAATAGAAGCCCCAACTTATAAAGTCCAGTCCCAAGTTGAATGGGGCAAAAGTTCACCGAGTTCTAAAATAGTTTTAGGAGTTGGGGGGAAAAGAGGGAAATGTTCCTGAGAATGTGAAGATAAGCCCAGAAGTTGATTCAAGCAGTTTCCTGTTGAGTAAAATGCTTTTCCATCTTTGGATCGGATGGGGGATTTGGAGGAGGGGGTGCGGGTGCAGAGGGGGGGGATGTGTTGATGGAGGTAGTTTTCCCCACCGTTGGTTCCAGTCGAAGATGCCCAGGAACTGCAGGTGCAACCCTTTCCAGTGGAGAGATGCAGCAAGCACAGATTAGGACTCACAGGACACTCGACCAGATGTGGGAAGGTCAACTCAAGCGACGGTCAACGAAGCACAGTAACAGCAGGCGGCACAGTCGAAGTAAGCCTTCCATTTCAGGACTTGTAGAGGGTGAGACGCTGAAATCTTGTAGGAAGGCTACTTGCAGGACTTGCAGAAGACCCCTGAAGTTCAGAAATAAAACGTGAAACAGTGATGCTTCTACCGCGGTTGCCCAAACTGGATTTGGTCAGCCCACTGGATAGCCCAGGGTCACTTCCTAAGACTGCCACTTGCAGGGCCAAGAAAGACGTCGAGACTGGTTGTTCCCACCTTTGCAGAGGGTCGATGCACCAATGAGGGTCTTCTGAGATCAGTAGCCGGATGGGGCTCCACTGGGACTGCAGCAAGATTTGCTCCCTAGGCCTCTTCAGGATCGGTCCACAGGTCTTCCTTACTCTGCATAGCTACACAGGATACTGGACTCCTCGTCCGATCTGGAGAAATGGCGGAAGGACCCCTCTTTTTATCCTAAATTCAGGTGAGCAGCGGAACTAAGTCCTACCAATAGAAGATCTGCCCCACACACAACCCAGCAGTGGCCCAATCGGGGATCACTGAGGGGGAAACTCATGCATACACTAGACCTACTGAAACCAGCTTGTGTATTGGGACAAGCCAGTCTCAACCTACTTCCTGGCTTGCAACACATGGCATGCACTAGCCAGTGAAAAGCAATACTTTCTCAGGCAAGTGCCTGATCGTAAAAGGAACTGCCGCCTGGCAAGGTAGGAAGAAGGCCAAAGAACAAAATGGCCAAATTAACAATTGAGTTTATGGTAATGTTTTATTTTTTCCTAGTTCTTTTTTTTATTAATCTACTGTTTTATTTAAACATGTACACTAATTTATCGTATTTTAATTGCATCTGCTATTTGTGTGATCAATCTAAGGTATATATATGGTTTTCATTACATGAATTTGTATCTTTGTTCGGTGTAAAATGTTGATGTATTCAACCACATGCACTTAAATGCATTAAAAAAAAAGAGAATGGCCAAAGAACAAGCAAAACCTCTCGTGGCACGGTCATGTTAGGACATTTGCTGCTATTAGTAGACAAATGCAGTATTATAAGGACAAGCACTGAGCTGCTTTCATTGTCAAAAACACCAAAGACATGCAAGATATGAAAACAAGCAAGACCATTGCACATTTAACTTGTTTACTACCTGCCCCTGGCACCATAAAAAAAGCTTTCCAACTCCTAGACTGCATCAAAGGTCCCTTGCCGCCCCTAGTATGTATTTTCAGTGCATTTTTCTCCACTCTGCTCCATAATTAAATCTAAAGCAGAAAAAAGTAACTACTAAAGGAGGGCATCGACAACTGGGAGCATTTTGAGTAGTTTGCACATATGATCATACATAGATACTATTACTGACATGCACCCGTCAACACCTAAGATCTTAGAAATAAGAGTAATAGACTGGACCAAAAACGAGATGGCGGAATATGAAGGACACGTTTATCAGTCACAAGCTATGTGAACACAAAATCAGTATCACTCTGGTTAATATTTAAACAGTTTTCAGTGTGAGACTACATACCACTGATATATGTTTCACTCACCTGTATTAGAGGTTTAAAGAGGAGGACATTCAAACAACTCAGTCTAGAGCTTTCAGACATCTGGCCCATCCGGTTTGTATCAAACATTCCCTCAATTGCTGCCTAAATGTTATCAAACTCACAAACGTTCAAAATCGACTTACACTTAGCACGTCCTGTCTGAGCTGAGGAGGTTCTATGCATGTAAGCAGTCTCAGTAATAAATCCATAATGGCAGAAGTTCCAATGTGCTTTAAAATCAGGTCTACAAAGTCATCTTTTTTTTTTAGGAAGTCCACAATCTGAAAGAAGTTAAAAAGGAAAAATAAATCTTTTTATTTTCACATTTAGCCATTATCTTGGAATTGTTGCATTAGACAAGTTTACACTTCCAAGACACTGAAAACATTAGCACAATTGATTCAGTTAGTTCAGAGTTCTATCAAATCAGACTGGAAAATTCCTTACCCAGCAGCAAAAGAATTGGAGACAGACATTACGTTTTAAACCCAACTGATCCTCATCACCATGCCCCTTTAGTCCAAAAGAGAACGAAAACTGTCTATCTTTTCTCCTGTATCCTGAATACAAAAGGACTGCAATTGGTTCACCAGGAGGAAAAGATTGTGGCCTACCAGTTCTAAACATATTATGGTGAATAAAAATGAGTTACTACATGTTATGGCATTCACCGAAAAAAAAAAAAAAAAAAAAAAATCACATGGAGGTTACCCAATATGTGGTTTATAGATTGGGCTCCTTTTGTTGCTTTGCCTGTGGTTAATGACTGTCACTGAATGGGAGCTATCAGGCCAAAGGATCTGTGAAGATTTCTTTGGCAGAATGCTGGGATGAGCTTCTCCATCATAGGCCATGATGGTCACACCATACAAATAAGTAGGCAACTCTGGTGCAGTGGCAAGGGATAAGGGTGGGTATTAAACGGAAAGTAAAAGTCCTATGCAGTCGCTCAGTGTCCCTGTCATTCGATTTGCTCTTTGTCCGAGCTGGTTCACCATTTTTCCTTGGATTTAAACACTCCTGCATCTCAACAGACGTCCCTTCCCCTTCCTCCTCCCCACTGCTCTCTTGTTTGTCCCCTTGTCCGTTCCCCCGTTTGTCCTCTCTACTCAAATTTGTCTTGGCTTGCAGATTTTGGTGCATATGAATTCTTAATTTATCAGTTCCATGGTATCACTCATTTGGCTACAAGATCATTGACTGTTTCACCTACTTGGCTTCATTCAGATTTTGATCATCACTACTTTTCATTGTTATCTGCACTGTTAATACGATGTATTGTTCTGAACCCATTATAATCTCAATTAAGATTATTAAACTCAAGAGTTGAGAGAGAAGTACCCTACTTTCTCTATAGGCACATATGCTTCAGTAGCTGGCAGACAGGAGCACCACCGTTATGTGGCAGTCTCAGTTTCAGTAAGCACAGATGTTTGTAATACTGAGATGAGATTACAATCTATCCTGGATTTTTTTTTTTAGCCAGGTCATGCACCAAGACTATATTCCTATAGAGGAAACCTGCAAAACCTTTTGGGTGGCCAACATTTTACAGAATGCATCTATTCATTTGGGTTTCTAGACCCTTACCCAGGTTTCAATTCTCCTTTGAGCCTAGAGTATAGGGGGACACAGATGGAAATAGGGTATATTCTATGTCAGGCTCACAGCTAAACTGATTGAACCGCTCTAAAATGAAGATTTGAGTCACTCAGGCACAAATGAGGAAAACAGAAAAGGGTTGATTTATTGCATGCTTGTCGGTTAAGTTCTGGGCTGTCTTACCCAGCCAAACAACAGATTTTCACTCTCATGTTTAATAGATGCCCAACATATAGTAGAAAACAGTACCCACTGACTATGTGAAAGAAACTACTACACAGACCGAGTACCCAAACATTTCCCATTGATATGAGTGCCTATCCTATTTCTTTATGGGCCTAGCTACTGTTATTTTGTATGTGTTCGAAAATGGCTATTTGTAGGACAAATGTGAAAGGCTAGCTCCTCTTTGTGCATATCTCAGTGTTATGAGCTCTGCACTCACAACCCCGCTCCTTTCTACCTTTCATTTTCAACAGTTTTTTTCTGATATCTGTACATTTTAGATTTGATTTACTCGATTACACTGTGGTAGGAATCTTCCTGCAGGTCATTTACACAACTTATGAAGTTTGGGAGGGGAAAAAAGTGGAGGATGTACTCAAGTCTTCTTGTGGAAGACATTTGATGTAAAGACTCAGATCTGTAGACTGGATGGAAGGGAGCACTAGTGTGAACTGCAACCTTCCAAACACTTCTGATGGTGAATCTCTGTTCAAGTGTGACATTCCACTACCTGCAGGACTTCCAAGGCATTCATTTATCTAGTTATGTTCTGTAGTTTTTATACTGCACCAAGTCAGAGGGACCAGCATTTACACCATATCCTAACATTGTACCCAAAGGAAACCTGCAGCTATACATGCAGAAGCAAACTGTACAACCAGCCCATAGTGCTCACGCAGCTGATGAGTACCACTTTAAGGCTTTAGTAGCTGGCATGCAGCTGCACTTGTTGGGCAATGGAACAGTGCCTCTACCGTAGTGGTACAAATGCATTATCTGCGCCACTGGACCTTATCGTGGACTCTAGATGCTCCTCAGACAAATATATCGTCATTTACTTTGATGGTCCAGCAACCGATGAACTTGTAAAACAAGACTATTTGACAGCTCTGGTCAAAAACTGCCAATAACGCAAACAGAAGGTACTAATGCATTAGTCAGCTGTTCTAAGGAACAAGAGTTACCACTGCTAAGTAACCAAGACACTTACAATCCTTCCATAGGGACCTACAGTTATGACTGCAGTGGTCTACATATCAACCGCTGCTCCAGCAGAGCTCATTTTTAAGGGAGTCTTTAAGGAACCTAGCCATAATACCCCAGGGACCAAAGAACTAAACGAAATACACAGCATCTAAGAATCCTGATTGCATAGGCAGCGTTTAACTGATATCAGTTCAGCATTAAGATCATCTCCCACTTAGCAAATCTGTTGGAAAGGGAAAAGTTGAAATATTCTGAAAGACTTCTAGTTCAAAGGTTTTGTCCTTCGCAAGCATCGGGACCGAGAGACAACCTTACAGTTATAATGGAGAAATGTAAAAAGTTGCCTGCTTTGCAGAGGCAGCAATCTTGAGGCTAGATTTGATAAGGGGTTCCACCAGAAGAGATCCAGAGGATTATCTGTTGAAGACAACAAGGAAAAATGATGGAAGAGTGTACCAGAGATTCAGATGCAGGAAAAGCAGGTTGATGCACAGGAGACAGATAGGAGGAGGGGGGGGGGGGGGGAGTGGAGAGGGGGAGGGAGAGAAACTCCAAGATGCATTCAAGGCTGCTTGAGCGCATTGCAGAAGTCAATGAGCAATGGTATATGGAGGGGGTCACAAAGGCATAGTCAGCACTGGTAACAGTAAACAGCAACTGCTACGGGCTGCTGTGTGTACAAGCAGAAAGTAACAGGATCAGTGATCAGTGATGCAGGCAAGGTCAGTGGACTTGCCAGAGGGGGCACTTACAATGATGGATACAGCAGCAGTGAGGAGTTTACCATATGCAGATACTTGATTGAGCCAGCAGATACTTTAGTCTGGATTCCACGCTGCCAACCCAGCAGTGGAAGTTTCCTTGAAGAACAAAGTAGCAGAGACCAGCATGAAGTATCTAGCGGCACATTAAAACATTGTGAAAGGACAATGTGAAGGGTTAGAAATGTGAGGCAGACAACTTTGTTCACGTTTTTCAAAAGATGTCACTTTTATTAACTTAAAAATGTTGGATAAACGCCTAAATATCCCTAGCCTGACGAGGATTTCCCTGCCTAAAATAAACTAAAGGAAAACCATGGTTTCTGTCCCTCACACTTACATACACAATAAATCGATAAAGAAATATATGGCAGTTTACCAACAACAAATATAACAGTATAAGTCACACCACAATAGCTGCTTCTTCTGATGCTTTTGAATAAAACATGGCATCTGTGTGCAGTGCATTTTGGGTACTCACAGGGCCATAATGGACATTTTCTTCAAGCCTCAGTGAAATCTGCATTTGATGTGAACTCGCAACGTGGTTTGTATTATTCCACTGTTAAACATGCTTTCTTGTTTCTGCATTGCTTCATGGACTGTTTTGAAGAAGGTGCCAGCTGGTATTTGATAACGTTGTGAGGGAATCTTGCAAAGCTGAAGTGAAGTTGTGTAGCTGTTTTCGTGCTTTCATGGGAAAGGGAGAGTTTTGCCTCTTGGGGTTACCATGAGTCACTCCAGCCAGAGGCCTGTGGGAACTGTCCACAGGTAAAGACAGAGCCAGAAAGATCTGGAAAATGCCATCATGAATTTGCAGATGGTTTAAAATAAGGGACACCAGAGCTTCTCAGGTAGAGTGGATGCACTGCTTCCATGCCCATTGATGCAAGAATCTCTCTGCCTGTGCCTGATGTGGGGCTTTTTCAGTGCATTCCTGGTGAGATGAGTATTTCTTTTGCAGTTGCTTCAACAGTGAAGTATTTTTAAATGTTTTACATTCCTTACATGTGTAGTATTTAAACGTGAATCTATTATTTGTACAGCATTTATTCATTCCTGTATGCTTTTTGTGAATAAAGGGCCGTAAAGAGCATTTTCGGAGTGTTTGTGTACATAATTGCCCTTCAGTGTTCAAGGTTTCTTCATTTTGTGTGCTGGGATGTGAAATATTTTCCGTGCACTTTTGAAGGAAAAACACCAGAGCGAACTCCCCTGCCCCAGACTAAAGCAAATCTTTCTTTAAATGTTCAAAAAGCATAAGGAAATCCTGGTTCATAACAAAAAGATGCACATCAATTCTCTTTCTAATCCAATTTGACAACACAAAGTTCCTACATGGATTACAATGATAGTTCAAAATTGTTTAACAAAGCTTTCCTATTTCCACTTTTAATTAAGGTGTTGAGACAGCTTCTTGGTATCAACAATCAACTATGAACAATTCAGAAGTTTAACTTCTAAACAAATGTCAGGATATTTTGGCACCACTTTAACTTCAGTGCTGCTTCATCAAAACAGACAATTAAGAAAATAAAAAAAAACTTTAGAATTAAAAATAAGATGTCTTTGTCAAGATAGTTTGGCACCAGTTTGTCATAAGCTTTATCCCACCACAGTACTTCATGAGTTTCCACCTGGTTTACTCTCATGCCAGGTTTACCACTTCTTTAACACTTTGCTCTTGTATATTCCTGCCAGAACAGAACCAATGATTACAAATGCTATTGGTCTGGTATACTCTCCTGCCAGCCAAGATAAACTACTGCAGTTCACTGCCCGAAGAGAACCATTTGGCACAGAGGTCTAGGACCTGGTATACTCCCTTGCCAGGCACTACTACTACCTCCAAGTACTTCTGTGGTAAGAGTCAACTTCAAAAAGATTTTAGAATGTGTTCTGCTTGACACAGTTAGATTTGAGAATGTCTTCAAAGAGAACAAGAATCACACTGGTCTATTTATTACACCCAAGTGTTTGCCACACGCAAGCAGGCCATGTTTCCTTCCTCCTGAACCTCTCATCAGAAGCGCAGCCGTCCTGCCAATCTTGTTCCACCTTAGTATTAACCAAATGCTAATATTAACTCTTTTCTTTACACTTAGTTGGCAATGTGGGTTTGAAACATTCTCTACACCTGGGCAATATTCTTTACACACACTATTAGGCTCCGTTATTTCCTTTTGGCTTAGGCAACCCTGTTTACCAACTGCCTGCATGTGAGCAGCTTTTGACTTTGGCACAGATGGTTCAAGTTCACTTCTGGAAATATTGCCCCTTTGTGTGGTTGACTTTTAGGATAACCCACTATGCAACAGTCACATCTTTCAGATGGAATCTTGGCAATCTCTTTATGCCAACTACTTTGGATTATATCAGCTTGGTATACATTACAAACAACTTGTTTTTAAAAAACGTTTTTATTTGTATTTCTTAAACGACTGAATAGAAGAGAAAAGAAAAAGGAAAAAAGAAACATTCTCCTCACCCCCCCTTCCGTCTCCCCTGAAGAACCATTGCACCACTTTTGCATCTTCTTAACCACATCCATTTCCTGTCTTGTTCGCAACCCTTCTCTTGGAAGTCAGCTCAAGTCTAGTGCCCGAATTTCTGGGTGCACCATTGTTGCACAAAGTCACTCTTTAAGAACCAAAGCATCTCTCCCCACTCATTTTGGAATTTATCCGCCTCCCCTTGCACCCAGTATGTCATCCATTCCATCGCCACTATGTCCAAGAGTTTACATAGCCAGCTAATTATCGATGTAGGATCGTTCTGTTTCCAGTCTTTGGCGATTTCTATCCATGCGGCTATGAGCGCTGTAGTCGGCGCTCTTTTTTGGGATTTGGAAATAACATGCAAGTCTGGTCGCAACAGTCCTCCCATACTTTCCACCAGCGTATGGGGAAAAACCTCTGGGACGATTTCCTGCAGATTTTTCATGATTTGCTCCCAGAATCCTTTTATCCTAGGGCAATGACAACAGTTATGGGGCCAGGTCCCTACCCCCTTGCATACCCTCCAGCATTTTTCCGATGTGGAACGAAACATCTTGTGCAACTTACTGGGAGTGTTAGACCACTGCACCTTCATTTCATACCAAGCCTCTCGGAGTTGCAGGATCTAGTGAGTTTCAGTATGTTCCTCCACAACTCCGCCCAATGTTCCGGTGTTATTCCATTCCCCCAATATTCCTTCCCATTTCCACTGGTATGGCCAATGCATTGGGGGTAGGCATTCTTGCAGCAATTTGCATAAGTCACCCACCAAATGCTTGTCCCCCGTGTGGGAAGTGATGTATGTTTTAAACTGCGTCAGCGGTCTAGTAGTTTCTTGAAGGACCTTTTTCTGTCATATCCAATGTCTCAGTTGCGTATACTCGAACCTGTCCCCCACCCACACCCCCACCTGTATTTTGCAATCTACTTAAGACAATATATCCCCTCCCGATATATCGCTGAGCTTTGCACAACGGTTTTCTTTCCACCTTTTGAACGATCGTTTTGTCATACCTGGAATGAAATTGGGATTGTCAAACATTCGGGTGAAGGGGGGGTGGGGGGTGGGGGGTGGGACGGACAGAGGACAGGTGTTGCTTCTTAATCCTCCTATCCCAGATATCGCATGCAATGCGTAAGATCTTGCTGCGTCTAGCAGATGGAGGTCTCATTCCCCCGCAACCAAAGTAAGCCTGACAGGGGCATCCTTGCTTCTGCAGTGTCAATGCTCCCCGAGAACCACTCCTTAACCACTCTAAGCTGTGCCGCTTCATAATATTGGTAAAGATTCGGGAGCCCCAATCTCTCCCTGTGTCTGGGAGCCCTCCACATGTCCATTGCCACTCTTGTGCTCTTATTCTGCCAGATGAATTTGGAGAGCAAAGAATTCAGCGTCACAAAGAAGGCATTCGGGAGCGCCATCGGAAGGGTATGAAACCTATAACGAATCCTCGGGAGAGTAACCATCTTTATTGCGTTTATCCGTGCCAGCCATGAAATGCGCATCAGGGACCATTTTGCAAAGTCAATCTGCGTTTTCTTGATTACCTCAGAAGTTTGCTTTATAGAGTGCACCCACTGTGCTAGTAAGTGTTATGCCCAAATATGCCAGGTAACCCTACGCTAATCAAAATGGAGAGTTGCTCCTTACCTGCTCCGCCTCTTCTACAGATAGGCCCACTTCTAGCATTTCAGATTTTCCCATGTTTATTCTCCGACCGGACATCCCTTCCTGTTCTTTGTGGAAGGCGACCAGGGCGGGAATAGACCTTTCTGGGTCTATCACTGTTACCAGCATGCCATCGGCATCTGCAGCTGTTTTGTGCATTTCCCCCCCCAAAAGGGACCCCCCCTAATTGACCAATTGCCGCTAAAAACAGCTCCAAGTATATAGCATAAAGGTGTGGGGACATGGGACAACCTTATCGGTCATGATCACAGCAAAAGGTTCCAGGGGTATCCCAAAAAGTGACTGGACATCAGCTTATCATTGTTGGTTAGTGGAACAGCAACACAGTGAGTGGGTGGACTTAGACTAACACTTCCTGACTACCTAGCATGGCTGCCCTAGTTGTTCTCCAGTCAGTGTTGTGCGGTCTAGTTGTGGTCACTCCATTGGTATTTAAGCCCCTCCCAGCATGCGCTCCCTGATTTGAGTCTAGTCAGTTTGCCGACGCTTACCTATGCCCATGATTCCCGTCAGGCTCGTACTTTCATAGTTCTTAGAAGCAATAGTTTAGCGATTATAGTTTATAGCCACTTCCCTCTCACATTAGCTTAACTGATTTTGTGACGGAAACCTTCAGTAAATTCCCTCTGTTACTCCAGTCAAGTCATAGCAGACATTGGTGGCATTGTGACGAGCGTATTGCTCTAGCGAGCCTCTGCCTAAACTCACGTTTTGAAATTTTACCTGAAGCGAGTTTATTACGCACTTCTTGTTCCAGTTAGGCGGCAGTCTCCGAGCCTCTCGCTCTTTGTCTACAGCCCCGCTTGAATTCTCATCAACAACCCAATTCCGGAGAGAGTGCAACTTGCGCCTTGGTTTCTGTCAGGAGCCAGTGTCCTAGCGTTTCGCTTATTCTCCACAGCCCGCTTGAAATTGCCAGCATTCCCATTCCTCCTGAGGCGACACCAACGCAAGTATCTCAGCCCTTTCTTGTCACAACACGTTATTCATTGTTTTAAGTTGTGTATGGGTGCAACGTTTTTAAAGTTGTGGAAAGTTGAAAACTGTACTAGCAAATTACTTCACCACTAGTTTGAAGAAGGGTCATTCTTGTGTTCCAATTGTTCTCTTGCATGTGCTATTGGTAGCTTGTCCTATTTTGGATGTTGCATTCGTTGTGGTACCATTGTTGGCTGGATTTACTCAGTCCCAGTTAGGCACCACTCTTCATTCATGGTTCTTCCACAGCATTCTTACATTTTCCTATACTCTTTAAGCACATAGAGTAAGCCCTATAGCTACCTCATAGGTTTCCACTTTCCTCACATGTTCAAAGTTCATATAATATCACCTTCCATGCCTGGCGCTCATACCATCAGCATCCTTCTTCAGACACTGCGCCCCTGCACAGATGCAGGATGGAGAGCTCATTAAAAAAAAAAAAAAACTAGGTGAGACTCTAGGGGAAATATTGCCAGAAGATTAAATACATTCCGTGTGCACTTTTGGGTAGCTTCCAGGGAATTTTCTGTGTGTGTGTTCATAGGTTTACCTGATAATAAAGAAATTGTAGAAAGTGAACAGAGCTAACTAAGACGAGGTTTGGAATAGCTTCCTGGGTGTCCCCGCAGAGTCAAGGTAAGCGTTACAATCTCGTCCCTCATTCAATCCTCATTACCTCAGAAATGTGGTTATATTCACTTCCAGCAGAATCACTGGGGTACTATAACTGGCCCTAACCATTTGTATGTACTCAGGCCCAAAGCCCATCAGCTCCATCGCTTTAAAGAGATACAGCCACTCTACCCTGTCGAAAGCTTTCTCAGCATCTAGTGAGACTGTGGTGGCTGGCATCTGCTCGATTTCTAGCTTTTCTAGTAGGTGAATTATCCTCATAGTGTTGTCCCAGGTTTGCCTTCCCTTAATGAACCAGACTGGTCTTGCCTGATAGTCCCCAGGAGTACCCTCTTTATTCTGTCAGCCAATATCTCAGAAAATTTAACATTCAATAGTGCTATGGGTCTATAGGATCCTCAACTAGTGGGGTCTTTGTTTGGTTTCCCAAAGAGGACCACTTTTGCCTCCATCATGGTGCCCGTCACCCCATTCCCGTATCTGCATGAGTCAAACAGTTTCGTCAGGAATCCTTTTACCTCTTTACAGAAGACTCTACAGAACCCGCCCGTATACCCATCTGGGCTGGTGCTTTGTTTTTTGGCATTTGTTTAATAGCCCTTTCCACTTCTTCCTCTGCAATTTCCCTGTCTAACCCTTCCCTTTCTTTCGCAGTAAGTTTGTTCAGTGTTATGCTGTCCAGGAACTCCAGTATCTTTGATAATTCTGGGTTCCTCAGGGAATACAGTTCCTTACAATGTGATCTTGCTAGTTTCAGTGATTAGTTCACCATCTGTACGGCGTATACCCTCCACATGCCGTTGACCCTCCTGTTGCTTCAGCAGCCTAGCTAACATTTTATCTGCCTTATTAGATGCTACATAGTACAGCTGTTTAAGCCTTAATAAAAGGCGCTCTCTGCCCTTGCTGTATTCAATAAACGGAGCTGCCTCTGTGCTTCCTTAACTTTAATAAAGTTCTCCCTAGTCTTCTGTCTCACGAACAGGTTTTGAGCCTCCATCAATCCTCATCCTCAACGCTATGGGTATCTCGTACACTAACTATGCTGACCATACCCAGATCCTCCTTACCCTCACTGGCAACTACGACACTGACTCCTTGACCCTTAACCTCTACAACACCATCCAAGCCTGGATGGCAGACAATGGACTATGCCTCAATTCCGATAAGACCGAACTCCTCCTGATAGGTTCCACCGACACACTAAGAAATCTAGACTCCCAATTCAGTCACTTCAACATCGACACCATCAAAATACCTGTCTCAGACTCAGTCAAAACCCTTGGAGTCTATTTGGATTCCAACCTATCCATGGACAGACAAGTCAATGCAATAGCCTCCTCAGCTGCATATCACGCTAAACTAATCAACGCAGTCAGGCCCTTTCTCTCCAGAGAGAACTGCACAAACATAGCCAGAGCCATCACTGGTTCCAGGCTAGACTACTGCAATGTACTCTTTCTAGGAACCTCCAACAAAAATCTGGAAAGGCTACAAGTCATACAGAATAGTACTCTCCGTGCAGCCCAAGGCATTGCTAAAAGAGAACATCTCGGAGGCTAGAAAACTAGCCCACTGGCTCCCA
Source organism: Ambystoma mexicanum (assembly GCF_040938575.1). Lineage (NCBI taxonomy): Eukaryota > Metazoa > Chordata > Amphibia > Caudata > Ambystomatidae > Ambystoma > Ambystoma mexicanum. Next base: position 955,614,416 of record NC_090934.1, on the reverse strand, counting down.
ATTAAGGAAAGAATCGTCTTCAAAGCTCTTACACTGACCCACAAGTGCATTCACCTCATTGCTCCCGTTTACCTCTCGGAAAGGATCCACCCCGTCTCCTCCACAAGGCCAACCAGATCACCGTATACCAACATGCTCTATGTGCCACTAGTAAAAAGAGCCAGAGCGGGTGGTTCCAGCTTCCCATATCTTGCACTCACACACTGGAATGCCCTACCTCCCACTATCCGAGGTGAGGCCTCCCTCATCGCCTTCCGTAAAGCTATGAAAACCATCCTCTTCACATAAGGTCCCTCGCATCAGCATGAATACTATACATATGACCCACTGCATAAGCTGAAATGTAATGACCAATTGCATAAACTGTAAGTATTGTATTATGTCTGTAATACTTATAATGTACCAACGACTGCTACCATTCCTGTACCTCTGTAACTAAGCTCACAAGTAATAGCGCCTCAATGCCCGTGGGCTGCTTGCGCGCTATATAAATTTAAATAAATAAATAAATGCTCCCTCCAGATCTTTCTCTAACCTATCCCTTTCCCTGCGCCTTTAGGCTTTCAATGCGCTGAGTTCCCCGCCTCAGTACAGCTTTGAAGGCGTCCCAGATGTCCCCAAGCGGGACTTCACTTGTGGTATTCATTTCAAAATACTCTATTATGTTCCCGGTCTCTTACAAGGTCTCTTGGGAACCTCCAGGCCCATAAGCGGCTGCGCGGCTTTAGTTCCTTTAATTGCATCACCAACGGTGCATGATCTGAGATTGAAATCGGGCCAAGCTCTAGGTCCTTCATTATGCCCAGTATCCCTGGAGTCCCCCATGCCAGATCTATCCTACAGTACGTCCGATGTACGTGAGAAACATGTGAACCCAGTCTCCTGCCTTTTCACCACCCTCCATAGATCTTTAAGTGCCAGTCCCGCCATTCTATCCTGTAACCCTGAGGAGGGGTATGTACCTCTCTGCATGGTCTGACCGCTCCTGTCCCTTGGGGGGTACCATGTCATATTAAAGTCGCCCGTAATTACAATTTCTCCCACAGCGAACCTCTCCAATTTCTCCATAGTCTGGTTTAGGAATGGATCTTGTCCTGTGTTAGGGGCGTATACAGTGGCGATGGTCATCAATCTGTCCCCTAGCTAAGCTTGCACAAATACTTATCTCCCATTGCGGTCTGCTAGCGTTTTGATTATTCTTGCACCTAGTGCATTTTTAAAACCCACCATCACGCCGTCTTATTGTGAGCATTTGCCTGGTATAGTTGTGTGTAGTTCTGTATCTGTGTCTTATGCCTATCCTCTTTGCGTATATGTCTTTCCTGTAGTAGGATATCTGCGTTGTGCCTCTTAATCTGTGTTAGCACCTTTTTGTTTGTTTATTTAGTATGGCGCACAAAACCCAGGGGGTAACAGGGCGCAACAGAGAACAGGAAGGTAAGATTACATAAAAACTTGGTTACAGGATAAGGCATACATGAATAAGAGGCATAACATATTGCGTGGGCTGTATATATATATTTCAAGAATGATTGGATCCAGGCATTTCACCAGGGTGTTTAGGCCCCGAACGTTATGGGAATAGACCAATAAGGGTCTAGCCATTGGACTGTATCCATGCCATGAGCCTCCCCTAGTTCTTTGTGTTCTGGAGTGAGCTCCCAGCTCCTGTGGTGTATTTCCAGTGTTGTGGTCCCCCCCCTTCCCAACTTCTGCCCTCCTCTCTCCCCCCCCCTCCTCCTCCCCTGCCCAGTCTGTTTCGGTATCCGAGGCTACTTCGTGGGCACGGACTCATGTTTCACCTGGACTCTGAGGTTAGTCCAACCTTTGCGATTCCAAATGGTGTCTCCTCCTCTCCCGGCCAGGTCGCCCTTCATGTAGGATCATCTCGGGACAGTGTGGAATGTCATTTCCTGGGTATTGGGCCTCTCAACTTCTCGCCTCTTTTCTCGTGTGCAATTGACCATTCCCACTGCTTCATGCCGGGCCACCTTGTGTCGCCTTCTCTCTCGTCTGCTCCTGCTGCGTCTGCTTCTAGTCCTAGCGCGGCCATTCCTTCCTCACAGGAAGTTACTCTTTGCTGTCTCCCTTCCCATTGAAAAAGCAGTCCAAAGTTGAATGCCCATTTGTAATGGAGTTCTTGTAATCTCCTTGTGACCGGGCCCAGCACTCTCCTTTTTTGCAGAGTGGATAACGCCAAGTCCTGGAATAGTCTCACCTCTGAGCCATTCACTGTAATCGTTTGTCACCTTGCAGCTTTTAGTATTCTTTCCTTTTCTTCATAGGAAGACAAGGCTGCCAGGACGTTTCTGGGCCTATTCCCTTCTCCACTCCTTTTTGGTCCCACTCTGTGAACCCGGTCTATCCGGATCTCCTACGGGGAGCTCTTTGATAATAGTGAGGTAAAGCATTGTTGGATAGTAGATTTCAATGCCCGCCGGGGTCATCTCCGCCAAGCCTTTGATTCTAATGTTAGTGTCTCGATCGGTTTGCTAGATCCTCTGCTTGTATTTCGAGGGTGTGTTTGGCGGAGAAAATTTGTTTGTTTGAGAAGTTCTGTCGGACTTCCTTTTCCATTTCAGACAAACCTTGCTCATTAACATCCACTCTGAGTTTATAACCTCCGATTTCCTTCAGCGAGCCCTTTAGCTCTTTCTTCAGACTTAAGATCTGTTGTTGGAAGGAAGCCTTAATTCTCTCCTCCATTCCGTGCAGACATTTTTGCAGGTCTTCCTTATTTAGTGGCATTGCCACCGGCTTCTTCCTGTCTTCCTCTTCCCGTCCGCTTGGGAGTGGTCCACTTGGCTTGACTCCTCCTTTTGCCAGTATCTCTCCAGCTGGCTTTTCTTCTGACCTTTCTTGGGGGGCTGCTGACCGGTGGTCTGTTTGCCTTTCGGACCTGGCAACTGCAGGTGGAGGCTTCCCTCCAAGTCCACGATTCTTTTCCAATTCCCCCACTGTTTCCTCCGTGAGATTTTCCCAGCTGTGTCTCTTCTCGCACCCAGTCTCAAACCACTCCGGCTCCGCCTAGACGTTTCCTTGTGTCTATTCTTATTGCAAGTGCGCTCCTCCTCTCTTTGCTGTTGTTCTGTGGTCTGACCCTTTTCTTTACCTCCTCCCTCTGTACAGTGCTTCTTGTCCTCGTGTGGAGGTTCCTCCACTCCCTTCGCCACTCTTGGGTGCATGTGTTCTCGGGAGCCTTGTCCTACGCTCTGTAAAGTGGTTTATTCCCGCTGCCGCTTCTCAGTGTCTTGCTTGGGGGGAGTGAGGGGGTGACAGGGGGTGGACTCGTTCTGGTTTGGGCCGCGAGTGGAGTCCTCTTGATTGCCAGGAGGCGTTAGCCTCTCCCTGATGAATAAGCAGTGGTGCCACGGGTTGTATGGGCTGATGTCTGTGGCTCCTCCACCCACCGCAGATGTGTGGACTTAAATGGCCTGCTCCGGTGGGGTGGCTGTGTATCCCGCCGGCCAGCAGCCCTCCAGTCTCTGCAGCCTATTAAGGTTTTCCCTTTTATTACACGTTGTGTGCAATGTTGTGTTTTAAAGGGTTATTTGCCTCTGCTTTTAGACAGATCCTCTGCTGGGTACGCAGCGGTCCATGTATGTTGTCTGCCGGCGACCGTCTGCCTTTTCTGGTTGTCACAGGCAGTTCTTGCTACTTCCCCCCCCCCTCCCCCAACTGCTCTTACTTGACCACCAGCCCCCGTGTGGAGCTTTGCTCTGCTCTGTGTAGGGGCATGGGCCCCCTCTGGCTCCCTCGGTGGTCGCACCTCCCATTGGGCTTCTCTGCCTCTGGGTCCCAACTGGAGCTCCGGAGCCGCCCCGCTTCTCTTCTCCCAGTTTCCTTTGCAGCAAATGCTGCGTACCTTTGGTGCATGGTCCCTGGTCTGATGGGCACCTCCTACTGCTCGTTGGCAAGTGACCTCTCCTATGAATCTCCTCTTTGCTCCGCAACTTCACGTCAGTCAATACGGCCCCCTGCTGTGGAAGCCCAGCCTCACATGGGGACCGCTATTTTCTGCGAAATGTAGGGGAGGACAGGCCTTGAAGGCCCCCCTCTCCTGCATTATTCTCCCCAGGTGAGGACCATGGCTCGCTGAGCGTCCCCTCATGCCACCCGGGCCCAGGTGGAGGAGGCCTCGCCCGCCGATGACATTGCCCCCACGTATCCATCATACACACACACACTAAAGTTTAGACAGGCCTAGAAGCCATCTTGCCCAGCAAAGATGGCGTGAGTTCAGCGCACTGTAGCGCGGCCCCCACCCTTGGAGGGCTTTCCAAGCATCCCTGCCGCCGTAGCACCATGGTCGATCCGCTGCGAGCGCGTTCCCATGAGAAAGCCGGGTATGAGCTAACCCGAGATGCTAACACTGTAACATTTCGTCGTTCACAATGTAATACTGCACCCCGCATGACCTGGTCCGCGAGGCCGGGGCGACGGGGAAGAAACTGTAGCATCACTATCTGAAGAAAGTACAAAATAATTCAAGTATTGGTATTAATGAACTACCTCTTTTTAAACAGATTCTGTAAACTGTGAATTAACCATAAAGATGTAACGTTTATATGATGTCACCCCATGTCTGGACTAATGCTGCTATAACCACAGAGAAAGATGTCGACAAAACGTATAACCGTTATCTGTATAAGTGTTCTTTCAGTTTTATGTAGAAACCTGAACTCGTATATGTTTTCTTAATCACCCGTAGCGGCGAGTATCAATCTCTGTAGGCCATAACCTAGAACTACCTCATGTAACGTCTAGTGTACATAAAATAATCAAACACTGTAGCGAATATAATGTTAGGTAACGAAAAGGTACTCAGACTGAATATATTAACGAAATGTTTAATGAACTCGAAGTATATATGTATGGTACAGTAGTTTAAATAAGACAAATGATATAAAAGTTTTGTATTCAAAATTAGGCAACACACGAGGAAAATACCTTTTGCGAATATATGCAAGGCCATTCTCCCTCCCACCCTACGAAGCCTGCCAAGTAGAAAAAAGCTAAGGCCTGTGCCGTGCTCCCCCACCTCCCCCGACCAAGCTGGAACCGCTTCAGAGAGTCAGAGGCCCCAACACAGCATCCAAGGCCATCGGCCGCCACCTGTGTTATTTACAGCACGGTAATAAACTTACGTTTGAATCCACTGATCTACCAGCACCCTCTCGTAAATCCCACAATCCCCCAGACCACCCCAAGAAGTCTGACCCCGCACAAAGACTACCCCCGACAATGGGACAAGACACAGAGCCCCCTTCATAGTAACCTCTAACGTAGTAGTAAAACATGTATCACCCGGCCCAAGCCCCAGAGCCCAGCCCCTCGACCTAAAATACCAGACGTCAGAACACCGGTAAATCTAAAAGATGACCACCAGACCCCTCACAAGGTGCATTCCTCCTGTGTTGTATTTCATTGATTGAAAGATTTACTGTAGAAGTTAGATATTGGGTTTTAAGTAACTGCGATGTGCATGATCTAAGGCACCCAAGTCAGGGAAGGTATTCATCTTTGTCACAGGCTGCCCCAGCGTACCAACACAGCCCGGATGACCTCAAGCCGGCCTGCCAGGCCCAACCCAACCCACGAGGCTGACCAGTGACGTCCTCCCACCCGGGCCAACCATGCTGCAGCAACACCTATAGTTAGTCGACGCCACCCAATCCCAATTAACTTGTGCCCCCTATAGTGTGTAGGTTCTGATGACGTTTTTTGTATTAGAAATACGCCTGCCTTTGCGATTGTCAGGCAGAGCACTCTCGGAGGTTGCAGAGTTCTTTGCATGCCACATTCTTTTGATAAACTCCCACTTACGCTCACCCGCACTCTGTCTTGGCCTTATTCCCATTGCGGGAGTGTCCATTATTGTCTCCCATTGCGGGGAGGATCGTGCTAACTTGGGGGCGCTTCCACTCAGGTACTAAACAGCAGGTTATTGCATTGCGCTCGCTGGACGCTCATTTCTCTCCAATGCACCTCCGCTTTACTTTCGCCCCTTCATCTGCCCATAATCACGATCCTTTCTGATTAAATTGTTGCCCTTAGTGTAATCCGGCCAGGAGCTCGGAGTGTACCTTTACTCCTCGGCGGCCATTTTGGAATCCTCTCCCAAACAACTTGTTTTTATCAGTTCGGTATTCAAAAGGAAAACTGGATTCAAGCAACGGGCAGTCACAGAGCACTCTGGGGTCACAACAGAATAGTGAACTCACTGGTTTGGCAGGCACATCAGTTTGCCTTGCTGCTTCCAGTTGTCTGCTTCAGCTATCCTCCGCGGTCTGGCATCCTCGCCTGTACGGCTTCCCGGGCTGGCTGCTTTCAGAGCCCTTGTGGCTCCCCCAGCGATACGGTGCTCGCCTGCCATCGCTCAACGCTTCCCAATAATGAAAGTCACCAAAAGATGTACTTTCTGCTGCGTGACCTCTGCAGCCGAAATCTCGAGCCCGCTCTATCCTCTCACGGGTGGGGGGCAGGAGACTGGTTCTAAAGCCTACATATTGAACACTTTGTTGACTTCCTGTAACAGTGGAGTTGAGCTCAGCTGAATCAGCAGAGGTGAAGCTGGAGGGAGAGTTGGAATGCAGAGATCCTGTGAAATTGATTGCCAGCTGTGCTGGGCGAATCTGCAGCAGAGTCGTATTTACCTGAAGTTATAGGACATTGCTTTTTTGCCCCAGTAGTGGAGGATTAAGTATGGCTGGAGAAAAAAAATCTTTTGAGGAGGTTCTTGCTGGCTTTCTCCCATGTGCCCTCTGTGAACGATCAAGGTTGTTTGCCCATCTTACTTTGTAGCCTGAAAACCTAACGACCTAGAGAAGGCTGACTGATGAAACGGCTGATGGACTGATTTCATATGGACTGCAAACATTTTAGCCGTTTGGGTGAACAACTTTTTTTGGATTATCTCATCAGTGCAGGAGTGAAAAAGGTCCAGACCATTAAATGGAAGCTCCGCAACGCGATCTTGGTACTCTTGTGTACATTTCGTGGACTGCATCCATGCCACCCTGCACATATCTGCTCCTAGCGCCATGCCCCAATTGGCTGTGTCAATATAAAGCACCAATGCTTCGGGGAGATCCAATGCAACGATCTTAGCCTCAGCTAGTCCAGATTTTAATACTTGTTTGTGGGTAAAAGGGGGAGAACATTGCCCAACGTTCTCCACAGCCTTTGGTTCCTGGCTGCTAGGGGTGCACCTGCAATGGCCTGGCAGAAGTGCAGTGCCGCATTGGCATACACTTTGCAGTCATAAGAAGATTTTTATCCTCCTTATTGAGGGGACCAGCAGAAGATGTGGTTCTTGACCCAGAGGGTTTAGTGAACAAGGATTTAGCTCTCTGACAGCAGCTGCACCATCCTGGCCAGAGCCCTCATCCCGTCGCGCCTGGACTACTGCAATGCCCTCTATTTAGGATCGACTAAAGCTAGTATCAGAAGAATCCAAACATTACAAAACAATGCCATTAGAGCGGCATTAGGCATTTCCAGAAGAGATCACATCTCCGAGAGTAGCCGTCAGAATAACTGGCTCCCAACCAATGACAAAATCCTTTTAAGAACGTTGTCGGTCATCCCTAAATCTCTCAACAATGCTGCCCCCATCTACCTGGCCGAGAGATTCCACAAACAGACCTCCCTGAGACCACCCAAAACAGCTAACAGAGATCGCCTCTCCATACCCAGTTTCAAACGCTCCACAATCAGAGCAAAGCGTAAAATAAGCGGTGTCACATTGCAATTTGCTAAGCAATTCTGTCAGTTTGCTAATCAAATGGGCACTTGTGAAGCAAAGATAGCTATTTAAGTTGCCCTCTTCAATGAAAGCGCGCCTCACCCTGCATTTCCTCTTTTGCCCTCTGTGCTCTTCCTCCTCTCTTCTCTGTTCACTTCAAGTCCTAATGGAGAGAAAGTGCAGCAGTAATCATCTCCTCCACTATTAAGTGCCAAGGCATGTGTGGGAGTGCTAGGCAAGAATGTATTATTCTATTGCATATAATTGCAAACCAGAAATAATTGCAAGGCATAAAATAAGCAGTGTTGCATAGCAATTTGCTATGTAATTCTGTTAGTTTGCTAATTAAATTGACACTTGTGTAGCAAAGTTAGCTATTTAAGTTACCTAGTTCAATGAAAGCAATGCTCACCCTGAATTCCTCTCTGGCTCAAGGCTCTTGCCACTCTCTTCTCCGTTTACTGCAAGTTCAAAGGGGCAAATGGAGAGAGAGTGCAATAGTAATCATCTCCTTCACTCTTATGTACCAAAAGGGCTGTGTGGGCAAGATTTCTTTTTTTTCTCCAAACAATTGAAAACCGGAAGTAATCGGGATAATACTTTTATTAGCTAACTATATCCTCTTCGGCAAAGACCAGTATGCGTAACTTTATTAAAAACTGTCATGCAATTCCATTTCTAACACTTTAATTTGTTGCATAATGCATAACTATAGTACTGCTGCTGTAAAACACTGCATTGTCTCCATGATTTACAGTAGAATTTAGGTTAGTGTATCTAAATCTCATAGTGTCCACTAGATGTTTTGTTTGTTGGGGACGTTGCATTACATTGACGAGTGAACACTTTTGAAAATGTACATGATCCCATGGCCAACTGCTTTTAATGGCACATCTAGTTCTGTGACCTGCTGGTTGCATGCATCTGTGCAACTGGTGCTCAACGCACAAAGTTTTATACCAGTTAACCTGAACGTGAGATGGCAGCTAACCACAATATTCCATCTAGTTTGACCAATTCTCTGCCTGCTATGCCCTCTACTGCTTAGTCTCTTATTTTACGAATACACACGGCATACTAGATGTTTATGCAAAAGAATGATCAATAGTTCCATCCAAAATGTATATCGACACATGATTATGACTGCATTATATATTAGCACCTTCGGGAGAGAGCTGGCTAAACTGTTTCCAGACCCTTTTTTATCATATCTGTTTGTTGCACCAAACCTTTTACAGACACTCAGCAAAAGCTTGTAAACTCCACTCGCCCACTCCCATTTGCAGGGCATGTTTGAAACTTATGTAACATTGACTTTTTTGCAGTAAATGTCAAATGTTTCACTGCGCATAGCTGACAGCAGTGTGCCAAACAAAGTAGGTTTGTGGTGACATGCACCACTTTACAGAAAGCACATTTACATTGTGACTTGTTGCTATAGGTTGTGTGCATTTCTAAGGTCTAGTACGTAAACTAAATTACTTAACCTGCAGGTCTTCTAGTGGAATTTAAGAATTTGCAAGGCCGATTCGTCTCACCAATACCTTACTTCAGTTAACAAAAAATGCTGTATTGATGCTCATTTAATGTTTTGGATGCAAATAACTTTTAGGGACATTAACAATATTAGTACAACATTGCTAATCAAATGGGTGTTTGCGCTAATCAAGAACATTTTAATTAGCAAACTCTGCTGATCAATTTCTGAAAACTAATGTATGTCTTGAATTGGGATGCTACTTTTATAAGGTTTGTATATGCTGTCTGGCAAAGACCAGTGTGTCAACTTCATTATTTTATTTTTTTAAAAGACAGTCATGCAATTCCATTCCTAAAATGTAGGTTGTTACATAATGCTCGATTGCATCATTTTCATGCTTTACAGTAACATTTAGATTACTGTATCTAAATTTCATTGTGTCAACTATATTTCATTTTGTTGGTGAAGCTGCATCATACTGACAAGTGAACACTTGTGAATGTACATGATCAAATGCTTTGGATGGCAAACCTAGTTCTGTAACCTGCAGGTTGCATACATCTTGCAACTAGTGCTCAACCCATGAGCGGTTTTATACCAGTTACCCTGTAAGTGAGATGGCAGCAAACTAGAATATTCCACCTAGTTTGACCAGTTCTCTGCCTGCTGCAGCTACTACTCTGCTTAGTCATGAAAAAAAAGAGAATGAAGATGCAGGATTTTGCGCCCAAATCTATGAAAACGTATTTTTAATAAATTGCCCCTTGGTTGATAACATGCGTTTCAGCTCTTCTGGGCCTTTTTCAAAATCAGGGCTGTTAAGTTTTCTTGCAACTGTGTATCCAAATAATTCTCCTATTGGATATTTTGACAATACAGTTCACAAAAATAACAGATTCATAAAGCATCAATTTTCAAAGAACAATCCCAATACCAAACATACATCCATCCATCCATGATTAAGGGCAAATATAAATTAAAATTCAAAAATGCACATAAATATTTATCCATATCAACGAACAAACCAATAATCAGTTGTGTGCAAGAGACAGAAAAAGGAGGGTTGGCGTTGGGAAGGAATGCACGGGGTATGTAAAAAACAGTGATGCAATAAATGAGTCAAAAAAGAGAGAGAAGGAAGGGACAATCAAACAGACAAGCAAGGAACAAGAAAAAGAATTTCTCATTAGTCACGGTTTTTAAATGGCATACTAAAACCAAGTGCTAGTCTAGTAAAATCTTAACTACAGGCCTCTTCCAGTGTAATCCCCATACTTCAACCGTTTGAGTGGCAAGATTCTTTCATACTGGCTACCTTGGACGTCAAAGCATTATATACATCAACTCAACACAAATCGGCATTAGCCTCCATTGATCATGCCTTCAGGAACGACTGCTTCATATTATTTACAAATTGACATGCTCAAAGAGATGTTACAAATAACTTTGGAATCCAAACTGTTCACTTTCAACAATTGCCAGTATCAACAACTCAAAGGAGTGGCAATGGGGACTAAATATGCCCCTGCATTAGCCAACATTTTTATGGGGATGTTGGAAGAATATAAAGTGTACCAAGAGCCATCATTTAACGACAAAGTTAAACTATGGATCAGATACATAGATGACATTTTCCCAATTTGGGAAGGATCTGACACTATTTTTCGAATTTACTAATAGACTGAATCAGAATCCATTTGACATAGAATTCACTGGAGAAAATAATGCTGGCCAAATCAACTTTTTGGACCTTACCATTCATGTCCAAGATGATCACTTGGAAACATTGACTTTTTCGGAAGCCAACCGAAGTTAATTCCATCTTACATGCAAACAGTTATCAGCGTACACCGATTGACAACATCCCTCTTGGAGAATACATTCGAGCAAGACGCAACTGTAAAGATGATCACAAATTTCAACAGGAGTGCACTCTTGATGAAACGCTTCCAAAAGAGGGTACCCGGACAAGTGCTTGCAAAAGGCTTTTGAGAAAACGAAAAATCTTCAACAGCAGGATACTCTAACTCCAAAAATCAGAACAGATGGGAAACCGATGAAATTAGTGTTTGTAACTCAATTCAACAATGACCATCAGAGAATCAGAACATTTTTACTGAAACATTGGCACTTACTCCAATTGGATGAACATTTACATACATTTGTTGAAGACAGACCTATTATCACATTCAAAAAACCAAGTAATCTCAAATCAATCATCTGTCCATCATTGTTACCAGATCCTGAGGAGAAACGACTCACCTGGCTGACTAAAAATGAACTAGGTTTTAGAAAACGTGGTTTTTGCACAATGTGCAAATTCGCAGGTGATAAAATGAAAAAACTCAAGGGTCCCAACTGAAAAACTATCAAAATAAAACGCATGATAAATTGCAGAACTAAGTATGTGGTCTATGTTATCATCTGCACTTGTAAGAAAACGTGCATAGGCAGCACCAAAATGGAGCTAAGAACTAGGATTCAGGAGCATTTGACGAAAATTGGAAGCCAAGATTTGACTTTACCATTGACCATTCACTGGCAAAAGAATCACCAAATGGATGATAAAACCACAATCAAATTTGTTGGTATACAGCATGTTACATTGACCAAAAGAGGAGGATATAGAGTGAAAGCGCTACGCCAAGCAGAGGCTAGATTTATTTTAACACAACTGTGTTAGGCTTGAACTTTGATACTGAAATGGCGTTGTTCCTGTAGGGGTAGATATGCATGTTGCAACATACGCATTTCAGCCTCAGGTGGACTATTTGTGCATTATATCATATAGTAATACATAAGGTTTTACATATGGGCATTTAAGAATTGATAGTAATCTGATAATGAATACTGTAGCTATGTTGCCTTGTTATTGAGCCTTCGCATACCATTGAATGGTATTAATATCTCTCACATCTAACCGCAATGAGGAGTATCACAATCAACTTTTTAGAAAAATGGTGTCTTTATGTTTACTATTTGGATTAATTATGTAATATCAGGTCGATTGAGAGCCATTAGTTAAGATTTTCTGACATGCTGAATGTGAAAGCCACTAGTCACTAATTTCAGGGAGATGCTGATGTAATTCACCAGGCAAAGATGCTATGGCACTTTGCCAACGTTACTACACGTGATTGATAGCGACTACATAGTATTGGATTATTTTCCTTTTAACGTTGCCACCAATTTAGACAAATATACCTTTAAAACTGTGCTTCGACTAGTGTTGCCATGACTACTAGTCTAACTGCCGACAGCGAAGCTCAAAACACGTAATGTGGGTTTCAATCTCTATTTTTTGCATTATTGTATGATTACCTCACTAAACACGGTAAATTATTATCAGGAAAGTTTGTTAGGAATCCGTTTTTTGCGGCATAATGCAATGGCGGATGCGGTGATGCATCTCCGTGGGAACGCCTAAACAAATAATTCCAAAATGGCGCCAGCCATTTTCGTATCAAACAAGCCAAGGCGTATGACCTGTGCTCAAGTAAGTTCTAAGCATGGCTTACTTTCTCTTTTTCTTTCCCTTTGCATGTAATGACTTTTGTAAATACGGTGCATATATGAGGGTTCCATGGATCAAGGATGATTACCAACTAGTTACTTAACATGAATACCGAGATAATACGGATCAAACTTTGTTACAATGTTTGTAATTACAACTTAAACCCTCGTAACAATAGCACAGGGACTAATGGCATTTTTTTTCAATTAATATGGTATTAGATTAGTGACGAAGGGATTAAGCCCACAAATTCACCACAATTTAATAAGCTATGAATTAAAAAGTGACTCCCGGAGAGGATAAGTCAACCGATCATTGAGACATAGCGCTAAATAGGATCTTGTGATTTGAACAACCGTGACTAATGAGACATTCTTTTTCTTGTTCCTTGCTTGCCTGTTTGATTGTCCCTTCCTTCTGCCCCTCTTTTTTGACTTATTTATTGCCTCACTGTTTTTTACATACCCAGTGCATTCCTTCCTAACGCCAACCCTCATTTTTCTGTCTCTTGCACACAACCGATTATTGGTTTGCTCATTTATATGGATAAATATTTATGTGCATTTTTTTAATTTAAATTTGTATTTTCCCCTTAATCATGGATGGATGTTTGGCATTGGGATTGTTCTTTGAAAACTGATGCTTTATTAAGCTTTTATTTTTGTGAACTGTATTGTCAAAATATCCAATAGGGGAATTATTTGGATACACAGTTGCAAGAAAACTTAACAGCCCTGATTTGAAAAAGGCCCAGAAGAGCCGAAACACATGTTATCAACCAAGGGGCAATTTATTAAAAATACGTATTCATATAATAATTGGGCGCAAAGTCCTGGATCATCTTTCTTTTTTTTTCATTACTGTTCATGACTGGTTTCCTTTGGTTTACCGTCAATCCAGTGACCTGCGACTATGCAGGAATACAAATATGTGGGATTAGAGGTCTCCTATCCCGATTGCCCCATCCAATCACTTCCTTACGCTCAAGATCACTTCCATTATAGTGTTGAATTACGAGTCGCCGAACAGACCAGCTGTGCCTTTAAGCCTGTTCCTTTTGTTTATACTCTGCTTAGTCTGATACGTTTTTTCCTCTTTAATAATGAATACACAAGGCTAACTAGATGTTTATGCAAATAAATGATCAATAGTACCGGCCAGACTGTACATAAACACACCTGCTGCAATACCACACACTGTAGTTATCCTCCAGAGCTCACTTTGCTCTATTATATTATATATTAGCACCTGCGGGAGCGAGCTGGCCAATCTGTTTTCAGAGCCTATTTACTCCTTGACATTCTATATTATCATCCAGTTGCTTTATGCCAGCTACCCTGAAATTGAGAGGACCACAAATTACGATATTCAATCTAGTTTGCCCAGTTCTCCGCCTGCTACGCAATCCACTCTAAATCCCTTTCTTTCCTCTTACATAATGAATAAACAAAGCGAACTAGATGCTTACGCAAATTAGTTATCAATAGTTCCATCCAATATGTACATCTACATATCTAGTCAATACCAAACACTGTAGTTAGCCTCCAGAGCTTGCTTTGCTTTATGATTATGACTGCATTATATATTCCCACCTGCAGCAGACAGCTGTCAAACTGTTTCAGGGCCTTTTTAACATCTATTTATATGTGTCTATTCATGCAGCTAACCTTTTACATTTTGTAGACACTCAGCTGTGACTCACAAAGTCTTTTCGCCCACATGCATAGTTGTTTACATTTTATGACGGGCCAGTAGCATTTGCAAAAGATGTTTGAAACTTTTATGTAACATTTACTTTGTTTGCAGTAAATGTCAAAAGTTTGTGTGCATGGTTGGCCTGTGGGTGGCATCAGTGTACCAAACAAAGCGGGTTTGTAGTGACATGCACCATTGTCAACTAATCGCATTTTTAATTTGCTGTCCTCCATTGCTATGGGTCGAGTGCATTTCTCTTAGGTTGAATAAGGAAACTGTTACCCGACCTGCAGGTCTAGCTGAATTTTAAAGACTTTGCAAGCCCTGACTCCTCTAACTAATGTCTTATTTCATTGGTATGCAAAACTGCTGTATTTTGGCTCATTTTGTGTCTTGGATACAAATAACTTTGGATGAAATTGACAATATTAGTACAAAATTGCTAATCAAACGGGTCTGTTTGCTAATCCAAAAAAATGTCATTAGCAAACTCTTCTAATCAATTTTTTAAAACTAATTTATGCCTTGCAGAGGCAACAGCTTCCCCGTGAAAACAGCCAAATTGTGGAACTCCCTGCCTCCCACACTGAGAATAGATCAATCTTACCAAAACTTCAGATACATCATCATTATGTGGCTGAAATCTAAAGACCAGTTAACGATAACTCCTGCTCAGCAAGTAGCTAGGACTCACTGCTATGGCACCTGCCTGTATGGAGTGTATCCTTCCTGCTTCTCTCGACCTGCTACCCTGGGGTAACTACAACTGCCCTACTCACTGCCCTACTCACCACCTGTATACTTGTATTTATCTCCATCCACCCAGTTAAATCTATAACACCTCCAACCTTGTATATACTGCTTCTGTAAAATGTCAATCATTTGTTTATACCCCTTTTGTATCCTACGCCTGTAAATAGGTGCCATCTTTATATACCTTCTTGTAATTAATGACCTGTATGTACATTTTATACCTTTCCTTTGTAACTAAGCCTTGCATATACTTGTAACTGCTGCGCCCCGTTACCCCGGGTATGATGGGCATTATAAATAACAAAACAAACAGGGATCCCGAGGTCACCACCACTGAATAAGGCTATGGGTGAAAAGTCAGGAAACGCTTGTCAGAAAATATGGGCCGGTATCTAGGCTTTAGCTTCTTATCTGTAATTTACGTATGAGGCTTTTCCCATAACTTTGTGGCTTTATCTACAACGTCCTCCTGTATGGGAAAACTGGATCTGCTGGAGGAACATAAGGCCAATACCTTGAACAGGACCCCGGACTGCTGTTGGGGTTCCTCTGATGCAAGTATGCCTGGGAAGTATGCCAAACTGAGCATGCCGCTGTCAAACGCACTGGTGGAACGTGGGACATCTTCCTATGTCACTGGCAGACACCTGGTCTGTGGCACGACAGTATCCTTCAGCAAGGAGTCTTGTATCGTGCAAGTTCCCTTGCTGGTTTGGGATGCTGCTGGCAGTCCTACTGGTGGCGGAGGATGTAATGGCAGTAGTTGTGGGCTGGAGGCACTGTCAGGAGTTGCAGGTGTCAGAAATGGGGGGTGTGGGGGCCTAAGTTCCTTTAAAATCTGCAATTGTCCTGGATCTCATAGGAGTCTCACATCTGTCGAAGAACCTGCCGTCATGCACTTGTGAATGTCCTATCGCGTAGGAAGCAGCTGTGGGGAGGCCACGTTGAAGTCACTGCTGGAGGTGCCGAGAGCCGTATAGTTGCAGAGCTGGTACACAGTACGGCTGTGGTTGATAATCCTATGAATACAATGGAGGAGGAGGAAAAGGAGTATGTCCTCCTCCATTGTGATGCATTTCAGTTAGTCTGCATAATAAATGCATCATTTGGGACCGTGGGAGGCACAGAGATCAGCAATTCACGATTCCTGAAGGTGGATCTGGCAGCCATCTCACCTGTGGAAGATTATGTGGGTGACCATGCTTCTGCTTCACCTGTCCTTTGCCCTGGAATAGGAGTGGCTAAGAGCCGGTTCTTTGCCAAAGGCTTGGCGCATTCATTGGCTGCCAATTTCTTGAGGTCAGCCATTTTGGTAATCTTTGCATGGCTCTGGCTTTCGGCCATTTTGTGCATCTTAGTGTTGCCTTGGATGTGTGCAACATGAAAGCTTTTCTCCTGCTGGCATGGAGCCCAGCGTAGTAGGTCCTGGAGGGCCCTTGGGTGACAAAATGGCAATAGGAGCTTGTCAAGTCACAGGAAACCGCTCGAGAGGTGCTTGTGTACCCTTAGTTACTAGGTCAAAGGTAACAAGTGTCCCCTCAGACTAGGATCTGATGGGCCTCTCCCAACCTAGAGGGCCCCAGGGAAGGGGTCACCTTGGTGTTGTGAATAAACAAAAGAATAGGACTTGCCTGAGCAGCACATGGCGCTCTAGGTCTTTGTGCCTTGGTGTGCTGAGGAAGAGACTTGATGAAGAGGTCATTGCAATGGCTCAACAGACTGCATAGTACCCAGGAAGCTAGCATGCCAAAAGACGTAAAAGCATCCCACTGATGCGAGGAACCAAAACACTTCAGCAGAGGGTGTCAGAGAAAGGACATTTCCTGTTGCTGGAGGTGCAGTATGTCAACCCAGTTATCACTAGCATACGCAGTGGTATGAAGGTGAGCGGTGGCGTAAAAGTGAAATAATTGAAAGAATAAGGGGCGGTAGCATGCAAAAATAAATTGGTCGTAGCAAAGGCATACTGTTCTGTTGAGCCGTAAAAAGGACTCTGGCCCAGTCATCATAGGATGGACGGCCATCTGTATGGAGGAAAGGGTACGAACGTAGGAGTAAAGGGGTGGGTAGCAATCGGCACCATCTCAAAAGTTATGTGCGTGTGGAATCCAAATTTGCACAGTTCCGCTGTCGCACCAGGACTGGTCCTTGGGGCACTTCCCCTTCCCTCACACAGGTCGCTCCTACTGTATTCAATGTGTGTACTGCAAATGCTGCCGGTTTGGGAGCAGTCCTATTCTGCAAGTATCCTGCGACAGCCACAGGTTTGCAGTTTTGACAATCTATCATGTTCAGTGGGAGTTCTGTAAGACAATGGTTTGGGACTTGGATAACAAACAAGTGACTTGCATATAGCCTTTGATTCTTGGAAGGCATGAAAGATCCAGTTGGTATTCTGGGACTGTTCGTACACAAATTCCATGCCTGTCTAAACCAATGTTTTCTGATGGGTTAATACTACACCTCATTGTGGACAGCAGGCCTGAAGGACCCCTACCTTGTTCACCCTCAGGGGAGGCACATCGGGTAGCAGCCAGGCCAAGCCTCTCCCAAGCAGTCCTCAATCTTCACATGTTGGGCCAGGGAGTTAGGGAAATTCACAACACAGCCAGGTCTCCAGCAGACACTAGCTCTGGGTACAAAAAACCCCCAGGAGATTCAGGGAAGTGCCCAGCATCAGAGATTCGGGATCCAACTAGTACAAGCACACACACCCCAAAAGGTTGGGATGTGGATTGATGAGACTGGCAGACCCTCGGCCCAGTTAGAACCAGTACCATCCATTCAGTCTCCCACAGAGAGCCCTGGGTCAGAGGTCACAGATGCCCAGCATGACTCTTCAGGCCTGAGCGCACACATTCGAAGTGCAAACAGCTTTTTGGCATAGTTAGGACCTTCAAAAACACAAGGCAAACAGTTTGCTTCTATTTAGGGAGCAAATGACTACTCAGGTGGGCAGACCAGTAAAAAGAGAAAAGCTGCCAATAGCCTACAAATACGACAAATTTTCTGGGTGAGAAAACACCATCAGGGACCCTACAAGCGTATTTAGATTATCCCTACCCTGGCAGCTATAACAGCTACTCATGCAGCCAATAAAACAGTTGAAGGCCCGCCCAGTGCGGCTTTTGATAAACACACCTTACCTAGGACAAAGTAATCAAGACACAGAAAAAGATATCAAAAGCATAAGGGGCGGCCACAGAGGTGTGAAAATTACTTTCTTCCACAACACCAAAAGTGTGAAGAACAAATGCTTTTACCCAACGACTTGGAGTTTCCTCTAGCAATGCTTTTTAAAGTTAAAAGGTATTAAAAGGTAACTAGCTAAATATCTAATTATGACGTTACTATGCATCTCCGCCCCATTTGCCTCCTGAGAAACTGGCCTGGCATGCTTGCCCATTCAAGGAAGCCAAGTTGCCTGCTGACTCACAAGAAAACCACCAAGCCACAGGGCCCTGGTAAAGTAACCGGAGGAAAGAGATCTGAGCAGACTCTGAGAAAAAAGAACAAGTTACTCACCCCCTGGTAACGTTCTTTCGACTGGATGTTCCTCCCACGTATTCCTTATCTTTGATATTTACAATTTCCAGCTTAGCCGCTTCGGAGAAAAGAAAATTTTGCAAGGGGACGCTGTGCGTCGATGCCTATCGACTCAATGTCCCTTGGAGGCCACAGTCTCAATGTCTATGTCACTGAAGGTATTTATAGCGCGTTCAGCGCCCTTTGGCTTGAGTTACATTTTTACGAATTAAGGATTTATCCCATACCTGACAGTTACTCCTCCTGAGAGAGGGCAGACAGTAAGCGCAAAAAAAAATAAATTATATATATATATAATATATATATATATATATATATATATATATATATATATATATATATATATATATATATATATATATATATATATATATATATATATATATATATATATATATATATATATATATATATATAGCGAGGTAGTTGGGATGGGCAGTAAGGAATACGTGGAAGGACCATTGAGTCGAAAGAATGTTTCGAGCGGTAAGTAACTTGTTCTTCGAATGGATTGTGTTCTCCCACGTATTACTTACCTTTGATAGACTCCCAAAGCAGTTTCTAGTATTTCTGAAGGAGGGCTCCGAATACGTATGACAATTTAGTAATTGTCATCAGTCTATGTGCACAGAATGCAACACTGCTTTACCAAATAGACTTTCCCAACCTGAAGAAGAGTCTAAACTGTAATGTTTGGTGAAAGTATATACGGACAACCATGTGCGGCCACACAAATTTCTTTTATATGTACTCCCCTTGGTAAGGCAGAGGAAATTGCCATGCCTCTGGTCGAATGAGCCCAAAGGCTTTCTGAAGGATCTTTTCCTGCCAGTCTGTAGCATTCAGATATTGCCAGCATTATCCAACTGGATAATGCCCGTTTGGTGATGGCCATACCCAATTTGCAGCCAGAGTAGCCAACAAACAATTGGTCATCCCATTGTATCTTTGCCATTCTGGTGATCTAGAAGCTTAGTGCACGTTTAGGGTCAAGCCTGTGAAGTCTCTCCTCTTCCTTCCCAGGGTACAGAGGAGGGTAAAATGAAGGTAATGTTATTTTATGAGTCCAATGTAAGTCAGAAACAATTTTGGGTAAAAATGTAGGTTTCACCTTAAGGACCACATTGTAAGAGGGCTTGCAGGATAAAGCCTGAAGCTCACTCACCCTTCGGGCAGATGTAATGGCTATTAAGAAGATCGTTTTCAGTGTTAGCTGCCTCAAAGGACAGGAGTGCATAGGCTCGAAAGGAGCACACATGAATTTCAACACCAAGTTGAGATCCCAAACTGGGACTTGAAAAGGGATTGAGGGAACACTTTCTCAAACCTTTGAGAAATACAATTATTAGAGGGTTTTCGAAGTAAGAAACTTCAATCTAAGTGCACTTAAATATAGAAAGCCCCGCAAGGCATCCTTTAATAGTACCAATCTGGAGCCCTAGATTAGCTAGGTGTAACAAAAAGGATAACACCAAAGGTGTATTACATGTAAATGGATCGGCATTCTTATCTCTAGACCAGCTGCAGAATTCGTTCCAACGGCAGCGGTATAAAGACTTAGTTGCTGGCCTTCTGGCCGAAAGCAAAATCTCCAGTACATCATCCAGGAGGTGCCAATCCTATCTCAGCCTCTCACAAACCATGCGCGAAGGCTAAGCGTCTTGATCTCTGGATGAGGAACCCCGACCTTCCTCTCACGAGAGAAGGTACTCTTTGTGGAAGACGTATTGGAGGGCAGATGGACATGTCCAGAAGGTCAGGTACCATGTCCTCCTGGACCAATCCGGAGAAATTAGGATCATGGATTTCCTAAACGTTCTCAACCTCCTGATCACGGCGACTGGAGGAAACTCGTACAGGAGTGGAATCTCCCAGTCCACCACAAACGCGTCTCCTAGAGCTCCTCTTGGAGGAAATTCCCTGGAGCAGAACAGTTCACACTTCCGGATGACACTAGTCGCGAACAAATCCACTTTAGCGGTTCTCCAAAGGGAGAAGATCTCTTGGACTTCCTGAGCCAGTACCCACTCGTAGGAGACTGTACTCTGCCTGCTCAGATCGTCCGCCGCGGTGTTATTCTCTCCGGCTTGGTGAACTGCCGATAGGGAGCTTCCGTTTTGAATTGCCCAGAACCAGAGCTGCATTGCCTCTCTGCACAGTCGTAGTGACCCCGACACACCTTTTGGTGAGGTAGTACATGGCCACTGTGTTGTCTGTCATTATCAGGACATTCTTTCCCCATACAGATGCCAGAAAAGTCTTCAGCGCTAGTCTGATAGCTCTCAGCTCCAAAAGGTTGATGTGTAGTTGTCATGATGCCTACCTCCAAGGAGCCAGGTCCGACCCAGCAACCCAAGAGGCAGGCATCATTTACCCCAGGGAAGTGCCAGCGGGCCCAAGCTGGGGCCCTTTGGCCACAGTCCTGGCGCCTTAGGCGCCAGGCTCATGTTGGACCCTGTCCTGGCGCCTTAGGCGCCAGGCTCATAAAGCTAGACATGTGTTAAAGTGTTTTAATGTGCACTTACCTGCTGCAGACCATGCTGCTACATCCAGGCCCTCTTGAGGCCTGAATGGAACTACTTTACCTGTGGGACTACTTTCCCTGGGTGTGGTCGGGGAAGGATACATACCTGATCGGTGGAAGGATACATTCCTGGAACTTCTTCCAAAGCTATTTAAACCACACCCGATCAGCAACTCACGCTTCGCGTTGTTCTGCTCCTCGCAGCTGGACGCTCACCGTGTCAGCTCCTCCTTCTGGACTTCAGCCACGCCTGTCAACATCCTGGGTCACCTGCTAAGAGAGAATTGGAGAGAAAGAAGACCTTACCTGCTAAAGCAACATCACAGAGACATCACACCGACAATCCTGAAAGTGAAGACATTTTAAAAGCATTTCGCTTCGATCGCTGCAGCGCTGCATTTCACTCACCTTTCCTGGGCACCTCCATCTTCAGCAGCGATCATCCAGATCCGCAGCCACTTGCCAGAACCTAGAGAGAAAAAGACAAGAACACAAGGTGAGAGAAGGAAGGGAATAGGAAAAGCTCAGTTTCCTTCTAAGACTTACCTGTTGGAATATTCCCATTTCATTTCGGGTCCTGCCGCTTCCTGGCATTCCAGACCCCGGCCCCTATGGGGAAAAAAGACAGACATTGAATGAGCGAATGCAAAGACATTACCCGAACGCTCATCCAGAACTTACCCGTCATTTACTGGAACTGCACGTTTCACTTCGGGTCGGCGCCATATCTCCGGCATTCCGAACCCCGGCCCCTAAGGGGAAAAAGACATAAGCGTTAGCGCTTGCTGCAATAAGACAATGAACATTATTATTAAGCTTGAACTTTTGAACTTGCTACAGAACTCTTACAGCGTCTTACTTAATAGTCAAGCTTATTTGAACTCCCATCAAACCTAAATCCAGTGAAGTAACAGGGTTTCAACGCGCCCCTCCATCAGAAGCAGGATGGAGAGCTCATCCTTCCTGACCCTAAGGTGAGACTTCACGGGGAATCGAGGAAGGGTATCGTGGAGGGTTGGCAGGGAGTGGGAGGCTTGAGCATTATTCCGTCAGTAGGTAATACTCCCTTTTCACGCACAGGGGAATATTCCTGCGAGCCAGTGAGTCCATCTTCAGAGTCCTGCGCTTCACCATTGAAGAAGCATCAGCACTCGAAGCCAGACCTGCGCCTCCATGGGAATCAGGTGAGCGTGACAGTAGTTTGGACTCCAACGGAGACGAATGACTGTGGATTGTCAGGTCGTTGTCGTGGGCTCCCTGTCCCGTGAGTGATGCGGTCACTACTGGTATCTCTGGCCATGGTTGCCAAAAAAGGTTCTCTTCAAAATGTTCTCCTGGCAGGCCCACCACCGAAGGTCCTGTGAGACTGCTTGGAATTCCTTCCTGAGAATTGGGACCAGCGAGTCCTGAAGCCCATTGGAGAGATCTCATTCTCAGGTGAGCCTCTGGCGCCAAATAAAATATGAATGATGCCATGAAGCAGAGCAACCATAGAAAGTCCAAGGCCAGAAGACGCTGGGCAGTCTTGAGTTTGGTGAACATGTGCAGAATGCCTTGCGCCCTCACCTCTGGTGGCGAGGCTTTTCCCAGGGATGTGTCCAGGACTGCTCCAATGAATTGGAGCCTTTGAGATGTTATGCGAGACGTCTAGAAGTTGAGGGAGAAGCCCAGTCTGTGAAGGAAGTGAGAGCAGAGATGTTCAAGCCAGGGCCTGTTCGGGGGTACTGGCCCCGATCAGCCGATGTCCAGGTAGGGGTAGACTTGAATCCCCCCACTCCCGAGACTCGTCACTCACCACTGCCATTAAATTGGTGAAAACTCGGGCGGAGGTTAGCCTAAATGGCAGAACCCGAAACTGATAATGAGAACTGCCAACGGCGAACCTCAAGTACTGTCTGTGCTTGTGATGGATTAGAACATGAAAGTAAGCATCCAGAAGATCCAATACCACCATCCAATCCTGAAGCTGTTGGGCCTGAAGGATTTCAGAAAGGGTAACCATCTTGTACTTGTCAGTCCTGAGGAACTTGTTCAAGTTTCAAAAGCCCAAGATGGGTCTCAATCTTCTGTCCTTTTTTGGTATTACTAAGTACGGGGAGTACCAACCCTTTTTCCTCTATGCTACAGGTACTGGTTCTATAGCACTTTTCTCTAGCAGGGTTAATATTTCCTGCATAAGGAGTGGATCTGGAACTTTGAAACAGTTGTTCGCCGGTGGATGACACAGGCTTTTTTTTTTTAGCAATTGAAGGCAGTAACCCTGGGCAACTGTTTCCAATGCCCATGCATTTGAAGTAATAGCCTGCCATTCTGTCAGGTGCTGCGACAGTCTGCCTCCCAATGTAGTCTTGTGAACCAAGTCCTCAGAGAGGTTTTGAGGTTGCTGACGCAGTGGCCAATGGCAAAGTAGCCGCTGCTGACACGTTCATAGTACCTCTTCCCCAGCCACCACGGTGGAATCTTCTTTGGCCTCTTTGAACTGACTGTTCTCTGCCTCTTCCAAATGTGAAGTAGTGACAAAAGGACATACCCCTCCAGGGCGTACCTGTGGGACGATTTGGAGGTGGTCTAATCGCAGCACCAAGGGATTTGGGTGTGCCTTTGAAATTTGCAATTTCTCCAAAGTTTCATCAGCCTTGCTACTGAACAAATGAGTGCCGTCAAAGGGCATGTTGAGCAGTCTGGATTGTACGTCTGGAGCAAATCCTGACTCTCAACCAGGCAAACCTGCGCATAACTGTACTAGCTGCCATTGCTCTGCTGATGCAGTCAGCAGAGTCGAGAACAGTATGGAGGGATTCACACAGCGTCCTTTCCATCCTTTGCTATGTTTAAAAACTTGTCTTGTTCTTCCCCTTAGGGGATATGGTCAGCCGCCATGGATATACACTCCCAAAGGGTACGAGTGATCCTTGTCAAAGTGCACGTGGCATTAGCGGATTTCAGGGCCATACACTTCCAGCCGAAAACCCCTTTTTGGCTGGAGTGTCGTAATGATTATCCCCATTAGGAGGTGTTCGGGGGGGGGAGGGGGGAATAGTAGGGTAGGCATTTTGTCTAGTGGTTGAGGTGGCAGCTTGTACCACCAGACTCTCCAGAGTTGGGTGCTTTGATAGATAATAGGGATCACTGCTTGACACCCTGTATTTAGAAGTCAGCTTCTTATTGACAGCCGGATTGAGTTCAGGCGCCTCCCAATTGGTAGCTACACACTTTTGCAAAGATGCATGGAATGGAACAATAGGGTCTTCCTGACGTCCCCTGTCAAGAATGTTGGTCAAGTCATCTTGTTCAAAGACTGGACTTGCTCTAGTCCATCCCATATATTAAACTGCCTTTAGGTAACCTCTGCATGATACGATGGATCGGATCTGCCAAACTCTACCTCTGGTGAGGTGTCCAAACCACTGGCATCATGCAGGGCGTCTTGAAGTTCCTTTATTCTGGACCCTTCAGAAATTAGGGCCTCAGCGACTGATGGCGTACCATATTGGAAGCCAAAAGATCTAGACTCATCTGATGGCTCTGTATCCTCATAGATGGAGGAAAGTGACTTGAAAATGTCAGCCATAAGCAAAAGGACAGGTTTTCTCCATAGTACCCGATGGGGTCATATTTGTCGACAAAGGGGCCGAAATTGTCAACGACTGACGCCTGTAGCAAGGAGGCGCTTGAAGCGTTGATGGCCTTTCATGAGTTTTTGGCAACAATGGCGTATCTTTCGGCACTGAAGACGTATCTTTCTGTGCCAATGGCGTTGAGGAATACTCTCTCGCTGCCGATAGCATTGAAGAGTCTATCGGCACCGATGGTGTCGTCTACTCAGTCCTCGAAGGGACTTTTCCTCGACTCGAGGGATCCTTAGACCGCTCGAGTAGTTTTGCCCGCCCAGACCCAAAGGCGCACAGTTTTCATGTTCATCAGGTCTTTCGCCCAGAGCATGGCTTTTGAGTGTAGTCGAGGGGGTCAAGGCCACATTCTCGAACACCTTCATTTTAAGCCTACACTCTTCCCACTCAGCTGGTGAGGCAGTTTTTTCTTGGGCATACAACCCATTCCGGAGAGGAACTCTAAGATGAAGCTGCCGACCTATTACATAGTTTCTTCGTATTTCTAGACAATGGTGGGAACCACTTCGTGATCGGGATAGTTTATTTTTCTTACGGCGGGAAGAAGCAGTTCTCAACTCGTCCGAAGTCTGTCTTTTCAACAGAGTTTAAGGGGATTTAGGAGTCCTAACCTGCCACAAGTTTCCCTCAGCACGCTCTCAGGGCTTTTGACGTCATGGACAGGCAGTCCTCACACTCCAATGAAGAATGAGCGGATCCCAGACACCACAAGCATATTCTGTCAAGGTCGGTAACAGACATCTACGAACCGCAGTCAGTATTTTTTTAAACCCGACTACGGAGTAGAAGAAGCCGAATACGGAGCCATTTTATCAAAGATTTTCAAAGATTTTTCTTAGAAAAATCTCTTCACAAAGGAACGAAGCGTACTGTATCCAAAGTGTTAGCGCAGAAAAAACAGAACTGAAGCCAACGGGTGCTGTGAGCGCCATGTATACCTTTGGTGATATCGACAGCAAGACGGAGGCCTCCGAGGGACATCAAGTCGACTGGCATAGACGCACAGCGCCCCCTGCTGAATTTCTTTTTCAAAAGCAGCTAAACTGGATATTGGAAATATCAGAGATCAGAATACGCGGGGGGACACAATCTATTCAAAATCTAATTTGGTTCCCCTGACGGGATCCTGCATTAGGGAGTCATCAAGGTGATACATGCTCTAAAAAATATAAGGCCAAGCCATTACAGGCTGTGTGCCATCAAAACAGGAGATTATGTTTCAGCCAAAAAATTACTTGTCGAGCTGCGTCTACTAGAGGAAAAAGGTATTTTTGCCTTATTCCTGGAAGCTAAAGAAACTGCCATCTAGTAAATTAGTTCACCCTAGCCACTCCTATTGCAAAAATACTCCTAACAAAAGATTTTGTATAACCCTTACAGCTCTAATGATAATTGCCCTCCTGCCCCCCTTTCCAATCCTTGCATTGCTCAGATCCAAGGAGTTGCCAAAACTGTAGAAGTCGTAACTTGTTCTAGAATAGCACATTACATCAGCAATTTGCTAACCTGGTTGGACATAGCAAGTCAGCCCAGGAAGCATTTCTGAAACACTGCAGTCACTTTACATCAGGGGTGTCAAATCAAATGCCTGCAGGCTGCCACGGGCACCTAAAGCACCTTCACCCAGCCCTTTACACAGAGTGCACAATGGAGAACAATGTGCTCCGACAAGGAAACGCAAAGACAAGAATCCTCCATCACAGTGGCATCATTTTTTCGCAAATCTGAAGAAGCAAGGTCTTCCCTAAAGAAGGTCTGTTGCAGGAAAAAAAGACCAAACTGATTCATCACTTGAATTAATTTGAACCAGTACAACATTTCTAATACTTTAACCATAAATGTGCCAAAATGTCTTGTCATCATTTACAGCCAGGACTTTTATCATAGTTTGCCAGTCAAACATTATAATAGAGCGACTATACCTCGCAAGCAAGTCAAATTATATATGTGGTTTTAAACTTCATTTCACATTTTGACAGACGTTGGAACCTATTTTAAGAGCCTGCGTAATGTGGTATCTAAGAAATCTCCTATTGGTAGCAAATCATCCGATCATTTATTTTAAAATAAGATTGGAGGTTTGCGTATGGATTTTTAGCACTCCCATAGGACCATAAGAGGGCATTAAGGAATAGATACATTTATAGATTTGTATCCATATGTTGGGGGCCACCATGCAATTCCAGGTTTGCAGCGATGTGCTTAAGGATATTTATATTTTCAGCTGTCCATCTAATATGATTCCCCTTTTTATTTATTTCAATTTCCTCCGATGTTTCTAATTTCACTAATTTGAACATCAGGTAGTTATGCATGATTAAGGATAGAGTGGTCACTAAGGGGTGTCAGGTTGTACGTTTAAAAACATCGTAGCATTAATATGTGTTTGAGTAAGAAAATAATAACCAAGTCTTGTCCTTTTCATATCTGTTAACCAGGTTAAAGATCCAGGATTATCGGCATAGATTATCCCATTTAATATAACTAAACCATTTGATGCCACATCACTGCTTTCTTTAATACCTCTAGATGTAATTAGGTTTACCATGGGACGACTATTGTTCCAAATGAGTATGTTCAAGTTCGTATACTCAGCTGCACCACAGAGTGTATTAAAATCACCCCGTATCACAATTATTAAGCTGCTTGAAAGGGGTCTCGCATAAGTATTACCCAATTTATGCTTGGCATCATTTTCCACATGCTAATACCTGAGGAAAACAAATTGATTAGTAACCATGTTGACCGATTATTCAAGAAAATGATTACAGCCAGAACATAATGGCATTCATCAGTCTTAATTTCTAAGGCAGTAAAAGTGGAAAGTGTGACCGTAATCAAGCTGACGAGGGTATGCAACGCTTTCCTCGCGTGGCAGCTTTCTAAATATATCAAAGCCATTCATATAAATAACATTGAGGAGCTAGCTCTCCTGCATAAGAATGAAGTTGGCAGATTTAAATATTTTAAGACCTTCAGGCTTATGAAAGTAATGACTATGGGCACGGGCATTCCAGGAGCCAATGTTAATAGGAGGCAGTGAATTAGGGATGTTTCGTTTACTTGGGTTGCAATAAACATGGCAGCCAAGACCAGTTCTGTTGACCCAACGTTCTCTGGGGGGTGGGAGATCCAGCAGCCCCACACTGCACTTTTCCGCCATGATTTGTCCATAAACACGCGTATTAGTATCCAACATTGGCTTTTTTTGTAAGGTCTCTCCCATCTTTAAAGGGGCCTTTTCTGACACCATTATTAGATGTTGGTATAACTCATAGCCAAGTTTCAAGTAAAAAGACACATGAGAGAATGTAATCAACATGCAATGTATAACAGTGAAAAATAGTAAGCCTTTTCTCATTGAGCTCCACCAATTCCACATAGTCAACATCCTTTGAGAAAATTGATCTTAACTTGAGATGTTCACTTAAGAGGGACGGGATATGGGAGCGATTAAACTGCCCCATACCTGGAATGTCAAACATGGCCATAACTTTGAATTATTTCGACACCGTACTTCTGGAGTGAGTGTTATTAGAGATAGAGTTAGTGTTTGTTTTCATTATACTTGAAGTTGGCCCTTTTTTTCCCCCCCAATGGGCTTCTTCTCTTGTATCATTCCCAGCAGGAGGTTGTTTTTGCAAAAAGTAAAGCGATACGTTTGGAATCATCTAGTCAGAAACGTCAGCAATAACAGACTCATTTAGCCTCGACGCATTGGACACACAATATCATCTTCCATTAGAGTGCCTTCCAAGGCTGGATGACCTTTCATAGCCGAACTGTCTAATACTTCATTAGTCGAGATCTTAATCTGTTCAAAATTGAAAAAAATCAGACTCAATTGACACTAGCAGTTGATTTATTTTTGGAGCCACCTTTTATGGAATGACATACATTACTTACCATAAAAGCATTTCTGATGGTTGTATCTGCTTAGAGTCACATGCTGTGCATATGGTCCGACATCCAGTGGTAACCGCAGAGTATTGTATCTGGTCTTTCGAGAATCGAAAGGGATGTCGACATGGGCGTGCCTGTAACACTATCCCAAGTGGCATGTAGTGTACCCAAGATCCCTCACGCGTCGAGGTCCCTCCGATTGTATTTTTTCTGCTGTGAGGGAGCCTTATGACTAATATGAGTGAGTACAGAAAAGAGAAAGTAGTAAGACGTCTGTTCCTTCCATCCGAGCGCGGAGGAAGGGTGGGTGCATGTGAATCTAAGCAGATACTGTTACAACCATCAGAAATGGTTTTACGGTAAGTAATGCATGTCTTCTGATGTTTGTTAATCTGCTTAGAATCACATGCTGTGCATAGACTAGCGAACAGTACCCGGAGGTGGGTTGTGAGAAGAAACAGTAGTGAAAAGATGTCTTAGTCTGCCTGTCCCACCTGAGAATCAGACCTAGAATGAGTGTCTAAGCAATAGTGTTTTGTACAGGTGTACAGAACTCCAGGTTGCCGCTTTGAAAATAGATTCAAGGGGAACATTTGCAATGAATGCTATGGACACCCCATTGACTCAAGTGGAATGTGCTCTAGGCTTGAAGGGCAGCTCTCACTTAGCAAGAGTGTAGCAGAGTGTGATACATTTAACAATCCACGTAGAGAAGGTGGATTTGGAGACCGCGTCTCCTCTTCCTGCTGCCACCGAAAGGAAAAACTGATTAGTCTAAGTGGTTGAGTTCTTTCCATGTAGAACAGGACAGCTCTGCGTACATCCAGTGTGTGCAGGGTTCTTTCTCCCAGGCTTGAAGGATTCTGAAAGAACATTGGTAGTTATATTGACTGGTTCACTTGGAAATGAATTTAGGTGTAAATCTAGGGTGAGTGCGCAGAACCACCTTATCTTTGTGAACTGTTACAAAGGGATCTAGGATCACGAGCACCTGTAGTTCACTTACCCTCCTGATGGAGGTCATAGCTATCAAAAAAGCAATCTTAAGGGTGAGGTTTTTAAGACTTGCCTTATGCACAGGCTCAAAAGGAGCCCCCATAAGCCTAGTCAACATCACGTTTAGGTCCCATCTGGGAGCCTGGTTAGAAATGGGAGGGTGAATTCTTTTCACTCCCTCCATGAAAGCTTTAATAACTAGTATCTTCCACCATGACACTTTCTGTTGTGATGTCTTGTAGGCTGAAAGTGCAGCTAGGTGCACCTTTATAGAGTTGAAGACCAGGCATGAGTCAAGTAAATGAGTTGGGTATAAAACAATGGGTGTGGGAGAGCAGTTAATGAAAAACTGTTTCCATTTACTAGATTAGCAGTATCTGGTGTTCGGTTTTCTTGCTTCCCTGAGAGGGAGTTGCAGGTGTCCAAACTCTATGACCTCAGGAGCCAGGCCACCAAGTTCAATGTCTACGGGCATAGATGAAGCGTCTCCCCTTGGTCTTGCAACATGTTGTACGGGCAAGGCAGTTTGACTGGAGGAGATGGGGACATCTCCATCAGATGAGCAGACCAGGGTTGGTGGGCCCACATGGAGGCCACCAGTATCATCGTGACTGGTTCCTGGTGCATCTTGTGCACGATCTTGTTGAGAAGGGGAGTCGGGGCGGGAAGGCGTAGACAAATTTCCCTGACCAGATTATCCAGAGTCTGTTACCCTTGGAACGGTTCTGGTGGTACCTGGAGGCGTAATCTTGGCATTGAGCGTTCTCCAGAGTTGCAAACAAATCTATCTCTGGGAAGCCCCATTCTGCGAAAACATTGGAGACTATGTCTCCGTGTAATCGCCATTCGTACTCCCTGGGCAACGGAAAGTCTCTGCAGAGTACGTCTGCCAGAGGATTGAGTTCCCCTGGAACATGTTGCTTTTGAGAGCCCACTTCAAAATGTTCTGGCACAGTTTGGACAGCCCTGGAGAATGAGTGCCCCCTTGTTTGTTCAAATAGTACATGGCCGTGGTGCTATCTGTGAGGATGAGGATAGTCTTCCCCTGCAGTTGTGTCTGGAAAGCCTTCAGTGCTTTTAACACTGCCAACAGTACCAACAGTTTTATGTGGTTGGATGATTTGTCTGACGGCCAATCTCTGTGTGCTGTTTGTTGAAGCAGGTGAGCGCCCCACCCTGTAAGAGTCGCGTCTGTGGTTAGAGAGGCTTCCAATGCGGGGGTGGTAAAGGATTTCCCTTCAAAGAGGTTGTCCCTCAAACACCACTGCAGCGAGACAACGAGGGCCGGCGAGACGACCACTAGATCGTCCCACTGTCCGCTGGCCTAACACCACTGGCTGTTGAGCTACTCTTGCATTGCGCACAGGTGCACGTGAGGAACCAAGTAGATACAGGACACCATCATTCCTAGCAGTCGCATAGCCTTGCGTACAGTCACCTCTCGACTGGCTACATACCGAGGGATCTGAAACATGTTTTGGACCCTCTCATTGGAGGGGTCGACGACGCCATCCTCTGCTCGAATTAGAGCCCCTAGGAACTGTTTGACCTGACTGGGGCCTAGGCTGGATTTTTTTCTCGTTGATAGAGAATCCCAGACTGAATAAAAGATCCATCATCTTTTGGGTGTTTGACAGACATGTTTGGTAAGAGTCCCCTGCGATGAGCCAGTCGTCGAGGTATGGTTAGACCGGGATGGATTGCCTGCGCAGATGTGCTGCTGCCACCGCTAATACTTTTGTAAATACCCTTGGTGGAGATGCTA
The DNA here is from genome assembly GCF_040938575.1 of Ambystoma mexicanum. Classification (NCBI taxonomy): domain Eukaryota; kingdom Metazoa; phylum Chordata; class Amphibia; order Caudata; family Ambystomatidae; genus Ambystoma; species Ambystoma mexicanum. The sequence continues at coordinate 955,582,864 of NC_090934.1, read as the reverse complement.
TGCTGAAGTGCAGTACTTTGAACTGATAATGTTTGTCTTGTATCATAAATCCGAGGTATTTTCTGTGTGCTGGCAACATTGAAATATGAAAGTATGCATCTTTCATGTCCATTGTTGCCATGTAATGTCCCTGTGATAGCAGTGGGATTACTTCCTGCAGTGTGACCATGCAGAACTTGTGGCTTTACACATTTGTTTGTTAGGGCACAGATCTAAAACAGGGAGCATGGTTAGATCCTTTTTGGGTACAAGGAAGTGAACTGAATAAATGCCTTCTTTTAGCACAGAGGTACAATTTCTAGGGCACCTTTCTCCTGTAGTAGCTAGACTTCCTGCAGAAGAATGCGAAGATGGTCAGGTGTCAGTCGTCTTCCTCGTGGAGGTCTGAATGTTGGGAACCGGTTGAACTCTGTACAGTACCCATGGGCCACGGTCTTTAGCACCCACTGGTCTGTAGTTATTCCCTCCCATTCCTGAAGAAATGAGGTTAGCCGGCCTCCGACCGGAGAGGCATGGTAGAGAACCCGAATCTTCGGTCATTTCGAACCGGAGGCTGGGGAGCCTCTGGGTGTAGAGTTCCGGCCTCTTCCTTTGCCACGGCGCTGACACCTTTGGGGATACAGGGTGGTGTATCCGCTATTTCCCTGTGTAGTATTCTAATTGTTGCCCAATGAGTATTGTTGAGGGAAGCATTGGACATGAAAAAGGCATTTGGACCCAGATCCTCCTCTTGTAGAGGGTCTTTGTGTAATCTGGTCCAGTGTTTTTAAGGTGTCATGCTCCTTTTTTGCGGTCTCGAGGGTCTCATCGACCGCCTTCCCAAACAGATTGGATTCTTCCACTGGTTTGTTTATCAGTGACGCTTGCGTCTCTGGCTTGAATCCAGAGTTCCGTAGCCACGCATGTCTCTTCAGGAGTGTGCCCTGAGCAAGGGATCAACTAGCCGTTTCTGCAGAATCCAAAGTATTCTTAAGAATGCTTTGGTTCATTGTTCTGCCTTCAGTGACAGTGGTGAGGAGACTAGTACGTAGGGGTTTGGGAACCTCCTATATGACTTCCTGTAGTAAGGCCCACTGGGCATCGGCATAGCTGACCAACAAGGTATTGTTGTCGGCAATGCGCATTCAGAACGCTGCCACGACCGCCATCCTTTTCCCAAGAGCGTAAAGTCGCTTACCTTCCTTATCAGGGGGTGCCTCGCCTGTTGACAAAGGGACCCCTGCCCTCTTTCGTGTAGTAGTCACCACCAGGGAGTCTGGTGTGGAATGATCTCTGATATACAGAGGGTCTGCTGGAGAAGAGCAAAAGAGTTTTTCTATTCGTGGGTTGACACCTCTTGTGAGAGCAGGTGTTGATAAGGAGGGTGCCAGACGTTTTTTGATTGAAATGAGGAGAGGAATAGTCTGGCTGGCCGGCGGTTTCTCCTTAAGGATGTCCTCCACAAAGTCAGCTTAGAGGACCACTTCATCTGTAGCAATTTTAAAGTGATCAGCTGCTTTACGCAACATTACGTTCAAAGTCAACTGGTCATCCACTGGCGAGGGTTGTTGCCTAGTGGGAGTGGACTGGGGAAGAGTCCAGAGACAGGGGATCAGAGTCTTGATGATCTGGTGACTGCCATGGTTGAGGGTCACCCACATCTGGTTTTCTTCCCAGCCCTCTATGGGATCATGCATGTCCTCAGGGTTGATGAATTCCTCATCCTAAGTGTCAGCAGGAATGTCATCCTCAGTTAGGTCGTAATTGTATATATCCTCTTCTAAAGAGGGGTCAAAAAGTCTTGGTAATTTAGCTTTGGGGTCCATAGGGTTCTCATCCCTTGGCCTCCTTGGTGTAGGTTGTTCTGAACAGGAAATGTTAGCAAAGATTTCATACTGGAATGTTATTTTCCCTCCATGTGTCAAACCCCAAACTTTTTGCTGCTGTTTTACACCCTGATCTAACCTTTGCCAGAGAAGCGCAGCCCTCAGCCGCACTCCTCTGGGCTTTCGCTCACTTCTTATGGGGAAACTGACATGTGTTAGGGAGAATTCTCCGTTTAGGCTGAATTTCCTAACCTAGTGAGTACCCCAGCAGCTTTGCTGGATTTTTGGGGTTTATTTTTTCCTCCTACCAAGAGTGAGACTCTTTTTACCCTCACTCTTGGACATATGAGTGTGTTCCTTTGACTCTAGATGTGTTTAATGGGCTATGCAGTCTTTTACTCCATAGGGCTTCATGTGTTTTTGTGATGTGTGTTACACAGCACCCTCAGTGCAGTAACACAGGGGTGTCATAGTGACCCCCAGTATAGAGTCCATACCCTGGGACTGACTACTGTCTCCCAGGGCATGTAAAGTCACCATTGACTTTACTAGTCTTGAATTCTGAACAGAACCAGTACAAACCATCATATTGTGGACGTACTGGCTGAGGCAATTCGATTACTCCGGGGTCTGTTAGTCGAGGGGGCACGTCTCCGTCCCCCCCTAATCGAGTTTTGGCTGGTGGCAGTGCATACTACTTTTTATATTCAACCGCGAATATTTCTCCATGGGATTTTCCCATTGTTCGAGGCTACTATCTTTATTTATTTAATTACGATAGCCTCGAACATACCGCCGGTTTATTTATTTATTATTAATTCTCTGGTTGGTATTTTTTGCCAAAACTCTGTTCTAAAATGGCGTTTGTGTTCTCTTCTGTGACTCCAACCCAAGTCGAGCCCTTTGTTCCACTTTTTTGGCGGGCTTCTCCACAGAAGCCCTCTAAAGTGGTACCACTCTGTCTGGGGTACTTAAGAGGGGTGGAGGGGGATTTAGGCACCCTGGACTGAGTTGCCTAGGCAACTCAAGTCGCACTCCGTCCTGATTGGCCCAAGTGGTGAGCCGGCCGGCTCACCACTTAGCATGTTTGAGTGACAGCTAGGCTGAGTGAATGGGGGTTTGCTGCATAAAAGCAGGGCTTTGGGGACTGGAACTTCAGAAGTCGCCACAGGACCTAAGAATCCGACGAGGGAGAAGCTGAGCCGACCGGCTACGACGACACCACCGGTGGAGCCCTGCTGAACCGTTTCACCACTTTTCCTAACGACAGAGGAGATCTCCCGCCGGAGAGTCTTCTTCCTTTGACTGGTGGGGATAACCAGTTTCACCTTCTTTTCGCCTTCCCGACGCATCTCGTGGCCGCCTTGCCTGTGCCAAGCACCCCGGCAACCGGAATACCATGTTTTACCACGACCGGAAAATAAAGGGTAATACCTTTAACCGGAAAACTCTGCGGCTGGTTTCTTCCCTGGCAGTGCAACAACCTTCATCTTTCCTCCAAGTCAAGATCTTCTCTTCCCCTGGACGACGCCGAGACTTGCACCCGCTGCCAGGAACAGATGACAAGGGTGTTCCAGCCCTCTTATGAGTGTTAGTGACAACTAGGGCGTCTGGCTTCAGATGTCCTCTTATATAGAGAGGGCCGGACTGGGCTGCCCTGAAAAGTTTTTCAACCCTGGGATTGACTGCTCTGGTGAGGTTCGGGTTCACCAGGGACTGGTCTATTCTTCGCTGAATGGACTTAAGGATCGGGATGGTCTGGGCAACAGACCTCCTTTCTCCCACTAACTCCTCTGCGAAGTCCCTCTCCTCCTGGACACCCTGGGTGTCAATATGGAAATGTTTGTAACGCTCACCTGACTCCCACGGAGGCGCTGGCCTGGTTTGCGCTGCTGTGACCTCTTCTAAGGTGATGCGCAGGGTTCGGAAGACGGACTGGACCGGGCCCCCAAATCTGGCTCGTCTGGCTCCTAGAAGTATCCTTCTGTAGGCGAAAATAGGGGATTAACTGTCTGCGGGGTAATTCAATCGGCCTCCCACTTTCCCCTCTCATCCTCCTCGAAACCTTTCTGTGATTCCCCGTAGCGTCTCACCTTAGGGTTTGGAAGGACGAGTTCTCCATCCTGCTTCTGATGCAGGGGCGCGTTGGTATCCAGTTACTTCACTTGATTTTCGGATTGGTGAGAACCAAACTTGCTTGGCTTCCAGGTAAGTTTTTTGATAAGAGGTTCCCCTTGTGTCCATGCATTAATGTACTAATGCTAGTGTCTTTTTTCCCCATAGGGGCTGGGGTACAGGCACCGACCCGAGAGGAGAGGTGTAATCCTTGTAGAAATCAGGTAAGTCTTTAATGAGCGTTTTTTGGTAATGTCTTTTCATTCGCTCATTAACGCTGTCTCTTTTTCCCCCTAGGGGCCGGGGTCCGGAAATGCCAGGATGCGGCGCGGACCCGAAATGAAGAGGGAATTAATCAACCGGTAAGTCTTAACATGGAGATTTAGCTTTCCTTATTCCCTTCTCTCCCTCACCTTTTGTTCTCGCCTTTTTTATCCCTAGGCGCTGGGGCGTGACTCCGAATCCGGATGATCGCTGCTGAACATGGAGGCGCCCTGTAAAGGTGAGTGGAATGCGACGCTGCAGCGATCGACGCGATGAGCTTTTAAATAAAAGTCTTCCTTTTCAGGATTGTCGGCGAGATGTCTCCGGGATGCAGATTTAGCAGGTAATGACTTTTCCTTCTTCTGTTCTCTTCTTCTCTTCCTTTGCAGGTGATCCAGGATACTGGCAGGCCTGGCAGAAGTCAGGATGCAGGAGCAGACACGGTGAGCGTCCATCTGCTAGATGCAGAACAACGCGAAGCACGTGTGGCTGTTCGGGTGGAGTTTAAATAGCCTTGGAAGAAGTTCCAGGTATGCATCCTTCCTCCAATCAGGTATGTATCCTTCCCTGACCACGCCCGGATGGTAAATTAGTCCCACAGGTAAAGTAGTTCCTTTCAGGCCTCAAGGAGGCCGGGATCCTGCAGCATGGTCTGCATCAGGTAAGTGCACCCAAGCACTCCCATAATGAGCCTGGCGCCTATGGCGCCAGGACTGATGTCTTTTATGAGCCTGGCGCCATAGGCGCCAGGACACTGTCCAAAGGGCCCCTATATGGGGTTGCTGGGTCCTTCCTTGGGGACTGGATGTCCGCTTTCGGGGACGCAGGGCTTGAACCGGCTCCCCGGGAGCGGGCATCATGACAATGTTCTGCTGCACGTGCGAGAACCTCGTTTGGGAGGGGTTGGTTATCGACATGGGAGTCGGTAACCGGGGCTTCGTTTTCTACTGGGGAATCTACTCTGTAGGTTTCAGGGTCTTCCTCTTCCTCTTCTTGGTCCTCATCATCCCCATAGTATCCCGTCAAGGTTTGATCTTCTACCATGCAAAATTCTTGCTCCTCACCAAAGGAAGCCTCTCCTTGATACAGTGAGTATGGTCTTGAGTATGGTTGTACCTCGAAGGGGTCTGTAGACCTCATCGGAGTTTCAAACCGGGGCTTCTTACTCGGGGGGGATAGGATCATTAGAGCCTGAGGGTGTCAGCCCTTGTGGATCATACGAAAGGAAATGCTCTGGATTTTTATCGTAAAAATCAGCCAAAGACGACATCCTTGACATGACCCTATCTATGTCTTCACTGGACCATTTTTTGGAACTGGGAATGACTCTCTCAGCAAGTCTCGGGGATTTATCTTGAGTAGATTCGGTGGTTGAGACATATCAGCAGACCTGGTCTTGTCTGTCTGTTTAGGGGGAGTGGTGTGTTTCACAGGTGTGGAAGAGTGCAAAGGCTGCTTCTTCTGCTGTTTTCCCCCATCCCCGTGAGTGGAATGTTTTCCCTGTCCTTTTGTGGCTCCGGAGGTTTTTCGACGCCTGGCGTCGAGGATCGGGGGTAGGGTCCCTGTCCTTCGAGCGTGGGGCCTTGCTGATTGTGTCTGCGGGCTCCGACTCCTGGAGTGCGGCCTGGGGGTGGAAGTCGTCTTCGTCCTCCGACGATCGAACTTCTGTTAGCCTAGGGAGCGAGGCACTCTTGGCAAGAGTGGCTGATTGCCTGGAGTCATGCAGCGATCTTGATCAAGAACGCCCAGAGGACACCGAATCGGTCCGTTCCGTTTGTGCCTCTTTCCGAGAACTCGACGTTGTCGAGTCTCGGTTGGACTTTGTGTGTTTAGTGTGTGTGTGGTGTGTGAAGTGCTTGTGTCGCCGGGGGTCATCCCCATAGCTGCCCTGCCGGACGACCTTCCGAGGTCGGGGACTTGCGCTCGGCTGTCCTTCGACGCCGTAATGCCCTCGCCGTCCGAAAGTACGGCGTCGCTGCCGTCACTGAAGGCGCCCCCCGCTGCCATGGCCGCTTGCCTGGCGTGGTGGGCCCAACGCTTCGAACGGTCCTTAAGTGTCTTAGGTTTAAACCTACTACACGCTCTGCAGTTCGCTTCGGGGTGGTCCCTCGGCAAGCAGAGATTGCATGTGGCGTGCCTGTCGACCCAAGGGTATTTGCAATTGCACTTGGGGCAGAATTGAAAAGGGCTACCCTTCATACGCACCTTAAGGCAGCGGGCTGTTAAGTGTAGGAAATGTATAAGGTGTACCTATATACCAAGAGTGTAGAGTATGTCCAAACCCCCCACTCTCCCTACTTGCAGGGCCGAGGCCAGAGGCCTTCCGAGGCCCAAATCCGTCGTGCAGCAGCCGACGGTCGATTTCTTCTCCAGCCGGCGTCGAGTGTCGAAGTTCGACGTTGGGATGGGGAAGGATGTAAATAAATTAATTTATATTTAAGTATGGCTAAGGCCAGGGGACTCCAAAATGCTTCCGACCAGTATGGCGGAAAAAAACAATCTGAGGATCCTAGACGCGTGAGGGATCTTGGGTACAGTGGACGTCACACTAGGGATAGTATTACTGGCACGCCTTGTGTCGACGCCCATTTTCGAGTTTCGAAAAACAGACTAATACTCCGCACCTTCCACTAGACGTCAGCCTATGCACAGCATGTGATCTAAGCAGATTCCACAAGCCTCAGAAATATATATATCGTGTTGATTGTGAGGTGTTGGTTTACTTCAGTATTATTGTGACTCTTTGCTATGGTCTATGTTACAAAGGCTTTGTAATAAATGTGTCTATATTTTTAATATAACACCTGTCTGGAGTAATTTGTTAAGTGTCTTTCCTTTGTGTGCTCATTGAGGTCTTTCAGTCACCCTCAACCCTCTTGAGATTTAGTCTTGACCGCCTGCCATAGCTACCCTGATTGGTGTGGCTTGTCCAGAGGCTACCCTGTTCCAAGAAACTAGGTTGGCGTTCTGAACCTCTGCCCCTCCAGGTCAGAGTTCAGAAATCCATCTCAACAGGAAACAAACCTGACCAGCCTTTCCATACAGTTCTCAAACTTTTCTCTAGTCCAAACCGAGGACCTAGAATGGTCTAGAGGTGGAAAAAAGGTCTTGATCGTGTTCATCTGTCGAATAGCGTTGAGATTTGTCTTGTCGTCGAGAATAGTCCTTCGCCTTCAGAGAACTCCTCCTGAGGTACCGACAGAGGTGAGACGTCTGTGCTTCTCTTTCGGCTTATGGGTGGGTTCTGGCACCCCCTCCCCCCTGCAACTTAGGCCATCCTTTGACCTAGTCGGATCTTTGGGCCTTTCCGTGGGCCTCAGCGCACAAGGCATAAATTAGTTTTGCAAAATTGATTAGCAGAAATTGCTAAATAAAAAAAAATCTTTAGCAATCCAACCAAAATGGTTAGCAATTTTGATATCTTTATTTTTAAAGGGACGAGTAGTTAACTGCAACAAGGAAATTGCCCAAATAAGGCACAAGTGCGGCTAACAATTCAATGTATTACAGCAGTAATCTCCAGGCCTTTTTAAACGGGCAGAGCAGGCACCAACCATTTATTACGTTGACACTGAAACAACATTTAGAAGGCTTCATGGCTGCAGGCTATCAGTGCAGGCACAACTGCTAGCAAATGGTTAGGAATAATATATCTCCAGCCAATCATCAAGCAGGAGAAATATCATTCCCAGACACTTGATGCCACACAGCCTGCGGGTATACGCATGCCTACTAAATGCTCTTTGACGTGAGGGCAGCAGCAAATCATTGCATTCCAGGGGCAGCATCATGGCCTTTCAAACATTTTAATTGAAAGGGGCCAGAGTCCCAGGGGGGTTCCCCAGCAGCTGCCTGCATGTTAGCAGTCATGAATCGTATGGCATGGCAACAAACATCTTATATTCCATTCCACTCTTTAAATGTGCACTTTGCAGTGCACACAAGCTGCACTAGCTGGAGTCTTTCAGGCCATCACCTTCCTTGGGCCTCTCTGGTATCTAAAAGTGTTCTTATCGCCTTGTTGCATTTTTAGTCCAGTGGCTCTACAATAGCCCCTTGCTACTAAAGTAGGATTTCAGTGGAAGTTTAGTGTTTCAGTTCTCTGTTTGGCAGTCTTGCGATAATCTGCAGCTATTAACCCCTTGGCTGTATTTTATGGTCTTCATTAGAATCTACGCACCGGTGCCTCAGACTTTCTCAGCTCCAAAAGGGGCCCCACAAAGATCATATTGAAATGGCGCCGTCGAGCCATGACTCAGCAGGCCCTGCTGTAATCCAGCGCATCAAAGACATTTAGAAGGCCTCCTGCTTACAGGTTATCATAAGCGCAAGGTTTGACAATTGGCAAATAAATGGTCATAATATATCTCCCGCCAATCATGGCAGGAGAAATATTTCCAGACACTTGACAGCACACAATCCGCACTGATAACGCAGCCAGACCTGCCTAACTTCTGGTATTTTTCTGTATCCCATGGGTATTTCATGCTCTTCTCTGGGTCTCCAGGGAAGAGCATAAAGCCTCTGGGATTGTCAGGGCCTGCAATAAAAGCAGTGCCTTTCTTCCCTCAGCAGTGATCAGAGGATGCCTGTGATGGAAAGAGTGCACACTGCTGCTCAGTCTGCAAAGTGTGCAGGGCTCCAATCAAGGCATTTAAGGAACTAACACCTCTGTTATTAGTAATCAGAAAGGAGCAGGCATTGGCTATTTTGAACAAGAAAGCCCAAATAAAGGTCGTGCTAAGTTATGTTATCTTGCCTATGTATAGCGTCTCCTGCCAAAGTTATGAACGTATTTTTTGACATGTGGCTTTAAGTATTGAGAGATCTATTGCACCTTAAGGTTATTTTTGTAAGCATGTGCCCCTTTTTCAATACAGGACAGACAAGGACAGAATTTATAGTAATTAGAGGTGCAGCGAAGCACGGACCGCAGAAATCTCAGGGTTTTTGATTTTCAAATGTAGGTAGGTTTGCCTGCATAAATATCTTGTAAAAGTTTGTTTGAAGTAGAGTGCAGCAGCAAATCACTGCAGCCCCATGCTTCAAAGAACATTAAGAAAGCAATATGCCTGCAGGCTGTTATCAGTGCTAGGCCAGTGTAAGCCCCGCACCAATAACACTGCCTGCAGGCACAAGGCCTTCTAAATGTTCTCAGAAGAGCGAGACCGCAGCAAACCACTGCAGTCCTGCTCTTCAACGAACATTAAAAGCCAATATGCCTGCAGGCTGTTACAGTGCCCCAGCACCTACAAAAAATAAAATTTGCATTAACTTACCACTGGCAACCACGATGGCTTGAGAAACTGTCTCGAGCTGCCTCTTGCGTGCTCGGCCTCGGCACATGGGCTGCTCTGCGCATGTGTTTACACTGCACCCGGGCTGCGCACATACAAAAAAAATGCATCAGTTTCAGCCCAGCCCGGGAGCCGCGGCCTTCGCCTGTGTGCGCTCTGCACCCCAGGCACAGGCTATGCTGACAAAGCCTACAATCCTCACTCTAGAAATCATGTTGCAGTTAGTGCGACATGATTATTGAAATAAAAAGCAAATAAGCAGTATTGCATCACAAAATGCGATGCGATACCGCTTATTTTATGCCTTGGCGCATACCTGGGTTGCTGCTTCTGAGAATCAGAGGCAACAATCCTAGCTAAGCTGTCGGCAACGTCCTCCGCGGTCAGGAGGCGCGTAGCTTCAGCCTGCCATTGCGAGGGGCTCCTCTTCGCCGGGGCCTTGTCCTCAACGGTTGCCTTTTTCGGTGGTGCCGGGGCCTTATCTTCTGCAACCGCCTTCTTCGGCAGAACCGGAACCCTATAGTCGCCAGAGGCCTTCTTGAGATGTGCCTCAACGGAACCTGGTATATTAGGGGTAGCGCCCTTTGTTTGCGATTGCCCGGTCGCTAGGCGCATTTGCGGGCTGCCGATCTCGACAGTCGGCGGGTGCCGCCGGAGCTTCGGTGTACCCGTTGGCGCTGAAGTCTTCTTCGACCTGGCCGAAGATTTGACTTGGGGTTGTGTGCTTTGTGCTGTGTACATGTTAGTCTTTGTCGCTGGGGTGTGACTTCCCAATAGCAGTGCCTAAGCCGTCTCTAGCGGTGCCGGGGACAGACGATGCGGAACACGAGTGTTCCATCGAAAGGTCAAAAACCTCTAGTTTGGAGGTCTGATCGTCACTCTCGCCGTCATCACAGTCGGTGGCTGCGGGAGAAAATTCGGCCTTTGACATACCATAGGCCGCCCACTGCTGGACTGTACGCTCCTTTAATGTCTTAGGACAGAGGAGCTTACAAGCCGGGCATCCTTCCTTATGATCGAGGGGCAAGCACTGGTTACACCGTCTGTGCCCATCTTTCCAATGGAATTTGCTCCTACAATTAGGGCAAAACCTAAATGGAGTCCACTCCGTAGCTGAGGATGGGTAGAGTGACGAAGACCGAAAGGGAAAGAGGAAGTAAAGGGAAAGGCATTCTCAATTTGTATAGAAATGTCCACCACGACCCCACTCTCACAACTGTATAGGCCGGCCGAAGGCCCGGCCACATGGTCTGCAGCGCCGACTGGATCACCGTCCGTCTAGTTCTTGAAGGTCTTCGGCGGAAGTTTGTAACAGCCGTCGAAATAATGGATGGATAAGGTGATATGGATATTTTATATAATTATTCAACCAAAGGTTGATGGGACAATAAGCAAAGTCTTTGACGAGCTCCGCATCAAGGCAACCAGTATGCTGGGTGGAAAAAAAACATCTGAGGGACCCCGATGCGCGAGGAATCTTGGGTACACTACATGTCACGTAGAGATAGTGTTACAGGCACGCCCATGTTGACGTCCCCTGTCGATTCTCGAAAGACAAGATGCAATACTCCACAGTTACCACTGGATGTCGGACCATATGCACAGCATGTGATTCTAAGCAGATTCTAAGCAAATTAACATCAGAATTCTTTTTTCGTTTTTTTGGCTCCACTACTTTGTTATACATCATCATATTAGCTTTTTCTTTTTGCTCTTATTCTGTGTGTGTTATCAGAGTTAGAGTACGAATCATAAACCACTAGCCGAGACTCTTACTTGCAGAATCAATTTTAGGCTGTTCAGTACCATCACTTCGAGCATCAGAAGCGGTTTCACATGGCGAAACGGTTATTAATACTTCCACCAAGATGCCTTTCCTTGGGCTGAGAAGTTATCTCCATATGTACAACACAAGATTGCTCTCTATTGTATCTACATTTGTCCACTTTAGTCTTGGCTACTATTTTTGTTAGCAGTGCACTGCAGTTGATAATCGCAAATAGAATGGCACAGTTGGATAATGTTAAGTGCACGTATTGCAGCTGCATTTTGTAGATTGTGTTTTCTTCGGAGTGGAAGTGGCGTTTGACGTCACAATACTGTCCATTGGTGGAAAGTCATGCGTTCTGCCCAATCACAGCTGAGATAGGCAGACATGTGGTCGTTATGGGAGCGAGTCCGAGTCACCTGTAGCAAAAAGGAACTTCATCCATTCTATCAGTGACCACCTTACCAGCCACACTGCCTTTACATTGTAGGTTATAGCAGAGGCTAAGTAAACAAATATGATTGTCAATTGATGACGATGTCGGGCTTTGACAAGTAGTTCTCACTTGTAAACTAATATTTGTAGTAACCTCATTGCAAGTAGCAGCGAAGGCATAATATGGTGTGATTTTGTCCTTTTCTCCTTGGAGGATATAGCATCAGCAGCACTTGATACTTCAGGCTCATCCATTTGGAAGGGATTAACTACTTTGCTATTTAGATTGTATACCATAAATCAGAGGCAGCAAGGGGTTAGGTAGAAACTAAAATCACTTACTCTGAAGAGCTTTAAAAATCGCAAGTATTAAGAAGGGCAGTAACAATCCGTTAAGCAGTAGTTTTAAAGGTCCGGTTTTAAATTTTCTGGTGAGATTTCTATCTCTTGCAGAACTGGATTCAAGCATACTGCATGCACGTCTGCAGTAGGACACTTCTGCCCGATTGAGGCTACAATCACCAGTGCTTAACAAGTGTTATATCAACGATCAGTGGCCAAGAGGCGCAAAGGCTATGCCCACAGTCACTTCTTTGCTTGACGTCATAATAGAAGTTCCTGGCCGGCCAGCCGACTTGGAGTATTACTCAAAGATAAGAGAAGGGCTCAAAAAAGGGTTTTCCCCGCAGTGCGCTTTGGTCTTATGCTGGGTTACAACAGGATTTTTTTTTCTTTTCTTTTTTAAAGTCCATTAAAAGTTACATAACCACCCAGATGCACAGGCTATTGCAAAATTATACCTGCTGCTGCTGCGCTGTAGAGAATTTCAAAGGGAAACTACACTAATCAAAGGTTATGTAATACAAGAGAAACGTTATAGCTTGACATGTGAATACCTTCCCTGAGTGATCAGGCAACATAGTAGCAGCAGAAAAAAGATGTAAAAATAAGCTGCTAGAACACCTTGGTTAGCATTGAGAAGTTTGTTGATCCAGCTGTCAGTGAGGGCTCAATGTCCAGGAACCCAAAGGCAGGAAATAAGCCCTAAGTGGTGTTAGGGAGATGAACAAGTTACTTACCAACTGTAACTTTATTTCGACTGTATGTTCCTCCCACGTATTTCTCATCCATGATAATTCGTATCTCCAGCTTCGCTGCTTCAGAATTTATTTTTCAGCAGAGGGTGCAGTGGTCGAGGCGTCGATGTCCCTGGGAGGTCACCATATGATGTCGACGTCACTCTCGGCATGAATAGCTTGTGCCGCGCCGGTTGGCTTCAGTTCCGTTTCTCGTTTGTTACATAGAGGAACCAGATAGGCGTGCTCTAGACAGAAAGCTCTTTGCAGAAAGGCAAAGTGTAAACCAATAAATAGTACTGCAGGGTAGGATGGGTGGGGCGATGAGGAATATGTGGGAGGAACATCCAGTCGAAAGAACATTACAGTTGATAAGTAACTTGTTCTTCGAATGGGTTGTGTCCTCCCGCGTATTCCTCATCTATGATAGACTCCCAAAGTAGTAAGGGAATTCGAGGTGGGAGTACTATAACTCCTTTCATGAACAGAATGGAGTACCGCCTTTTGCGAACAGACCCTCCTGGGAGGGTGAAGACTCTAAGCAGTAATGCTTAACAAATGTGTGGATTGAGGTCCAGGTTGGAGCTGAACAGATGTCGGTCACTGGGACTCCCCTCCGAAGAGCCGCGGAAGTAGACATGCCCCTCGTGGAACTGAACTTGTTCCGACACCGGTACAAAGATTTTGAAAGCAAAATCTCCACTACATCGTCTGGAAGGTCCCAATCCTTGTATCTCAGCCTCTCAGAAACCATGCGTGAAGGTTGAGTGTTTTGAACTCTGGATGGAGAAGGTGACCTTTGTCTTGCGAGAGAAGATTCTCTCTTTGTGGTAGACGTATTGGAGGGCAGATGGACATGTCCAGAAGGTCCGGGCACCACGTTCTCCTGGCCCAATCCGGAGCAATTAGGATCATTGATTTCACGAACTTTATCAACCTCCTGATTACATGACGAATCACGGGGACTGGAGAAAAGGTGTACAGAAGCAGAAAAACCCAGTCCACTACGAACGCGTCCCCTAGAGCTCCTCTCGGGGCAAATTCCTTTGAGCAATCCTTTTTGCACTTCCGATTCACCTCAGACGCAAACAGATCCACTTGAGTGGTTCCCCAAAGGGTGAAGATCTCTTGATGGACTTCTTGAGCTAGCTCCCACTTGTGAGAGACTGCTCTGCCTGCTCAGAGCGTCTGACTGTTCTGCTCTCCGGCTAGGTGAACTGCTGACAGAGATTCCTTCTTGTATTGCCCAGAACCAGAGCTGCATTTCCTCTCTGCACAGTGGAAGTGAGCCTAAGCCTCCTCTTTTGTTGAGGTAGTACATGGCCACTGTGTTGTCCATCATTATCAGGACATTCTTTCCCTGTACGTACAAAGGGCAGGAAGGCCTTCAGCGATAGCCCGATTGCCCTAGTCACCAAAAGGTTGATGTGTAGTTTGGACTCTGATGGAGACCAACGCCCCCTGATTGTCAGACTGTTGGTGTGGGCTCCCCACCCTGCGAGTGAAGCGTCCGTCACTACTGTTATCTCCAGCCATGGTTGCCAAAAAAATTATCCTCTGAGGATATTGTTGTTGCAAGCCCACCATAGAAGGTTCTGAGCAACTGTGCTTGGAACTTGCAGAAGATCCGACATTCCCTGAGAATTGGGACCACTGTGTCCTGAGGGCCCATTGAATGGATCTCATTCTCAGTCGGGCCTCTGGCACCAGAAAAATGCAGGATGCCGTGAGACCGAGCAACCTCAGAAAATCGTAGGCCGGCATATGCTGGGCATTTTGGAATTTTGTTACCATCTGCAGAATGTGAAGAGCTCTCACCTCGGGAGGCAAGGCTTTCCCTGAGGAAGTATCCTGGGAAAAGATCATATGGGACTTCTTGAAACTGAGGGAGAAGCCCAGTCTCTCTAGGGAGTAGCAGGTGATTGTGAAATGTTCCTGTGCTTGCTCGGGGGGAACGAGCCCTGATCAACCAATCGTCCAGGTAGGGGTAGACATGCATCCCCCCCTCTCCTGAGACTCGCTGCCACAATCGCCATCAACTTGGTGAAAATCCTTGGGGCGGAGGTTTGCCCGAATGGCAGAACTCTAAACAAATGGTGAGAACGGCCAACCGCAAACCTCGGGTACTTTTTGTGCTTGAGATGGTTAGGCACATGAAAGTAAGCATCCTGAAGATTCAATGATACCAACCAGTCTGAGTTGGAGAGCCTGAAGGATCTGAGAAAGGGTTACAATCTTGAACTTGTCCTTCCTGAGGAACTTGTTCAAGTTTCTGAAGTCCAAGATGGGTCTCAGTCCTTCTTTGGAATGAGAAAATAAGCGGAGTACCAGCACTTGTTCATCTCCGCTACAGGTATATGTACTGTTTCCTGTGCCCAAGCATCTGAGGTAATGCCCCAACATTCTGTCAGATGCTGTGGTATTCTTCCTCCCACCGGGGTTTTGTGGGATAAGGTCTCAGAGCGGTCTTGGGGCAGCTGCAGCAGTGGCTGAGGGCAAAGATGCCACTGCGGAGGCTGATTTTGCATCTTTTCCTCGTCCACCTTGAGGAATCTTTCTTTGTCCTTTCTGCATGGCCTGTCCTCTTCCTCTACCAGATGAGGGGTAGTACCTGAGTAGAAGTACTGAGGTTGCCGAATGGAGGTGTTCAGAGACTTAGCCGACGCCCTGGAGGTCTTCACCTTCTCCAAACTTCGTCCTCCTAGTTGCCGAACAACCTTGAGCCGTCGAAAGGCATGTTAAGAAGTATGGCCTGCACGACTGACTTTCTTAGCCACGCAAATCTGCGCAGAACTGTGCTCGCAGCCATGGATCTGCCGACACTGTCAGCTGTGTCCAACCCTGACCAGAGGCACTTTCCCACTGCCTCCTTGCCGTCCTTCACAATATTCAGAAAGCCTTTCTTTTCCTTGCCTTCTGGAATTTGTTCAGCCGCCCCTTTCATGCAGTCCCACAGGGTACGCATAAACCTGGCCAGGGTACAAGTGAAGTTTGTGGACTATAAGGCCATATTGCCCGAGGTAAAAACCTTCCGGGCCCAAGCGTCCACTTTCTTATCCTCCCTATCAGAGGGGATAGAGGGATAAGCCAACTGCCTAGACGCAGTCGCAGCTTGGATTACCAAACTTTCACTTGTGGGGTGTTTCCTGCGGTAATCAGGATCTGGAGACTATGGTCTATTTTCTGGTGAGATTTCCATCTATGGCAGAACTATATTCAGGTGTTTCCCAATTTGCCTCTACCTTTCTCTGCAGAGCCCTGTCGAAAGGCAGAACTGGATCTTTCTGCTTTCCCTTATCCAGAATATCGGCCATATTGTCTTGTTCAAAAGTAGGTGAAGACCTACTTCACCACATAAAACTCGCCATTCTATTCATGAGATTTCTGTACCCAGAATCAGCATGAACCGTAGGGTCCGGGTTAGAGAACTCCAACTCTGGAGATGTTTCAATACCACTGGCAGAGTGGAGGGAGTCACAGATCTCTCAATTTTGATTCTGGATCAACTAATTCCTCAGGTACATCCCTAGAGCCATACCGGACTCCTAAAGGGGAAATATCTTCCTCCGAGACACTCTCCTCAAAAATGGTGGACATGGACTTAAAAAAGTCAGATCTCGGAATAAGTCTATATACCTTTTCTTTCTCTGCTAAAGTTGAAGAACTCGACGAATGATTCAACGGTTTACTAGATGACGCAGTAGTCATTGAGGTCTTCGGCGTTGAAGTTATCGGCATCAATGGAACCTTTGAAGTCTTCGGCATCAAAGTAATCGCCGACGATGGAGTCGACAAAATAGTCGATGTCTTTGATGGAACCAGAGATGCACTCGATTCCTGGGCCGAAATCATCAGCGCCTTTGTGTCGTGTTGATGAGGTCGAGACTCTGACTTACTACTTGCTGAAGTAGTTTTCAACCTGCTTGCGTCGTCCATCGGAGAGACGGGGGTCTTGCTCGGCTCCTTTGAGGGGGTCGAGGCCACGTTCTCACAGATTTGCATCACTTGTGATCGAAATTTATCCCATTTTCTGGGAGAATCTGACTTGGTTGGACAACGAACCAGCTCTGTGGAGGAGTCTGAAGAAGGACGAGAACTATGGCGTCTCTTTTGATCTCTTAGAGGAGTTCGAAGAATCTTCTGAACGACTCCTCGATCTGGTGCTCTTCCCGTGTTTATGTCGAGCAGAATCCTTGAATTCCTCTGATCATTTTACTTTCTTCGAAGAGCCCTTCGAAGCATCCCGGCCCACCGCAAGCTTACCCTTAAGTTTGCGAAGAGCTTTCTC
Organism: Ambystoma mexicanum; assembly: GCF_040938575.1. Lineage (NCBI taxonomy): Eukaryota > Metazoa > Chordata > Amphibia > Caudata > Ambystomatidae > Ambystoma > Ambystoma mexicanum. Next base: position 955,565,816 of record NC_090934.1, on the reverse strand, counting down.
CGTCTCCGACTGGCAGGAGCCGCAGTCGCCGGTCCGGTGGTCGGGACCTACGCACCAAATACAAACTCGGTGGGGATCTCCGATTGTCATGATGCCTACCTCCAAGGAGCCAGGTCCGACCCAGCAACCCCAGAGGCAGGCATCATTTCCCCCAGGGGAGTGCCAGCGGGCCCAAGCTGGGGCCCTTTGGACGCAGTCCTGGTGCCTTAGGCGCCAGGCTCATGTTGGACCCCTGTCCTGGCGCCTTAGGCGCCAGGCTCATAAAGCTAGACATGTGTTCAAGTGTTTTAATGTGCTCTTACCTGATGCAGACCATGCTGCCACATCCAGGCCCTCTTGAGGCCTGAATGGAACTACTTTACCTTTGGGATTACTTTCCACCCGGGTGTGGTCGGGGAAGGATACATACCTGATCGGAGGAAGGATACACACTTGGAACTTCTTCCAAAGCTATTTAAACCACACCCGATCAGCAAATCACGCTTCGCGTTGTTCTGCTCCTCGCAGCTGGACGCTCACCGTGTCAGCTCCTGCATCTGGACCTCAGCCACGCCTGTCAGTATCCTGGGTCACCTGCAAAGGGAGACAAAAGACCTTACCTGCTAAATCAGCACCACAGAGGCATCACACTGACGATCCTGAAAAGGAAGACATCATTTTAAAAGCATTTCGCTACGATCGCTGCATTTCACTCACCTTTCCTGGACGCCACCATCTTCAGCAGCGATCATCCGGATCCACAGCCACTTCCCAGAACCTAGAGAGAAAGACAAGAACAAGGTGAGAGAAGGAAGGGAATAGGAAAAGCTCAGTTTCCTTCCAAGTCTTACCTGTTGGGTCATTCCCATTTCGGGTCTTGCCGCTTCCAGGCATCCGGACCCCGGAACCTATGGGGAAAAAAGACAAAGACATTGAATGAGCGAATGCAAAGACATTACCCGAAAGCTCATCCAGAACTTACCTGTCATTTACTGGAACTGCACGTATCACTTCGGGTCGGCGCCATATCTCCGGCATTCCGAACCCCGGCCCCTAAGGGGAAAAGGATAATGAACATTATTATTAAGCTTGGACTTTTGAACTTGCAACAGAACTTGCAACAGAACTTTTACAGAGCCTTACCTGAATAGTCAAGCTTACCTGAACTCCCATAATCCTCAATCCAGTGAAGTAACTGGGTTTCAACGCGCCCCTGCATCAGAAGCAGGATGGAGAGCTCATCCTTCCTGACCCTAAGGGGAATATTCCTGCGAGCCGGAGAAGCCAGAGTAGAAGGGCCCTTCCTGTCCATCTTCAGAGTCCTGCGCTTCACCATTGAAGAAGCATCAGCACTCGAAGCCAGACCAGCGCCTCCGTGGGAATCAGGTGAGCGTTACACCGATAGACATCTTTGCCCCACATTCCTTACACTTCTTAAACCCCGATTTAGGGGTCAAATAAGTGGTAGACGACATTTTCTCGCATGAAGAAAAGACGAAGTGCGGCGTGTGCTCGAAGCAAAGCACAGAAAAACTGAACTGAAGCCAACGGACGCGGCACAAGCTATTTATGCCGAGAGTGATTTCAACATCCTACGGTGACCTCCAAGGGACAAACGCCTCGACTTGGTGCACAGCGCACTCTGCCAAAAAAAATTCCAAAGCTGGAGATACCAATTATCATAGATGAGGAATACGTGGGAGGACACAATTCATTTTAAATATAATTTGTATGCTTCATCCCCTCTCCTAGTGAGACCCCCACAGCACCTTTTGCTGGATTTCTGGACCGTTTTCTTTAATCCTGAATGAGTGGAGCCTTTTTCCATTCATACTTATGCATGCTCTGTCTTTTGGAACCCTTTGAATTGTACCTGTACTATGGAGTCCATTTTCCTCCATGGCTCTTAAAGACATCTGCATTTTATGGAAACGTCCAAAATGACCGACAATAAAAGCCTGAATGCGTGATTTGGAGGGATTTCGGCCAAATCATGCATTCGGTGCTCGGGGGTATCCCCCTCACCCTTGCTCACTATATTGGGGATCTACAAACCACTGGGATAGTTTACTACAGTCTTTCCTCCAGGTGGGACTCTAGGAAAACTCCCCCAACAAGTGGTTAGCCCAGGAAAGTCTGGCAAAGCACTCAAGGTTGTAAAACCTCCTAGTACCCCATGGACATGCAGGAAACAGGCAAAAGCCCGCACTCCGCTCCGTTCCCAGGTGTGCACAAGCTCCACAACAAAAACAAAAAGGAGCCTATTTTTGTATCCGTCAACGGCATTTCACAAGATTAAAACTTCACTGTGCACATTGCTGCAAGTACACGCCAGTCACCATTGTTTGGGAGTTCTAGATTCCAACACCACCATGGAGTATGGAATTCACTGCAATACACCCTTCGCTCAGCTAAGTCTGTGCAGCCTGTTTCGCATGAGCTACAATAAATCTCCTCCAATATTACTGCCACAGCTGACCAGCTGTCCCAAAACACTACACCGTTTGACTGCGGCCAAAATGCTGTACCGTTGGACTGTGGCCATTGAGCCTTGCAGCCTCTGCTTGCTTCTCCCTTCTCAGTGGCGAGATTAAAGTAAAGCACATCACACCGTCTTCACAATCATTCTAAGAGGTAAGGGACATCCAATCATTGACTGCCACAAACCGGATATCTTACCAGCAACAGATAATTCATGGAAGGGGTGTGTATTGCCCTGGTCAGTTCTTCCACGCAAAGGCACCAGCACAGGAATCCAAGTCAGAGGCTGTGAAGTACATTACCTGATATGGTGTTTTGAGATCTGAGATGGAAGGAAGACTGACAAAAAGCAAGACGGCCAAAGAAGAGGATCACATGGCACAGCCATATTGAGTACATGCCAGCCTGGCAGAGCCATGTTGACTACATGGTACTTGAAATGGCATTATGCAGCAAATAAAGAAAGTAAGCAATAGTGTACCGGTAAAATAAGTAAAACAAGGTTAACTGCCAACAAGCTGTCCTAAGTTGCAAAACAGCTTTCTTTTAGCCATGTGGAAGGTCTCAACAGTTACAAACTGATCATAGAAGTCGACAATAGGTTTGCACCCTCTACCCTTTCAGCATTGCGAGTTAAAAGATGGCAGTAATAGTACCCTTTACCCTTCTATACTGGGACAGGCTATCAAATGGAGAAAGATCTTTTGAATAGCCACAAGACTGGAAAATATGTCAGATTATGGATGAGATGATGGTATGACTAGTGGCAGAGCAAATGAGAATAACCCTGTTGACTGGGTACACTATTAGAAATGGGCTAAAGAAAAGTTAAGGGGATTGAAGCAAAAAGCTAATCTCCTTTAAGACGGACATCAAGCATTTCCTTTAGCCGCTTTGGACATGTAGCCGCTTGCCTGCCCTTGAAAATAACTTGAAAGGGATAGTAGGCAGAATTGGTGGTCAGGCAAGCACTGCACTAAGTGACTATTTAGTCACTAAACTGCTTTCCAGGTTTATAAAACCTTATCTGCTGCAGGAGCAAAAAAGGTTTGTTTAAATGTAAAGTAAGGTTGATTTGCAAATTTTGAATTTCATGGAGCAGAGGCGAAATTACTAGCCAGGCATGCTGTTAAGAGGGTATTTCAGAACCACTTCTGGTGTAATTCTGGAAATCTATCTTTAGTGGACCTGAAAGGTTTAAACGCATAAAAGTCTAACAAAACGCTCACTTGTTAGTGGGTCTGAGCAATAAGGCTTAGACTATGGGGATTAAGAGCTTGGTATAAAATACATTTAACATACACAAGAGATTATCAAGCAATTGATTGTCCACAAAGGAAGGTATACATGTACACTTAATTTGACAGAACAGATGCATCGAAACAAAATACTACAGATAAGTAAAAACCGTAAGCACATATATGCAACTACCTTTAAAGGAAAGGTCACTCCCTGCACTTTTTCTCCAAATTAGTACACCTGCTCTGCACCTCAAAGCAATGTATTACAAGTTTTGTTCCTACTGAGCAGCACTTACATTTCGATGCACTTATCTTTGAGACCCAACACTTTGATCATATGGCCATCTTGTGGTAATGAACAGTCCTACACCGACGAGTTAACGTTATCTGCTCTGGTGGCCCAAACAAGAGCAAACACCCCTGCGGGTGATGCATACAGCCACCAGAAGAAAACCTACTGTAAACTTATTCACGCAATCTCTCCACTGAAATGCATATCAAAATTGACTCTGTGAATTTTTTTCAATTATATTTCTCAAAGAAAGCAATTGATAGTCATTTTAGTATTCTCATTTACATAGAATCGTAGAAATACAACACTTTTTAAAAAGGTGCCATTCAATCGAGTAGAACACAAGGACAGTAGTAATTTTGCCCGGGTAAAAGAAAAAACATGTTACCACCTGGTCTTCTCCCAACATGTTGCTGTCAATAGTATAACTGAAAAAAGTCGTGTGTTGGTTGAAATGTCAAAACCATTTCACATTCCACATGGCAGTCATCGTGATATGCTTTGCAGCATTTTGAAGCAAGATCAAAATATGGTTACCTGCAAAAAAGAGACTAGAACACATCCTCAGTCTTTATTCCAATAGCTCTGCCTGCAGTGTGTTTAGGTGTTCCTTGGTGGAGGACCTGTTTGCCTTGGGCTCTGTGTTTTTGCCTTGGAGATCTGCTTCAGAGGAGTCCTCTTTCTATATTCACAGATTTTTGCAGATTCGACTACAAACACACTGCGCATGCGCAGTGTGCCAGCAGTGTGTTTAGGAGTTTGCGGAGCAGCAGTAAAGCATGGAGGCTCCTGCGGTACTGCTAAAGCTACTCACGCATTGCTTTAGGTAGGTAAACGCTACACAGCCTCACCTTGAGGCGGAAGGACACAAGTTGATCTTTGCGATCACCCAGTACTGTGTAAGGGGTTCTAAAGTACCTTGCTAAAAATTGACAGGGCCCCTGTGGAAGCTCACTTATCACAGTCTACTTTACGAAAGGTGTGAGCACTGCGCTAAAGTATCCTTTGAACTTCGGATCTATTTCGAACTTTAAATAAGTTTGTATACCGATGTGGTGTTCACCACACCTTGGATAAAAAAAACGCTGTGCAGGAACAAGAACATCTTGTGAGCTGGTGAAGGACGGACTGTAGAATTATTGACCTCTTCTATCGAATTGCCCAGTCCTTTTTATGTTCTATCCGGTATTCAAAATCGAAGAGTGTACATTATGTGGTGGCTGAGTGGTGACTGCGGATCTAGAGCCTTTGAGCCTCCTGGAGACCCACTATATAGAGTACACTCCTGGAAAAATAGCATTTTGAGATCTTGCTGGTATAGGTCTTTGGGGTGACCGCTGGCCTATGAGCCTTGGAGCCTCTAGGTCACCCAGCATAGAGTGCGCATTGCACGCAAAGTGGTTTTCTCCTTACTTTTTTTTTGTCTCAGCACCTTGGGGTGACTGCGGGCCTTTGAGCCTCAAGACACTTACCATTGGGAGCATATTGTTTAAATAATGGTACTGTAAGGTCTGGGTGTTATACGGGTGTGGGTGACTGTGGGCCTTACTGCCTTTGAGCCCCACGCTCATTCTCACACACAGTAAGACATGAGAAATTGACGAGAGACATCATGCGCCCTTATCTAGTTGGGCAAAAATTCTGTTGTGAAATAACAGCAGGAAGAGTTTTTTGTCAAGGTGGAGACACAAGTGTACTAAGGTATAATTCAATTTAACTAGGCGTGCTGATCGAGATCATCATGGAAACAAGTCTTAGAAATGGTAAATGCTTGATGGCATTTGTGGCAAAGAAAAATATTGTCCACCCGAAAACGCAACTCAGAAGAAATAGCACCGGATGTTAGAAGTTCTGATATTGCTATAGACCCTGTAGTAAGAGAGCTTTCTTTTACAATACTCTCAATGCCACAACTATAAAAACTACCATATAATGCATCTGTAGCACACATTGAAGCACAAAACCCATGTTGTATGCCACTCCAAATACCCCAAAATACATCAAACGAGGAAACTGTATTATATCTTAGGGAACTTAATGGCCTACATGAAATTGGGAATGACATTACGACATCCAGTGAGGATCAACAACACAAGATGTCGCATCAACCTGAGAATTTAGCAAATGGTGAGATTGCAGAGGTCTCTAGGTTAGCACCAGTGATTATGTCAGAATTGGACAGACGTGTATGCTCATCTTCAGGCCCTTCTACGCCAGTTTCCATCCCTAGAAGACAACGTGGTGATGTACATTTGCACAGCAACAAGGAAGGCGATGTGTTGCAACACAGCGCCCTCTGTCAAGTCTCTCTTGGGAAAGCCGTACTTGCCAGATGTTGTCCATCCACCTCCTGCTGCTGAAGGGCAAACATAATGCCCAACTAATGCTTATGAAGAGTTTGATCCACTGGTAAGGAATAACAATGGCAGCGCAGATATTCCTTTTCAAAAAGCTGCTAGGGCGCCCAATACTTACAACCTCACTGCTGAAACAATGCAGGACTTAAAATGAGCAAAATTGTCACACATTTCCTGTATTAACAAGGATTTTTAACCTTTTGGACAAAGGACATGAATTTACGCACTTTGCCATAAGGGAAATGAAAGGTTCCTTGGGTGAGATGTTGGAGAAGCTTAATAAGCTGAAAGGCTTTATGTTGGCACATGAGGTTATGCTAAATTCTCAGGTGAATATAAACAGTAACACTTTTGCGATGAACACAAACTGTCCTGGTGTTTTAAATCACAGTTACCATGACAACACAGACTGATGAAATAAATACTAAAGTTGAGAACCCTCTCAATGAGCACGAAGTAATGAGGAAAAGGAGACTTATGCAAGCCGTCACAGGAAGAAATTGAAAAAATGGACATAATTAAAAGGTAGCAAAGTTGCATCACGGCAGGCTTTTGGTTTTAGAAAATCTATTCATAAAGGAAATGGTGGGAAACAAAGACACTACAGGAACATCTAAAGCTGAGCTACTTAAAGAGGCCCTGGGCATTGCAGATTCACACACCACCAATAGTCCATCAGCACTTGCAGTACTGTTGGAGCAAGAAGAAACAGAAAAGAATGAGGAGGTGACTATCGCTACTCCGGAAAATCAGTCAGACTAATGATGGATGGAAATTCTTTATGTTTAGAAAAGCCAAAAAACTACAATTAAGAGCAACAAAACACGAGAAAAAAAAATCGAAATGTTAGCTCCCCAAACAAAACTGACTTAAACGACCAGCACAGCAAAAAAAAAGGGTGTGAATACAAAAAAAAACAAAAAAAAAAAGAAGAATGGTAAAACGGCATTGATAGACTTGACACAGGAAAATGGGTTTTGATCTTACACAGTTAGATGCAGAATCTCGAGCCCATCTGGAAATGGAGATTCAGGATCACCAAGCTGAAGTGGCTAATATACAAGTGCCTGTAAATACACCAACAGAATCCACACTTATCTCAGAATGGGCAACATCCAATGAAAGGTGGTGCAGCGCCTAAAGGAGATTTTGGCACTTGCAATTTCAACTATTAAAACTCAAAAAACCACCATGAAACAATCCAATCTAGCTGGGTTTTACCAGGTAACAAACACACCTTTAAAAAAGATAGCTTTAATAGTGACCAAGCACAAACAATAACTTTGTTAGACCCACAAATACAAACAGGAAAAAAAAACATATATGCCTGAAACATAGTAACACAGGCAATGGAAACACGGAATGCCCAGCCACACAGATTCCCTGTCAAATAGACATTTCTCTGCCCAGTGCAAATGTTGAGAAACTTGTGTCTTCAAATGATTGGCAAACTCACACGAACAAACACAGTTCGGGTGGCGAAATAGAGCAACAGGGGGCACACTTGGGTAAAAAAAAGAGATCATTGAAGTACATGGAAATCAGCAGCAGTCTGATATTGCATACATCAAGTCATGTGATGAAATACCAAAGGAAATGTTTATGATTATTGTGTGGGGCAGTGATTCACAGATGCATGTCAATGATAGAATCAATCGTACTTATCTATTGAACATGTTCCAAAAAATACCCACTTTGAGGAATTTGAATACACATGACATTGAATGGATCAAATTGTCGATATCTAACAATAACAGGATGTAATGTAAGGTTCGGTCTCCTAATTGCAAAAATGTTATGGGACCAAAGTGACAACTGTCACGTGTTAGGATATGATTTGTATTGCTTTGAAGACATGAATTAATCCATAACTTTCATAGAATTTCAACCGCATAAGCGGCTTAATACCACAACCACAGGTGTGCATTTGGGCTCAGATCTAGCCACGACTCAAAACTTGCTAAGCCAGCTTACCTCAGTGGTTCATGCCATTAAAGGGTTGGCAGGATAGGAAACATTATTTTAAGATGCTGCTTCCTCACACACCAAGCAGAAACACGCAACTGCCAGTGATTTCCATACTCAGCTGGAACTGCTGTAGTTTCAACAATCTGCAGAAATGTTTTAATAGTAATTTGATATTGAACAATCCCAGTATCATTTTGATACAAGAAACCATGGCTGTTCAACCCATTAATATAGATGGTTTTAAGTCTTTCAGTCATCCTGCTGGGCGTGGAGAGTGTGGTCGCCCAGCAGGAGGTTCACTAACCCTTGTCCACAATAGTGTGAAAATGGCAGCCATTTTATTTCTTCTTCGCATAATTTACTTGTAATTGAAGTAACATTACATCACACTAATATGCTAATTAGTAATTTGTATAGCAATCGGAAACAAAGTTGGCACTACAAGACAATAAATGAATTGGATGCCATATTACAGAAAGAGTTTATTAAGAATGAAAAACATGCAACTCAACTACATAATGCTGGAGTACATCAAAGAGGGTACTGTTGGCTGAAGTTCCTTGGGAACTGGAACATACATATGATCCCGCATGCAAACGATCAGATTGACTACTTATGGTTCAGAGATAATTCAAGGTCCTTGATCAATTACTTTTCTGTATCTGAAAACTTACTGAGAATATCTAAGCCAATTTAGGTACACAACATGGGCCACAGCGACCACATGTTGAAGTTAACACTAAATATTCAACCAGAATTGTTTATGAAAGCTACACATCTTGCTCTAATCGAAGTACATAAATACCCTAAGTCGATTAGATGGAATCCAAAAATATGTAGCCATTTAGCATATTTGCTGAATCGAGACATGTAGTCTGGAAAGATTTATCCCCCTTTGTTCTGCAATAAACAGAAACTGAATGAATTCAATATGAATGTGAAAATGTCATCTGGCTGACATTGTGAATACCCAAAAGAAGCGTATAATCAGCTTTGCAAATAGTGCTGAAATTGCAGACAAAGCGTATGCACAGTGGGGATATTAGAAGGGCGAAGAGGTCTACACAAGATTGTCACGTATTTACTGGCCTTAAAAAGCAAATCCAATTGCGAAGCAAATAGGCACTGAAAAAGGTGGAGAGCACAGCATTTGGCAGATAATTAATGATTAGGCTCATATGTAGGCGCAAAACTAAAGCTGTTTGGGCGATACTTCGCTCCTGCAGTAAAGCTAAGATTGCGATCTTTGAAGCAGCAATAACGGAGCAGTGGACTGAGTATATCTTAGATAGATATGCGTTGCCGAATGGTTTTCCATCTGCCAACATCTCTACTTTAGTTACAAAGATCCCAAGTGAATGTGCATGGAATCTTGACAATGTGATATGGGCTATCAAAAAGCTGACATACTCCAAGGCTGCAGGGCCTAACGGGATTCCGCCATGCTTATTAAAGGACGATCTGTAGTTATGGGCTAAATTGTTAAAACCTATTTTTGAGTTGGTCTTTGAAACCAGATCGATTCCTAAATCATGGCTCACAGCAATAATTGTTCCTATTAAAAAAAAAAGGGGGGCCCCCCCATCTACGACCTTGGCAATTTTCGCCCGATTTCATTAATTGATGTTCCTGCTAAAATGTTTGCCACTCTTTAAGGGAAATCGAAACTGTGTAGCATACAAGCTGATATCTAAATACAAGGTGGGTTTCAGGAAAGCGATGGGGACCACACTTAATGCATCAATCCTTGCCCACCTGTTGGAAACCTCACCACACCGCCTCAGATCATATATATAATTAGATCTTTCTGCAGCCTTTGACAGCGTTATAAGGGCCAGATTGTGGAAAAAGCTGATTGCGTATGGAATTCCAAACCATATTGTGGGACTAATAGCATTACTGCATACCAGAACGTCATACATGGTACGGATTTATCAAGATGGTTCCACTACAGAAGCAATTGACAGAGATAGGGGTTAAGCAGGGATGTCAGTTGGCAGCTATATTCTTTAACCTCTACATCTGCGACATTGACAAAATATGGGAAAACAAGGAGGTATTTCCAGTCAAGCTCGGAGATACCTGAATCAACAGGTTGGCATTCGCAGACAACATCATTCTATTTGATCGAATGCCATACGGGCTGCAAACCAAATTGAATGTGTTCTCCGATTATGCAAAAAATAACAGTCTTGCCATTAATCCAAGCAAATCGAACACATTTGTATTTGCAAATAGAAAAAAAGTCTGCAGATTTACCTGGAAGATGAATCAAGTGGCAATCGATCGGGTACTGGCAACCAGGTACCTGGGTTATAATCTATGTGATGTTAATTCCTTAGCAATGTGGAGCAGCACAATAAACACGAAAGTAATACATCTTATATCGCAAATCAAAATCATCCATCACAAGCACTCGAAATTGTCTCTCCTAGCTACCATTGAATTTTACATGCTAAAGGATGAACCAATAATATTGTTTGGACTTGATTTATTTATATTGAATTTAACAAAGATGCTTAAGCTCCAAGGTAAAATCTGGAAAGCAGTATTAGGCTTTCAGAATTCATTACCAAATTCACTGATTATACATGAGCTTGGTCTCAAATTCGTTAGCAGCTAAATTTTTGTGGCGAATTTTAACGAATTACGGGAAAATTATACATCCTTCCCCAAATTCGCTATATGAGGACTTCGGTAGAATGGTGTTACATGAATAACCATTGTCGATTAAGCACTATGTCAAGAAGACGAACATGTTATTACACATTATAGCAATGGATCAAAATGAATTATATGAAAGGCCAGGTGTGGTAAAAACAAAAAAATACATTCTTCCAATTGGACTGGGCTTATACAATTGATTTAAATGGAAAGTATACACCCTACGGAGATCAATCAAGTTTCTTTCACAAACACTTCCCACACCTTCATTATTTGGTATTGTTTCCTTGTTCTAAAGCAAGAACTTTGTATATGAGATTTAAGTTACATTTATTTTATTCCAAAGATCGAACGATGCAGTGGACTAACAAAGTGTGGGTGACTCGTATGGCTGTAGATTTTGTGGTGATAACGAAAGCTATGAGTCACTAAAACACTTGGTGATACATTGTGGCTATTTTGAGAATTTGCGGCATATACTCATGGGCAAGTTCTATAATGCTGATTTGATATCATCTAGAGACCTAATGTGGTCCCAATGTATATGGGGTAATAGACGGTGATACTTGAATTAGTCTGATTTCTCAATTATTCAGGAAAATCTCATTGGAATTGAGATCAAGGTGCCCGACTAGGTTTAAGGTACTTTTACATACACAAAGCCTGTGATGAGGTGACTGCCTTGAGATAAGTTATGAAACTAAGCTCTATAAAGCTATTGACGATTTATAGGAAGATTTCAAGGAAAATGAAGAATAGATCTCGTTTTTCTTTTTATGAGATGGCTTTTATTTGTTTTTAAGTTGAACAAGTTAATCTCTTACCTGGTAACGTTCTTTCGATGGGATGGTCCGATGACTTATTCCATATCTATGACAGTAATCACCACAGCTGTGCTGCTTTGGAAAGTTTTCGCCATCTGCGTCTTGCGTCGATACGCTGTCCTCAAGGGCCTCCGTCGAGCCTACGTCGCTGGATGTTATAAGTAGGACGCACGACGTCCGTAGCCTCAGTTGTTTTTCCCCCCCAGAACGTCTGGCACCAAACCACTGCCAGTATGACCACAGAAAGCCTTGCGGAAACGTAAGCTGCAATCGCATAAGTAATTCTGTAGCAGGGCAAGCAGGCAGGGAGCAATATGGAATAAGTCGTCATACCATCCCATCGAAAGAACGTTACCAGGTAAGTAACTTGTTCTTCGAGGGGACTGGGTCCTCCGACGTATTCCATATCTATGACCGACTCCCAAAGCAGTACTAACGTATGGAGGTGGGAAAAGAATTTAGAATATAGAAATTTAGAATGTCCAATCAAATTGCAGAGTAAAGGCCAGATCCTGCCCATGGATAGAATTGAGGGAGTAGTGACGTACAAAAGTATGGACCGAAGCCCAAGTGGCTGCATCACAGATGTTACGAATAGGAACACCCCTCTGCAGGGCAGTAGAGGCAGCCATACCCCTAGTAGAATGGGCCCGTAAGCCTACCGGAGGGTCCTTACCCGCCAAGCAGTAACATTCAGAAATTGCCAATATCATCCATCTAGACAAAGTCTGCTTAGTCACAGCTTGTCCCAACTGCCTTCCAGCATAACCAATAAAGAGCTGATCGTCCACTCTGACCCGGGACATGCGAGAAATGTAGAAACTTAAAGCTCTCCTAGCATCCAACCTATGAAGCCTCTCCTTCCTTACCAGGATGTGGAGGAGGATAAAATGCCGGAAGAATAACCTTCTGGCTCATATGAAATTCCGACACCACCTTCGGAGGAAAGGAAGGACGAACTCTAAGGACAACCCTGTCCTTGTAAAACACAGTGAAGGGTGGCTTAACTGAAAGTGCCTGCAACTCACTCACTCTGCGAGCGGAAGTGACCGCAACTAAAAACACAGTCTTAAGGGTTAACAGCCTCAAAGGACAAGAATGTAAAGGCTCAAACAGAGTACCCATAAGGAATTTCAGAACAAGGTTCAAATCCCAACCAGGCACCTGGAAAGGTGCTGGCGGAAACACATTAGTGAGTCCTTTGAGAAACTGAGAAATTAAAGGAATTTTAAAATAAGAACACCACTCAGAGGAGCACTTAAATATAGACAGCGCCGCCAGGTAACCCTTAACAGTACCTACTTGCAGGCCCCTATGGGCCAACGAAAGCAAAAAAGACAAAACTACAGGAATGTCACATGAAAAAGGATCCACATTCTTAACCCTGCACCAGTCGCAGAACTTTCTCCAACGGCAACAGTACAGGGACTTTGTTTGCGGTCGTGTGGCCGAAAGCAACACCTCCATCACATCTTCAGGGAGGTCACAATCCTTATACCTCAACCTTTCAGAAGCCAAGCGTGAAGGTTGAGGGATCCGACCTCTGGATGGAGAACCTGATTTCCCCCCCCCCCCCCTCCCGTGAGAGCAGATCGTCTCGGTAGGGAAGACGACGTGGAGGGCAGATGGACAAGTCGAGAAGGTCTGGGTACCACGTCCTCCGAGCCCAAGCCGGAGCAATATCTGGGAACCGAACCTCCGTAACCTCTGCAGCACTTGCGGGATGACGGGGACTGGAGGAAACGCGTACAGCAGTGGGAAGGACCACTCCACCACGAACGCGTCTCCTAAGGCTCCTTTTGGAGGAAATTCCCGCAAGCAGAACCTTTCGCACTTCCGGTTGACACTGGAGGCTAAGGGATCCACCTGAGGGGTCCCCCAAAGGGTGAAGATCTCCAGGAGAATCTCCTGTGCCAGCTCTCACTCGTGAGAGATCACGCTCTGCCTGCTCAGAGCGTCCGCCGTCTCGTTTTCCTCTCCTGCCAGATGAACTGCCGAGATCGAAACTTCCTGCGAGATGGCCCAGAACCAGAGCTGCATCGCCTCCCTGCACAGACGAAGTGACCCTGCCCCCCTTCCCCCTTTTTGTTCAGGTAGTGCATGGCCACTGTGTTGTTTGTCAGAATCAGGACTTTCCTTCGTCGCACAGTCGGCAGAAATGCCTTCAGGGCAAGCCTGGCGGCCCACAGCTCCAACAGATTGATATGGAGTCTGGACTCAGACGGAGACCAACGACCGCTGACTATCAACTCGCTGGCATGAGCTCCCCATCCCGTGAGGGATGCGTCCGTCACGATCGTCACCTCCGGCCAGGGTAGCCAAAACGGAGGTCCCTTCATCAGATTGCCTTCGACGGCTCACCACAGAAGGTCCTAGGCGACTGAGGGTGGCACCTGAACGGGGTCCGACATCCTGCCGGAGGACTGCGACCACTGCATCTTGAGGGCCCACTGCAGAGATCTCATCCACAAGCTGGCCTCCGGCACCAGAAGAATGCAGGATGCCATGAGGCCGAGCAACCTCAAGAACTTGTTACGCCGGGAGACTCTTGGCGTGTTGAAACTTGTGCACCATCTGCTGAATGTAATGAGCCCTCACCTGGGGAGAAAAACACTGCCCCAGGGAAGTGTCGAGCACTGCTCCGATGTACTGGAGCCGCTGGGTTGGCGTCAAATGGGACTTCTTTAAATTGAGGGAGAAGCCCAGCCTGTGAAGGGAGTGGCAGGTGACAGACAGATGATCCAGGACTTGCTTGGGAGAGCGCGCCCTGATCAATCTATCGTCCAGGTAGGCGTAGACGTGAATCCCCCTTTCCTGAGATACGCTGCCACCACCGCCATGAGTTTGGTGAATACCCTCGGGGCGGAGGTCAATCCGAACGGCAGGACCCGAAACTGAAAGTGCAAGTCACCAACCGCGAACCTCAGGTACTTCTTGTGCTTTGGATGGATCGGCACATGAAAATAAGCGTCCTTGAGGTCGAGAGACACCAACCAGTCCTGAAGTTGAAGGGCCTGGAGGACTTGAGAAAGAGTAACCATCTTGAACTTGTCCTTCCTGAGGAGCTTGTTCAAACCGCGCAAGTCCATGATGGATCTCAATCCCCCGTTTTTCTTCGAAATCAAAAAATAAGGGGAATACCATCCCTTGTTCCTCTCCTCTACAGGCACCAGTTCTATGGCGCCTTTCTCCAGCTGGGATTGAATTTCCTGCGCAAGGAGCGGATCCGGACTCTTCAAAGAGATTCCCTGGTGGATTGTCGTGAGGCCTCTGCAGGAAAGGAAGACAGTAGCCGTGGGCTATGATCTCCAGAACCCACACATCTGAAGTAATGGCACACATTACTTCAAGATGCTGTGCCAGCCTTCCCCCAACCGGCAAACCATTGGACATGGACTCATGACTGAGCTGAAGTGGCTGCGGCAGTGCCTGAGGGCAAAGAGGCAACTGCCCAGCAGCCTTGGCACCTCGAGTACCCCGTTTTCCACCTCTGGCACTCCTACAGTGGCCCCTTTGACTTGCAGCTCCTCTTGATTTACTAAAGGATGAGTAATATCGAAAGCAACCTCCCCTCATTTGCTGTTCCCTAGGACGAAAAGGCAGAGGTTGGCGAACTGCAGCGCTCAACGACTTCGCTGCAGCTTTGGAGGTCTGCAACCTCTCAAGGCTCTAGTCAGACTTGATGCCAAAAAGATGTTCACCATCAAAGGGCATGTTGAGGAGCTGGGCCTGCACATCAGGAGCAAACTCCGACTTCCGCACCCACGCAAACCTGCATATTACGGTGCTTGCCGCCATGGTCCAGCTGACACCATCTGCCATGTCCAAACCCGACTGAACGGTCTCACATGGCATCCTTGCCATCCTGTACACTAGCAAGAAAACCATCCCGTTCCTCCCCTTCGAGAATATGTTCAGCCGCCAAGGAAATACAGTTCCACAGAGTGTGCGTGAAACGAGACGAGGCACACACGGAGTTGGCTGCCTGTAAAGCCATACACCCTGAAGAAAACACTTTCTACGCCCAGCCATCAAAACGCTTGTCGTCCCCATCAGGAGGGATGGTAGGGTACGACACCTGCTTTGCTGGCACCGTGGCCACCTGCACCACCAAACTCTCCAGAGTGGGATGCGTGGTCAAGTAGCAGGGGTCACTACTGGGCAGTATTTTCGCGGCAAAGACTTGCTCAGTCAGTGCCGGGAGACTCTCCAGAGCAGTCCAAGCTGCAGCCACCCTTCTTTGCAGAGCCATATGGAATGGCAGTACCGGGTCAGTTGGAGGACCTTGGTCGAGGATGTCCATCAGGTCATCCTGCAGAAAATCCACAGGGGGAGCAGACCACCCCAAGTATTCTGTGACCCTCGACATAAGGCGCCAGTACTAGGCCTCAGCATGGGTGCCAGGCTCAGGCCGGCAGAACTCCACCTCCGGAGAAGAGTCCAGACCACTGGCGTCGTGCAGTGACTGACACCTGCTCAGGCACCAAACCTTCCTCAGATCCCTCATCCCCCTCAAATAAAATCCAGAGGCCGGAAAGAGGGCACAGAAAAAGGGACAAAGACATTCTTAGCCCTGGCCAGAGCCTTTCTGGGGCGTTCAACCGTGCCATGGGGTACCTGCGAGAAAGCAGCCTCAAAAGGCGTGGACGGAATCGGCGTCGAGCGAGGTGCCGACAACTTCGACGGCGTCGACACAGGCCTCGAGTAGGGGAGCCTGGGTGCCGATGGTGTCGACGACTTCCTCGGAGGCGGAGCCTCGAGAGAGTCCCTCGACGACCTCGGTGCCGCAGGCATCGATGTCTTCCTCGAAGACTTCACAGGCTCACGCGGTCTCGAGGGCGTTGAGGACCGAGACCTGGAATGGGCATGTCTAGAGTGACCACCCTTGTCCAACTGGGACCTCAAAGACCGCTCAAGCCCGAAGGCAGACGAGCGGTGTCTCCAGCACGGTCACGGACGGCGCAGACGGACCGGAGCCCTGCGATTGAAAAATCGCCATCATCTCCTTTCGGAAGGAATCCCATTCCCCAGGAGTGGAATGCTTGTTGGGACAAGCATCTGTGAGTGCCTCGAAGAGGCAGAGGAATGAATGGCGAGACCGACTCCTGGACCGAGACCCCCCCGGACTCACGACGATGCGGAGAGTCACCCCTCGAGTCGTCCGACGAAAGTGCAGCAGATCGCGACTTCCGGGGCTTGGCCACCTTACCCACGACAGCTTCTTACACTCCCGCAAGGCCTTCGATGTAAGCGACTGGCAGTCGACACAGTCATCCGTATCATGGTCCTCCCCGAGGCACCAGAGGCAAGCGTTGTGCTCGTCAGTCAACGACATCTTGGACCCGTTAACACCCGACACTTCTTAAAACCCGACCGCGGGGTGAAGATGCCGAAGACATATCAATACACAAACGAAAAGATTTGAAGAACCGAAAGAACAGGATTCAGTAGAACCGAGGCGCGCCGAGATCTCCGAAGCCAACACCTTCGCGGAAAAAACGGAACTGAGGCTACGGGCGTCCTACTTATAACATCCGGCAACCTCGGCT
Source organism: Ambystoma mexicanum (assembly GCF_040938575.1). NCBI lineage: Eukaryota > Metazoa > Chordata > Amphibia > Caudata > Ambystomatidae > Ambystoma > Ambystoma mexicanum. The sequence goes on along the minus strand of NC_090934.1, from coordinate 955,548,461 downwards.
CGACAGAGGCCCTCGAGGAGAGCGTATTGACGTCATTGACGCAGGAGCCGAAAATTTTCCGAAGCAGCACAGCTGTGGTGATTACTGTCAGATATGTAATACGTCGGAGGACCCAATCCCCTCGAAGAGTATATTTTAGGTTTACTGTTACACCATGTTATGTAAATGTGAATAGGTTTGGTTGTATATATTGCACATATTGTTTATAAATTTGTATAAGTATTGTTTGAAATTTGTAAATGCGCTTTGTGCCGAATACAAATAAAAAAATAATAGCTCTGACAGCAGAGTATGATATATCTTATATTTGTTTCGTAGAACATTGGCCCATTCTTCATCTGCATTCTACAGTTGCATACAATGTGTGTTGCTGCAATTAACTGGTTGACTGGACTACGAGCAGGGAAACTAGTGTTCACAGGTGTAGTGTGATTCCGATGGAGCAGTTGGCCAATCGGAATGACTGTCACAAAAGGGTTCCTGAAGAATCATTCCATTGGTAGATTAAACCCGTGGCGCACACATGCCATCAGACAGTATCTGTCAAAGGCAATCCATGTTGGTAACAGCAGTTGGCACATAAAACCTCACCTTGACCCAACCCCTTAAAAAATAAAAAAAATGTAAAACAAATTTAAAAAAAAAACTTCCTTTGTCCATAAACTGCTTTTCATTACACCATTTTAAGCCAATCATTTATCAAAAGCAATGTGACCACACTATGAATTGCCACCAAACAACTATGTACTTGGAGAAAAGTTATTTATTCAATTTTCTCTTGTATCAGCAGCTCTGAAGCTTTTCACTAATGAAACCAAGTATATGCTTTTCTTGTCATACACTTGGACAAAACACATTGTGACTAAACTTAGTTGTTAGATGTATGTATTATCACAACTTTCTCGCCCCCCTCATAGCTCATAGCTAGGGTGTCAATAGTTGGGCGAATGGAAAGTAAAGCCCAGGATAGATAATTAACTCCTCCCCGTTTTCTCAAATGTAATACCTTTATCAAAGCTGCAAATATTAACACCTGCTATTGACCACCGAAAGATGCGAAGAGCATGCCGTATGTTGCAATGGTTTTATTTCTCACCCCTATTAAACCAAGAAACTAAGAGTTTAAATGAATCCATATTCAAAAGTTGAGTTGATAAGAGTTTAGGCTTCACAAATTCACCTGAAGGTGTGCAATTAATGAAGGTCCACCAGCATCAAACTGGTACCCCAATCTATTTCTGGTTTACCAGACATAGCTCCACTCGCTGTAGACCCTACAAGTACATTTTGCGCATTTTAAATGCTTTGTTTTTCACTGAAAATTGAATTTGTGCGCAGCTTGCTACTTCCGCACATTACCATATTGTCTCTCACTTCTTGTTACAAGGCAACATTATATGCAAATGTTTTACTTCATGAACTAAAATAATTACCTGTTTTGTAGACAGGAGATGGAAACGACACATCACAAATCCATGGTGACAATAGGTTTAAAAAAAAAACACAGCAAAAGGAGAACGATGCAGTTTAATCTTCTCCATGAAATAAAGCACAGAGCAAAAAGTACCTGGATAATAATTGAGAGCAGAAAATCTCTCATTTGGGTTTTACAACTGTATTTCAAAGTTTTAAATACATTCAACATAGACTAGCAGGTTGTTAGTCTAGATATGTAGAAGCAAATTTGAAGTTGGGGGGTGCGAGGGGGGGGCAGGGCGGCAGACTGAATTTGGTGTTGAACATTCAGAACTAAAGAAGCCAGCTAGAGGACTACCACATTTGATTGGTTCACATCTATCCAAAGGCTGTTCCACTCAAATGGCAGCCAACATGAAAAGAAAAAGCAGGAAGTGCGCTTAAAATACTGTTAAAAAGTGGACAGCACAGTACTACACAGCGAGGTAAATCGTATTGTTCACGTTCACAGTATCACTGTGTAGCAAAGCACACATATAAGCCTCAGCACTTGTTTCATAGCTTGGAATTTAGCCACCAATCACTTTTACAGGCTAACACCTTATGCTCTACATTGGCAGTGACAGACAGTGTTTACAAATTATGTTTGGAGGAAAAGAGCTCTCGATCTGCTCAATACTGATGTTCTGTTCATATTTTTTTGTGTTTTATCAAAGTGTATTAATTTTACAAAGTGTGTGTTCTGTTAGTAGTTGTTCTTGCTTCTCTTTATAACTTACTTTACAATGTGGCGTTTTCTTCTTTCAGGCACTCCACTAGGGCTGCTTCCAGGATTTTTGTGACTGCTTTCGTCCAGCGGGTTTTTCTTCCACTTAGCAGACGGGACCACCTGACATCTTCCTCTCTCAAAACAGATGATTCGAGGAAGGGGGTTAGGTATGCTTTTCTTAGGGTGGCTGTTTCTGGACACGTCATCAGAAGGTATCTTATTGATTCAATTTCAGAGACATTCTTGCATAGTCGGCAGGAATTAGATGTGGATTGGCCTCTTAGGGCTCTGATTTCGTTGGTGTGCAGAAGGTTAAGCCTGGCCCTTAGGAAGGTATGTCTCCTGCGTTTGTCAGGGAAGCAAGTGAAAACTTGGTCGATTTCATTGAGTTTTTTTAATTGAATCGGGAGGTGGGCCAGACGTTTGTTTGAGGCAGCTTTGTCTAGTGTTTCTATCCAGTTAGTTTAGTTTTTTCTGGACTCGTGTTGGATTTTGAATAAGGTCCTCCTCGTTGCAGCCAGTTTGCTCCAGTTGGGTTTTCTTCTCAAGGACCCAGGCTGAGAGCATTTTGCATTTTCCGGCGTTTGATTCTTGTTTTATCAGTTTGTATTGTGGGGCTGTGTCTGGCATAATCATTTTCCTGGAAAAAGCCATTTCGTTCCAGTCGACTGATGCTTTTATCGAGAGTAAGCCCAGTTCCCTCCTGATTGGTGGTAGTGATATCGACTTTGGCAGTCAGAGCACTTCACGCCAGAAGTGTGCTTCGAGTTTAGGCCAAAGAGATGAGGGAATAGTCGGCATGCCTTCTCCTCCGTATGTCAGGGCCGGGATTACTTTCCCTTTGTAGTATTTTATCACCGGCATCAGGGAGAAATGGACGAATATCCTGTCCAAGGCCTGCGCCTGCAAAGTTAGTTTCCGAGTTTTTTCCCTAGAGGTTTATCTGCATGCTTGACTCGTTTCCAGAGCTGTCAATCATGACCCCTAGGTACTTGAATTCTTTTACTTGGTCGATTTTGGTGGATTCTATTGCCCATTTGTGAGGTTGTGTGTTTGTTTTTGTGGGTTTTTCAGCACCAAGATTTTTTTTTTTGTTGATCTCTAAATTATTTTTCATTATGTAAGTGTCCAGGTTATCATGTTGGCGATGGAGGCCTATCGGTGTCTGGTTAATTAAGATGTCGTCGTCTGAGTATAGAAGCCTTGGGATTTCGGTCCCTCCTATTTTTGGTGGAAATGTTCTTAGGGTTTACAGGAATCTTTGAAGTCGCCAAGAAAAGCTGTGAAGAGCGCCGGAGCCAGGGGGCAGCTCGGCTTCACACACCGGTTTGTCAGGATTTCTTCGGACAGGATGCCTAATTGATTGAGCTTTACTCTTATCGTTTTTTTTAGTGTAGAGCGATAATGGGTTCCAGGGTCTGGTCAGGACATTGCCATGCACTCAGCTTCGACCAGAGAAGGCCTCGATCAATTTTGTCGAATGCGTGGGTCAGGTGGACGAAGGCCAGGTATATCTTTTCTTTTCTCTTGCAATGCTTTTTATTATGGTCAAAAGCACGATGTTCGTTGTGGTCCCAACGTTATTTCTAAAGCCCGCTTGCAGTGGGTCGATGCACGGGGAAGTGTTTGGCCCTACGTTGGAAGCTTTCAAGCAGACAGGAACCGTAGATTTTTCCTATTGTGTCTAACAGGGCTATGGGGCGGTAGTTTGACAGGTCGGATCTGTCGCCTTTCTTGAAAATTGCCACAACTGTTGCTGATGACCAAGAACTGGGAATGGTCTTTAAGAGACTGATGTCTTTGAACACAATGCTGATGAATGCCGCCCATAAGCCTTGATGGTTTTTCAGATCGATGTTCGTTATACAGTCCGGGCCTGGAGCTCTTGACAGTTTCAGTTTCTGGATTGCTCTTTCTATGTCTGTTGGAGTAGTCTTCCCAAATTGAGTATTGAGTATTGAAGTGTTTTGTCCAGCTTTCCTCGCTCACAGCGTTAGTTGTAGAGGGACTTGTGGATTTTCCTGTCCCTTTTACGAGATCCCAGAATTCGTGGGAGTTTCTGCCGTTGACCCTTCTTAGCATCGTTTCCAAGTCTTGTTGGTAGAGAGTAGTTAATTCGAATTTTAGCCAGCCAGTGCATCTTTTAGCCTCATCTTGGTAAGAGTTCGAGTTTGATTAGTTTGCTTGCCATGCGAGTTTCCTGAGACCGCGGCGTTTCTCTACCAGAAATTTGTTGTACTGATGCGTGCCTTGTGGATCTCTCTTCCAGCTTTTTTCAAAGCGTCCGCTTGGTATGCAATCAGTAGTTGGTAGTCGATTGGGGCGGAGCATTTGGTGTTGTTCACGGATGTCAGTTTTTGTTTGCATTGGCCAGATAGTTCCAAGATTCTTTCATTTGTTAGCCGCAGACGCTTACCTTTGTTATTGCTTCCACAGTTTCATTCATTGTTGTCTTTGGGGGCGTGGGGGGTGTGACCACCATGAGATTTC